>NC_134175.1:29322272-29654018 GCF_964188355.1 Buteo buteo
TTTCCTTTTAGAATACAATTTATCCACAAAGTATTATAAAGTATATTTGAAAATAAATGGATTTAAAAGTAAATTTGAAGCATAATTTTTCTTTGGCTATCGTTTGGACGTAGTATTTTCAAATTATGCGCTTCCCATTTTTACTTATGTATGGTGAAGGTCTCTCGTGTCCAGCATACAGAGTTGGTTGTCTGTCCAAATATCAGTAACTCTGTGACAATTTGGCAACATTTTCAAGAGTTTGCTGCACAATACACTGAAACCATTTGAAAATCTGGCCCAAGTTTGGCATGAAAACTTTGAAGAATCGCTGAGACTTTGGGGAGAATAAAGGGAGTGATGAGTCTTTTTTTGACACATCAATTTTAGATCTTGCTGAGAATGTTTGCTAATGTGCCATAACAAAGAACTGCAGCCTTTATTGATGGGCATACTGCAGCTTTGGAAAACTTAAATATCATGCTGTTAACTCATCTTTTCTTTCCCAACTGAAGTTATAGTGGACCATTATGGAAATTGATAGCACCACCTATTGATGCTATTAGATAACTGCAGCTTATCAAAGTGTTGCATAATTTTAAAAAGCAAGAAAAAATTAAATATATAATCTTTGCTATTTAAGTATTGAAGCAGCCACTTGTGCAAGTGATCTGATTCAGTTATTCAGGTGACTAGTAAATGTTATTTAGAAATGTTATTCAATAAACTTCAAAGAATGTTTTGGGCAACTTTGTCGAGAAACAGGAGTATGCTCCCGTGTTTGTGCAAGACCCACTCATTATGCGGTGCATAAATAGTTGGTTCAGTGGAAATGATGGCGGTGAGGCAACAGCAAATGCATTGTGAAAAGATAGGAAATCTAAGTGGTTTGTGGGAATGCTTTCTTCCAAAAAGCACTTTGGAAATACATACTCCCTCTTGCACAGTATGTGATGAATCTGTTCCAAACCACTCCGTGCTGGTGTTGCCACAGGGCAAGCCCCAGCCCTGCCAGGGACCGTGCGTGACAGGCGCTTGGGTAGGTGCAGGACCTGCTGAAATCAATCGGTCTCATTGCAGGCGCAGATCGCATTGCAAGACCAGGGCAGTGGATGTCAGATTTATAGGCCTATTACCTTCAACCTCATTTTTGTATCCTTTCTCTGCTAGCCTTTAGCAGAACTATTTTAGTTGTTTCCCAAACCCCCTTTTCTTGCACAATATGAAAAGACCTGGTAAAAAATAACTCTTAGCAGTTCAACAATTTTTAACCTTAATCTCACATAACACACATGAGTTTAACTCTTTGCTGTCTGCTGTTGTATTCAGGGTGCCACAGCCCAAATCTGGGAGTGAGAAGAGAGAAATACAGGTGTTTGCACATCACATAGGGTACTGCTAGAGCCCTGCCAGAAGTCAAAATGCTTTGGGGAAGAATGGGTGTGTGCCCAGAATGGATTTCTTAAGGCCAAATCTCAATCTAATTTAGGTGTCAGTTGTCTCACAAGATGTATCCTTTACACTGCTTCTAACAGGCTCAGCTGAGGTTGGTGGATGGAAGGTAAGTTGGTACAGGGACTGCCTGTGCCCAAGATCTAGAGGAAATCTTTTTCTCCTCTGCCGCATCCTAACTGTAGTCTTGTGCTGCGTGTTTGGGTTAAGATCTAATTCATTGCTCTGTACCTATTGTTTTAATTCTCAGGTATAGAATTGCTTTTGGGTAGTTTTCTCAGCTGACAAGCAACTTTTTTTGTGTGTTGTTTATTCAATATGAGGGTTCCTCAGAACACTGATTTGCACCAAGTAGTACCTCAAGCTAATAAAAAGTTAGTGAGATAACCTTGCTGGTAACTGAGACTAATGCTGCATTCTGCTTGGCAAAATAGACATATCTGTGTCATCTGACAGACCTTTAAATAATCCATGTTTGACAGTCAGTTGAGATTTTCTTCTGTACTAAGCCCAAAATCCAACCAGGGTTGCTATGAGTTAATATTTTAACTGCTCTCATGTCCTGTTCTATTATATAAAGTCATAAAGCATCTGAATTAATAAATGCTGCTTTTCTTCAGCATGTTGTGTACAGAGTAGTTCCCTACAAATTCTATACATGGTATATGACCATTAGCTTGAAATGGAGTTTAAAAAATGCATGAATTAAGTACTTCTAGGGCCTGAGACACCACCAAGTCACCCTGCAAATGGCAATGACAATGTTACCCTGACAATGACAATGAAATACCCTGTTTCAGAAGATGTTTCGTCTTATCCTCATGGCTGTGCAAAAGAACAAGTATATGGAAAGAAAAGCCAACTGAAAACATCAGGAAAACAAGGCCATCCAAAAAGCAAGATACCTAAACTGGAGAAATAGAACATTGGTTTTCTATCTTTTTCTGGTCTTCTCATGTTACCTTTTTCAGAAGTCAGGCCTAATATGAGATGATTTTTAAACTGATGTTATAATACTAACTCTGCAATATGTTTCAGCTCATCTGGCTTTGCCTAACAGTAAGAGTGGCAGGATGCCTGCACTGTCTTCTTCCCATTGGCTTTTGGTCTAGGTTTTTTTGTTGTTGTTATTATTATGAGATGTTGTGCAAGTCTGTCATGTGAAAGGCTGCATCATGAAGATACCCTGCCATCCGCTGTCCGACAGCTCACTCAAATTCCTGAAGAAAAATAAATATTTTATTATCTTGCCCAGTTCTGGAAATGTTCATGAATACAAATAACAAATGCAAATGGCACAGGGACAGTGGTATTAGGAATTGAAATGCCCATTGTGTATTTTGTACAAATATATTCATTATGCTAGAAATGCATGATGACTGAGAGATGGTCCCTGTTGGTCAATGGTGGCTACAATTGATGGATACAGATTATTAAATTTTATTTTAATAACAGGTAGTGACAAAGTGGCTCAGTGCCTAACAATGCATACAAGTATCTGCTATATAAACACATGCAAATATATTTTTGTAACAGTCAATAAAATCCTATTGCTTCTCTTAGGTTACAAGAAGAAGCTGATATATGAGTCCATATGCACTTAAAAGTATATAAAATTAGGAGAACTGAGCAAATTTTTGGTGGGTCATTCAAAATGTGTTTCCTCATAAATTCAAGGCGGTCAGCATGTGCCAGTGCAAGTCTCTGGGCCAGGCAGGTTGAGCGGACGAATGCAGTGACTCGTCGCAGATGTTGCATCTGGGGATTTGCCACTGGCTGGGAAGGCAGTTTTAAATGTACCAAACCCCAGTGCCTCAGCGGGACATTCCTGCGGTCATCGGTACTGACTGCTGCCCTGCGTCCTCAGTGCTGCCGTAACCGCGGACGGGTGGCTGGGGCTGTTTCTGGGGCCAAATCCTGCCAGCATGACCCGCTCTCTGCCCTGGTGCCTCTGGACCGTGCAGCACCTTAGCACATCTGGCCAGAGGTGTGCCACTTACCAGCCTGGCCAAGAGAAGGTGCGGATGCCAGAAACGCTTGCTGAGGGTAGCCCGTATTCTCAAATGCAGTACACCATAGGTTGCTTGCAATGAATTTGCATTCCGTGCCTGATTTTAGGTAATGGGAAACAGAACGTAGTGCTTGTGAAGGGCGCTAGGGCAAGGAGCGAGACCGCCGCGAAGCCGCCCCGGCCTGCCTTACCCAGTCAGCGCGTGGGGCCGGAGCTGCGCCGCTCACCAGCTCAGCCAAGGGGACTGGTGGAGGGGGGCTGTGTGCTTTTGCTCTCTCTAAAGCTTTCTGCAGTCTCACTTTTCAAAACCGGCAGAACAGAAGTGAAAGGCTTGCGGGGGGAGGATTTGCAAGGTATGGAAACACCATGCTGATGATTTGACAATAAATGTTCTGCAATTATAGCTTCTCCCACTCCTCTGACCTGCTGGCCCCACAGTGCTCATTGCGAACAAGGTCTGAGCTGTGCTGAGTTTGAAGGACTGAGTTTGACTCAGTCTTCGTGCTCTGGCAAACTCCCACTGCCTTCAGGACAAGTTTGATTTAATATAAGGGCTAAAATCCTTGGGGCTTGGCCCTAGGAGAGTAGTAAATGCAATCAGCTTCTTTGGTCTGACAGAATGAATAAACAGAGGCTCCGGGGCACTCCGCATCAGCAGAGATGGCAGAGATTACGAGGGAAGATCTGGATCACGTTACTGATTCCCAATTCACAGTAACCACTTGTGGGCATCACCCTGGACAGCCCAGTGAAGGGCTCCTCTCCATGCCTTGCAGTGGTTAAAAATCAAATGAAAGGTATCTGTCGGGAGAGCGAAATAACAGCAAGAGTATTAGAATGATGTTATTATAAAAACCTTTCTTTGTGTTCAGTTCTCATTACTCTGACTCAAAAAGGAAATAGCAGAAATAACAGACCTTGACTGGGATGATGGAAATTTGTGGGGATGTGAAAAGACTTCTGAATGAAGAGAGAGTGAAAAGATTGGTACTATTTAATTTAGATGAAGATAAACAAGAAGGGACATGACAGAGGTACAGCGGGTAACAGATGCTATTGAGAAGGTAAATCCAGAACCACTTTGCCTCTTCTCATGACACCTGAATAAAAGGACAATCAATTAAATGGATAAAATGCACATTTCAGCCCAAAAAAGGAGATATTTGAACTCATCTTAAAAGGCTTATTGCAATGAGGTGCAGTCCAAGCCAAGTAGCTAGTGAATCTTGAAAAAGAGTTAGACGTTTACATAGACTTGTCTGAGTTACCTTAGATAAAGTGTACATGTCTTTAGGGGGGGAAGTAAGCTCTCAGGCTTCAGGGTCTAAGAAAACAAATAACCAAGAGGCTCCAGGAAACTATGTCTCCTATGTACATTTATTCTGTTTGCCTGCCATGGGCTTCTTGCATTTCCTCTAAAAAACCTGAAGCTTTGGTAGGAACACCCCCTCTACTGCATTAGATGGGCCATTATTTTGAACTGGTGTGGCAACTATCTTCTAGAAATTTGGCTTATGGAGTAAATGATTTTACTTTTCCATGTTGTAACCCCAACCAACTATACATGCAATATCTAGGTTTTACCCGAAGAGATACCAACAGAATATTGCATTATTCCTGGCTAGTTGAGATCAGTTGTACTGTCCCACCTCTACTTCAGCCCTGACCATGCTTCACTGCAGGTGACTTTTCTTCCCTAGCATTTTTCAGGAGAATACCTAATCTCTGAAATTTGTAGCTGTCTTGGGATTTTCATAAACAAATGCAAATGACAGGCGGGCTGGAGGAAGGGACACTCACCGAGTCCTTTTTGTTTTTAGTACCTTGTGTCTCAGGAATTTATGTGGCCTGGCACTGTCCCTTGAGTGAACTGAAATGCATGGTTTAAGATCACATGCTCAGTTTTGTAATTACTATAGGTTAAGAGCAGGTAGAAGTAACGCTGCTCAGCTAATAAACAGTAACCAGTTTAGGCATGGAAATTCACTCTCCACAACTGTCTTTGTACACCCATACCCTGTCTCACCAGGGCTTTGCATGTGGGTAAAACCTAAACAAACTAAATGAAGTAAAGGTGCGAAAGGAAATTTTTCTTCATACTGTCTTCTACTAAGTTGGTACTAACACACACTGCCTCTTCTTTCATTCAGTATGAAGTAAGGTAAGTCCATAGGCCTAATTTTGATCACTAGGCATTACTGAAGTGAATGGGAAATGCAACTGGAGAGATTTTAGTTAAGATGATCAAGTTCTGGGGAATAAGTGTTTGGGAAAGGACCAAAATACAAAGAAACAAATGATTATAAGTAGCTCTAAAAACTGCACAGGGGAACCATGGCTGGGTGCTCACTTGCTTCTTTTCCTTTAGCAGGGAGGAATCAGGATTACTTGCTAACTCATTTCAGGTGCAACTACTCATTTCTGGGCTAATTAAAGGGTAGGGAGGTTAAGTAGTCCCGCCCCCCCGAACAATTACTGAATGTAGTATCTTTTCATGAGGTTACTGTCTTCTGGCTCACATGAATACCTGGCAAGCAGAGGATTAGCACTTTACCGCCTGAACTGTGGTAAGCACTAAAGTTTATCTTTTCAGTTCTCTTTGGCTGAATTATATGAGCACTACCTCCCAGGAGACACACTGCATACTATGTGGTTACATGGTAAACATGTTATATCTTTAAGCTACATGTGGAGAAAAGAGAGTCAGGGAATGAATTCCTGGAAGAAGTTATTAATATTGTGTTGGGTTTGTGTGGCAAGGTTTTGGCAGTGGGAGGCTACAGGGTTGGCTTCTGTGAGAAGCTGCTAGAAGTTTCCCCTATGTCCGACAGAGCCAATGCCAGCCGGCTCCAAGATGGACCCACTGGTGGCCAAGGCTGAGGCCATCAGTGGTGGTGGTAGCACCACTGGGATAACAGATTTAAGAAGGGGACCCCCCCCCCCGATCTGTGCAATGGCAGCTGGAGAGAGGAGTGAGAATATGTGAGAGAAACAGCCCTGCAGACCCCCAGGTCAGGGGAGGGGGAGAAGGAGGAGGTGCTCCAGGCGCCCCAGGCGCCAGATCCGAGATTCCCCTGCAGCCCGTGGGGAAGACCCTGGTGAGGCAGGCTGTCCCCCTGCAGCCCAGGGAGGTCCACGGTGGAGCAGATCTCCACCTGCAGCCCAGGGAGGACCCCATGTCAGAGCAGGTGGATGCACCTGAAGGAGGTTGTGACCCCGTGGAGAGCCCACACTGGAGCAGGCTCCTGGCAGGACCTGTGGTCCCGTGGAGCAAGGACCCCACGCGGGAGCAGGTTTTCTGGCAGGACTTGTGGCCCCACGGGGAACCCACACTGGAGCAGTCTGTGCCTGAAGGACTGCAGCCCATGGAAAGGACCCACGCTGGAGCAGTTCATGAAGAACTGCAGTCAGTGGGAAGGACCCATGTTGGAGAAGTTCATGGAGAACTGTCTCCCAAGGCAGGAACCCCACGCTGGAGCAGGGGAAGAGTGTGAGAAGTCCTTCCCTGAGGAGGAAGGAGCAGCAGAGACAACGTGTGATGAACTGACCCCAACCCCCATTCTCCGTCCCCCTGTGCCACTTAGGGGGAGGAGGTAGAGAAAATCGGGAGTGGAGTTGAACCTGCGAAGAAGGGAGGGGTGGGGGGAAAGTGTTTTAAGATTTGGTTTTTATTTCTCGTTATCCTACTCTGATTTGATTGGCAATAAATTAAACTAATTTCCCCAAGCTGAGTCTGTTTTGCCCATGATGGTAATTGGTTGAGTGATTTCTCCCTGTCCTTATGTCAACCCACGAGCCTTTTGTTATATTTCCTCTCCCCTGCCCAGCTGAGGAGGGGAGTGACATAGTGGCTTTGGTGGGTACCTGGTGTCCAGCCAGGGCCAACGCATCACAAATATAAAGAGAGATTTGTCAGAACTTACTGAAACTATAATGTATTGTGTCCCAGTGCATAAAATGGCATAATTTTGTTAAAGTTCTATTAATGGGAATACAAATCTTTGTCTCTGTGATATGTAACAGGATTGGCAATCTCCTTGTGCTTGTAGGTGTGCTAGGGCTGTGGGTGAGCTGGTAGTGGTCTGGCAGAGCTCCGTGGAGCAGGGGGGCTTTTGGCATCGCTGTGATTCAGGCTTGGCTTGGCTTTCCCTAGGCCTTTTGTTTAACAGATGACAGGTTTGCCCTTTATGTTCTCCAGCTCCAGCCTACTGAGTGAAAAACAAAATCCACAGCAACCCCTGAAGTTTTTCAAGTGGACCTTCCTTTGTTTTTGCACAAGGTTCCCTATGTGAAAATGTCACCGCTATGTGTGCTGCAGCTGAAGGGTCTTTGGGGCTGCGCTGGCTTGCTCAGGACTGTCTGATTGAAGTTGACTGTGGTGATGGTCCAGACAATTTTCTGAAAAAACTCAGAACCAATTTATTTGTTGTTTTCTTAAGCATTTATTGCTTTCATTTGGGACTACACTCTCAGCAGGATTGCAGGCAAAGATCAGGTTTGGAAACAGCTTGGTGTTAGCTTTTTTGCAAGCTGGCGTCACAGTTGAAGCAGTGGCCTCTTGAAACTGGGTCTTAACAACCGAAGGTGTTTATTGCTGGTGCTCTATGTCTTTAGCAAATTGGAAATGCAAGGGCAGAAATAAAGGCGATCAATGCAGTTTGGGCTTTTATGTATAAGGATGTTACATTAGAGTGGCAATAGACTTGGTAGGTGTCAGTCTCAGGCCACACCTGCAATATTGCATGAAATCCTGGAAAAAGCAGCTTTACAAAATATTGACAAACTGTTGAGAAGGTGAGAGGAGCAACAAAGCAATCAGAGTAGGAGGGACCAAATGATGAGGGAAGATTAAAAAAAAAGCTAAGTGCCATATCTATGACTTTGCTAGAAGATGATTGATGTGAAACACAGATAAGTTTGAAGGGAGCCTGAACTCCAAAAAAAAAAAAAAAAAGTCAGAATAGTTAGGACAGTACAGGAAGGTATAACTAAGAGTGATGGAGTGAAATTAAGCAAGAGAAAATTTAAGCTGAATCTTAGGAAAAAATCATTACTGAAATATATTAGGCTGCTGAGTTATTGTCCATGGGGAGCAGTGCAAACTGCTGCCTGTAGATTGTTTAGCCTGGGCAAAATGTTTTCAGGCATGCAGCTGAGGAAGCTGCAGAAGAGGAGACTGAAATATTCGCTTTTATCAGTGGTTTTACTGTTTCATGTGTATCATTTACAGGCACAATTTGCTTAAACATAGAGCATCAAAGTGGCTTTGACCACTCAGCCCTGTTGAAATCGGTGGGAGTGAGATGCGTAAACATCTAACTGAGGTTTTGGTCTAAAGGGCTCGATCCCCATTAGGAGTGAGGACCAGAGCAGCAATGTGTCTTGTACCTGAATGTTAGTGCATCACTACAACCAGCCCCGAGCGGGCTGTAGGAGCCCTGTGCAGGCTGTGGAGCACGCTGTGCTCTGTTGTGCTGCTCCGTGGCAGTGGTACCCACTGAGGCATCACCTCAGCTCAGCTGACCAGGCAGCCTGTACCGGTGGGGCTGACTTGCTCCCCAGGCTCTCCAGCCCACAGGTGCAGTGCCCTGGCGATGTGTGTCTTTTTGCTTTGGACACGGAAAAGCTTTCCAGGAGAGAGCTGCTGTTGTTCTTGAGCCAGGCAGAAGGAAAGCCTTCTTCCTCAGGTTTGCCTGGGCAAGGTGGTGGTGTCCCCTTTCATGAAAGCCCAGGGTCCGTTGTGCTTATCTGGCATGTGGGAACCTATCTCCCTAAAAACCTTCCTGGGGGAGGGGTTCAGGGTGGCATCTCGTTCTCCAGGAGAGCTCCTAACTGAAGGAGGGGTTTGAATGTGGGAACTTTGCACTCTGTGGTAGAAACTCTTCAAGTTTGTAGAGAAGAACTTAAATTTCTTGGGCTGGGGAGTGGCAAGAATAAACCCAAATAGCCCATGGCACCTGCTGGGGAGCAGCTAAACCTGTTTTATTCCCTGCTTTAGTGTCTTCCTTGAGCAGTAATGCTACTGCCTCCTCCCTTTGCATTTCATGCAACCCATCTTCTGGGTCTGGTGCAAGGTAAGGGTGTAAATGGAGGAAAAACTTGTTTGTGGATCCCAGTAAGTAATAGGGAGAGGCAGGCTGTAGGCTTCCCAGTTTGTCAAGGTTGTTGGGACCTGCCTGGAAACAGACTTTTTAGGAACTTCTCAAAAATTGGTGTTGAAAAATGGAAGGCACATATGGATTTAGGGTGGCTTTGGAGATAGCTGGCAGCTTCATGGGGGTCTGAGGACTTTTTGGTAAATGTGGATAAGCAAGTACTTGAGTAAGAATGCAGAGTCACCAGGGTCTGGGTGGCCAGAAGTCCTGCTTGTGATGAGATGGTGTATTTCTTTGTCACATGGAGCTTCTGCAGCAGTTGCCTTGCATTTGTGAGAGTGCAAAATAGAAAATAAGCCTTGAAGGAAACAAGCCTGACCATTTACCTCTTTCCTCTGTTAGCAATTTTGCTCCATAATGCTTCTTACTGTTTTTAGAGATCTGGTTCTGTTTTATAGCCATTTGAAATAGTTTTGAGGTATTTTTTTTTCTCTATTGCTGCCCTTTGCCTTTTATTCTATATATTCACTTCTCCCTATCTAAAGAAATTCTGCCTAAATTCCTTGAGGGTCTGACCCTTCCCTTAGCTTTAGTTTATGCTCCTTTGTTCTTGTGTTTGACATAAGCTCAAACAGCCTTGTAAAAATCTCATTTCTGTTCCCTTCAGGATTGTGTATTCCTTTATGAAATATTTTCCCCACCCTCCTCTACTCTGCCTCTTCCTAGAAAAGTGCTTCTATTTTAGTAACTGTTTTGTACAACTAATTGTTAGAGTTTGGATTCTTTCATCACTTTCTCAATTGCAGTCTTCATTACATGCTATTGTTCTACACTGAGTTTTAGTTATAAAGCTTACTAATTTCTTGGATATTCAACGCTCCATCTTATTTCCCTTACATTCTCCTAATTTTTCTCTTCAGCAGTTCAGTAGAGGGCTTGACAAACTGTAGGCTGTTTGCACCACATTCCCTTTTCAGAAAGGTGTATTCTGATCTAGGTTTGCTGCAGCTCACAATGCAAGTTGTAGTCTCTCTTTCCTGAAAGCTTGAAGTTGTGTGCTTAATTCATCAAAATGATCTTATACAAAATCCCGAGTTACAAAAAACATAAGTGGAAATAGGAGATTCACTTTTGTAAAGTCTATTTGACTTTATGTTCCTTTTTGGCAAGAATTATAATTTTGAGCCCATACATTAGGCTAGTACTGCAAACTACTGTCTATAATATAATACAAATTATTTTTAAACCAGACCTTTATTGTAAATTGTGTGAAGTAGACACACTGTTGGGTCTAGATAAACACATTGCTGCAGATAGCTTAAAATGAAGGGGAATTTGGCAAGAAGAAAGTTGACTGAAGAAGGGAATGAAAATTTACAGTGAAATGTGTCTGCTAGTCATACAGGGGAGCTGAAGGCTTCTGCAACACATCTCAAACAGCTCATGCTGCTTTTTAGAACGCAATTTTCCAGTTTCTTTTCCCTGGAGTGTGCCATTAGCGTCAGTCTTCCATTAACTTCCTTGGAAACTTCTTAAAAGAACTCTCTAGAGATAAGCATGTCTCTGGAGGACCAAATACCAGCTTGATGAAATTGAACAAATGAGTGATTTTACTGGGAAGCAATTTTGCTGTTTGTCTTTTTTATTTTGACTTCAATGAGGGAATAGAAAATCTGATATCTTATGTTTTATGAAATATGGAATAGGTATTAATATGAACACCTCATGATTAGTTTACATGCTGCACTGGCCAGGAATTGAAAGAAACAAAATATAAGCCCTATCAACTTTAATATTTGTAATAGGTATTTTTTGTAAAATGGGATCCTTTATTCTGCAATTCTGACTGTGAACTTTACACGCTTCCTGGGGTTTGAGCTGTCTACAGAAGTTTCTCAAAATGAAATACAAAATTCAACACAGGCTTTTTCTCCAGACACGCATATTTCCAGGGTTAAGCATTACAAATAATGTAGCCCACATCTTAAATGATTCCTTCCCTTTATGCAAAGGAAGTACAACTGGAGACAGAGCAAAACCACTTCATCTTTTCAAGCAATATTATCCCAGAGTATTGTACAGCATTTTCTAGCAAACATTGTCAACCTGGATTCCTGCAATATTTAGTAATGAGTAAAAAAAATATTTTTTTCTTATCACCTAAAATGTATCACAGCTTTTTGTTTCTTGAGTGAGTTTAAGGGTTCTGGGGTTCTTGCTGGCACTGCTCCAACATACAGTTTTCTGAAAAGATGATGATGCTTTTGAGTGATTTGGCTTCAGGATAGCTTGGCCTGAGCCAACGCTGTGCTAGTTCCCTTAGTGCGTTTCAGGGCTCTCTCCTAGCCAGGGCTCATGCCCTGTTTTAGGAGTGAAAGAGTGCCTATCTGGTCTTTGTGGTTGGTGCAGTGAGCCTTGGTCCTCCAGCTAACTGGTGGGGACTGGATTGTTTTATTACTGGGGGCTGGGGCTTACCCACCCGGAACATGCTCTGGTGCAGGGCCTGTCCCACGGATTTCACAGAGCCTGTGTCTCCCGCACGCCCCTGTCCCAAGCCACGCGCCTGCCCCCCTACAGCAAAAGACCCCACGTGCTTCCATGCAGCAAAAGCAGCAACACAGTTTCTGTTCGATGTGTGCTGTGATGGTCCTGCTCACCACCTGCTCCGTCAGTAGCTGCTGTTCAGGAGTTGGTGGCACACTCCAAAACACACACACACGTATATATGTATATATATACACACACACACGCACAGATACATGTATATATACGTACACATAGACACACACACACACTCATATATATATATTTAATTTCCCCTATGAGATAGGCACACTACTACTAGCAGAAGGGACCTGGCCCATTCAGGAGTCCTCAGGACCTGTAGGACAGAGGTGGTGTGTGTCAGGCTGGGACTGGGACTCAGCTGGGGAAACTTCCCAACAGTGACTGTCGGGGTTTAACCCCAGCTGGCAACTAAGCACCATGCAGCTGCTCGCTCACTTCCCCCACCCAGTGGGATAGAGGAGAGAATAGAAAAAAGGTAAAACTTGTGGGTTGAGATAGAGAAAGTTTAATAGGACAGAAAGGAAGAAACTAATAATAAAAGTATTAGAATATAAAAAACAAGTGATGCACAATGCAATTGCTTACCACCTGCTGATCGATGCCCAGTCAGTTCCCAAGCAGCGATCTGCCCCTCCTGGCCAGTTCCCCCCAGTTTATATATCAGGCATGATGCCATGTAGTATGGAACATTCCTTTGGCCAGTTTGGCTCAGCTGTCCTGGCTGTGTCCCCTCCCAACTTCTTGTGCCTCTCCAGCCTTCTTGCTGGCTGGGTGTGAGAAGTTGAAAAACCCTTGACTTGGTATAAACACTACTTAGCAACAACTAAAAACATCAGTGTTATCAACATTCTTCTCATACCTAACTCAAAAACATAACACTATACCAGCTACTAGGAAGGAAAATTAACTCTATCCAGGTGAAATCAGGACAGTATCCACACCTTATTCTATACCATTTACGTCATGCTCAGGTCCCACACTTTCCAATACATCCCAATTAATCACCATCACCTTTCCTCTCCTTTGAGATACATATATATACACACACACACAGAGAGATATCATTCTTTTAGTCTACGGGCCACCCATATAAAATGTCTGTTAAGTTCATTTAGTCCGTGACTTTGGGCTTTGTCTGTCATAACAGTCTTTCTGGGCAGGAGAGATGGTGTGAATTCCACTCAATGGGCAGAGCAGGATCGGGCTTCGGTGCAGTGCGGCGGATGGGTGACGTTGGGTGCAGCAGGAGGATGGTGTGTAGTGTTGGATTGTTGCATGCTGAAGTCAGTCCTGGTTTCATCACTACTGCGCTTTGCTCAGTTTTATCAAAGTTCATTCTTCATTAATCTAAGTGATTCTTACTGTAATACCATTGATATAGCATATAACAATTATAGTAATGATGACATACTATTTACATACAATTTAATTCATTGGCTATTCTCACCTAAAATCAAATCCCCTCGAGGCACACATTGGACTTCCCCATCCTTCCACATCACCCGCCAAGTGCACCCAGGTCCTTGAGCAAAAGCAATTCCATGAATGGGTTTGCCTTTGCCTGAGGCAAGAGTAACCTAGACTGTCTTCCCTAGCATATTTTTTATGTGCCTTACAGGGACTTTATCCCATTCTACAGTACGTAAAATTTTTGATCGGGCAAGGCCAGTCCGATTGGCAGATCCTCTGGTGTTGACTAACCAGGTGGCTTTTGCTAAATGTGTATCCCAGTGTTTGAAGGTTCCACCCCCTCATTGCTCTCAATGTAGTCTTTAACAGTCCGTTGTATCGTTGGATTTTCCTGGAGGCTGGTGCATGATAGGGAATGTGATATATCCACTCAATGCCATGGTCTTTGGCCCAGGCACCTATGAGGTTGTTTCGGAAGTGAGTTCTGTTGTCTGACTCAATTCTTTCTGGTGAGACTTGTTTTTCAAGGCCCAGGATAGTGTTCCGGGTGGTGGCATAGGACATGGGATATGTTTCCAGCTGCCCGGTGGTTGCTGCCACCATTGTAAGCACATGGCGCTTGCCTTGGCATGTTTGTGGAACTGTGATATAGTCAATGTGCCAGGCTTCCCTGTATTTATGTTTCAGCCATTGCCCTCCATACCACAGGGGCTTTAACCGCTTGGCTTGCTTGATTGCAGCACACGTTTCACATTCATGGATAACTTGTGCAATAGTATCCATGGTCATGTCCACCCCTCAATCACAAGCCCGTCTATATGTTGCATCTCTCTCATGATGGCCTGAGGTGTCAGGGGCCCACCGAGCTACAAATAATTCACCCTTATGTTGCTGGTCCAGATCCACCTAAACCACTTCAATCTTAGCAGCCTGATCCACCTGCTGGTTATTTTGATGTTCTTCAGCGGCCTGACTCTTGGGTATGTGAGCATCTACGTAACGGACTTCTACCACCACGTTCTCTAGCCAGGGTGCAGTATCTTGCCACAGTGCGGCAGCCCAATGGGTTTACCTCTGCACTGCCAGTTGTTCTGCTTCAATTGCTGTAACCACCCCCACAGGGCATTTGCCACCACCCATGAGTCAGTATAGAGATAGAGCACTGGCCACTTTTCTCATTCAGCAATATCTAACGCTAGCTGGATGGCTTTCACCTCTGCAAACTGACTCGATTCACCTTCTCCTTCAGCAGTTCCTGACTCCACACAGCAGCGTTCCACCTCTGATGTTTTCCCACAATGTGACAGGACCTTCTCCCGGGTCACTTGATGGAGAGGGCTTGCACTCAGAATGTAATTTGGGATACATGTTCTCCAAAACCCCAAAACACCTAAGAAAGCTTGTGTTTCCTTTTTACTAGTTGGTGGACACATACCTGCTATTTTGTTGATCACATCCAATGGGGATCTGACAATGTCCTTCTTGCCATTCTATTTCTAAAAACTGGATCTCCTGTGCAGGTCCCTTGACTTTACTCTGTTTTATGGCAAAACTGGCTTTCGGAAGGATTTGGATTATTTTCTTCCCTTTCTCAAAAACAATTTCTGTTGTGTTGCTGAATACAATGATGTCATCAATATATTTCTGGTGTGACAGGAGGATCCCAACGGCTAACTGTATTGGAGGCTGAAGTAAGACTAACTGGGAACGAATGGCAGAATCAGTCCACTGTGAGTGGCCCAGAGGCTCTGTGCATCCTTGGCGTAGGGCGTTTTAAGGACCCAAAGGGGTATTGGTGGGCTTTTGGTATAGCTGCCTTGGAGATGGAGGGAATTAAACAGCTCTCTGCCTTGCCTGGTCTCTCTGAGGACCCTTTGGTTGTGGGGTTGCTGAGGCTTGCTAGAAGCTCAGGTTTGGGTGAGATCCCAGGAGATCCCAGCCAAGGCCCCTCGCTCTTTCCAGATCTCAAGTTAAAACAAATGAAGCCAGATGGCCAAATATTGTTAAAGCTGTTTTGTTTCCAGACTTTTGTTTTTATGGCATGCTGTCATGATGTGAGGATATGTCAGGGTGTCAGACAGCATAGGGCCTGCCAAAAAGCAGTGGAGGACTGTTCTGGGTAGAGGGAACAAAACCTGGCACAGATTGTGTTCATACCCTCTACCAGTGAAGTAGTCTCTTTTTTACCTGGGTTGTTCTACGTTGCAGCACAGGAGAAAATCAACATACGATGATCAAAGGTTTCCTGTAGTGAAGTCTTTCCAAATTGGTTGATTCCCAAATTGTTGAGTTGGGAACGATGGTGATCTGTGAGATGGTGGTCTTATTCTGGAGCATAGGGCACTCTCCTCCCTTTACCTCTCAATGTAAGAAAAATGGATCCAAGTAGACTTTACAATTAGTAGGATAAAAGGAAAACTGATAGCATTTACAGTTAAGTGTAATGTGTTGTATTTTGTATGAAGGCAGTTTTCATGAGCAAGAAACTTTTTCTCCATATTCTACTTTCCATATATATATTTTTAAAGAGAATCTTTAGGCAAAGGATTTTGTTTGATTTTTACAGCTTTTTACAGAGACAAAAAGTAGCTTGACATTCAGTAGAAACCACTGGGTTTTGGAAGAAAAGGTAAAGAAGTCCTCTGTCTCCAAATAAAATTGTCTACGTGTAAGCCATCCATGGGACACAAGGAGATTTCTCTTTACAAAGATCAGGGAGATCATTGCAGTTGCTGTGTAATTTTTCAGGAAAGAGCATATTTATTCTTTTTCACCTCACATATGCAAAGCAGAAATGTACTACCTAGGCTCAAACTGTGGAAAGTTTCCCGTAAAGATAGTTGCAGTGATGAACAAGACCGAGTTAGTAGGCTTTTGCTTTGCTATTTGAAAATTGTCCAGTACGTTGAGATTTCCAACAAAGCTGATTACCTAGCCATTATGAGTGTACATTACCAGCTTCATGCTGGATAACTGCAGCAAATATCCTCCTCTTGATGGGATGGCAGACATCTCCTTGCTGCATAGTACAAAAACTGCTGATAGTTTTATTGTTTGATGAAGGCAAAATTTAGCCTTGGGGTAAGGAGTTAAAATGACAATAGGGACTGGCCACCAGCCTGCTATTAAAGTGGTACAGAAAAGATAGACTTAGCACATGTTTCCAACATCCTCTCGCCTGTTTCAGCACTTTAAAGAAAACAGATGCAAATATGATGGCTTTCATATAGGGCTTTGCTTTTGTATTGCAGCTGGAAATTGTGTTTTTATAGTGCATACACCACATTAGAGTCCTCTGTGCTCCACAATAATAATTTTGGTCTTTATCACTGTGCAGCTATCACATAGTCTAGGAGCTTAGCTGAGCTCTTGCAATAGCTTAACTTTTTTATTGACAATCAGAAAACAAATCTTGGCGTTGTGGCAGGAGCTGATCTTAGTCTTGCAGTTTATTGGGCAATATTCAAGTTGTTTGTACAGCTCCACAGATATTCTGGATACTTTACAGACAAATATAAATCCAGTCTCTGCCCCAAGGAATTTACACTCAAAATACAAGGTGGCACAGGAGTAGAAGAGAAAGCAGAAGATGGCTGGGAGGAGGACTGGGAGTAAATCATCAACTTGTAGAGCAACTTTAGCGTCAGTATTGTGAATACAAAAGTCACCAAAAAAGCTGCTCTTCTTTAGGTTGCATTCTTTTCTCATTAAATATTCAGTTTTACAGTGATGTTAATGTGTAACCACTATCAGACCATGGAGGTAGCAGTTGCTAGAGGTCTAAAGTTGCAGGTCAGTGTACTAATCACAGCGAGCCGCACCAGCCAAACAGCCATGGGATACCAAGCACAAGGTAGCAGCGTTACCCTGAGCATACTGCTACCACATTGCTTCTACGCAGGAACACTCATTTTAGGATGCGATGCCAAATCTTCCAGTCGACACACTGTACAAAATAGTTTTCTCTTTGTCACTAACAATTTTAAGGATACAGTCCAGAGCAGTAGGGCTGTAATCTTGTTTATTCTTCGCAGACACTACATGGCTCTCTAAAAGCCTTAGAGATCATCACCCCCTTGTTATCATAGCAGGTATGCACCTTGTAATCTTGCCGTACTAATTGTTGAGAAAATGTGCTTGGTAGTCTACACCGGCAGAATCCCAATTGCCAAGGTAATTAATAGTGTTACAGACTTCAAGGCCATAATGCTCATCAGTTATTAATTAGCAATTCATTTTGCTGAATAAATAATACTTATGATTGATGATGGAACTTGTAATTGGGCACTAGTAGTGTTCCTCAAGGGAACAGCTTCTCTGCAAGTATTAACTATGACAGTAACAGCTCAGAAACCCAAGATCATTTAAGAAAATCTACTCTAAACAACTGTGACACAATCAAGGCATTTACATTCAATGTTGGAAAAGCAGAGCTTAAACATCACAGACTTGCCTATGGCAACCGAACGCTACTATTTTTGTCTGTTTTGCTTGTATTTTGCTTCACTTTAAGCATTGCCTCCTTATAAGGAAATGTCCTATATAATTTTACGACATGCATTACATTGTCTTTATGAGCTTTCATATACATTCTTCACAAATTCAGAAGATAGCGTAATAAAGGAAATACTTTCCCAAGCACAATAACCAATTTAAAAGGAATTTGCTCAGATTAAATCTATTTCAGATTAATAGATTGTGGAAAATCAATTTTATTTTATATTAGTTGGCACTACCTTTTGGCATAAATAAAATTAAGCTTAGCCCTCCACCCCAGAATGGAAAGAGAAGCTGGTAAATAAAGCAAATAAGCTGTTAGTTTTAACTGGGTAGTCAACAAAGACAAGTATGGGAGGTCAGCTGCTGACCAGATGCTGCCTTCAATTAATATTCCAACCCTAAAAGACATTTATCGTTCAGTTTAGAAAGCGGAGCAGCTGAGTCATAAAAGCAGCCCACAAAAGATATTTTAAAGCATTTATAATGGCTGAATTGCTTGAAATAAATTAGCCCTGAAAATAAACATATTTTGTACAGTCTATGTAAACCAAATTTCTTCTCTCTGTAAATTGCTTGGACTAAGTGGGAGTTTGTGTTTGACAAGAGCATACATTTGCTTCATTACTACATATGGGTTATTTTTTTCCTTTGAAAAGGGTTAATAAACTATAAGATATCATTACCAACTAAATGAGTCCTGCACCCTTTTAAGGGAGGAAGATGCTGCAGAAGAACAAGTTAAAAAGAAATGCAGAGACTGTGTTGTAATGCTAACAGGCAATTAACAAACTCATGGGTGTTAATTATCTTCATACTGTATCATGTTCAATTAGCTCAGCCCCTGCAACAAAGGCAACCATGAGCAATTGCTTTGATAGGCGTACAGTACTTCATTTGTAGTTAATCGGTTTAAGCCTTGCAGTTGCTAGGCTACACCAGTCTCCAGAGGTAAAAAGCTGCACAGATGCACTATGTTTAAATGACTACAGAGAACTGTTTAAACTCAAACCATGTATAACTCTTTATTGATTTTCCACAGAAGATCTCAGCTCTGATGATAAGGTTTTGATATATTTTCCTGCTACAGCCAGTTCCTTGGAGTATTGCAGAAAAAAAATCTGTCAATATGCTTCTATTATGATCTCTTGATCTGTGGCTATAAAAACCTTTAGCTGCAGCCCTTATTATAAAATAATGGAAGAAGCAATATTTGATTTTTTTTCTGTTTTTTTTTTTATCCCCCCACTCTATAATACATGGAGATTTTTTTTCCCAGTGCCTCTAGAACTAAATTACTGTATGTTCCTTCTGTATTTCTGTGTTAGAATAATACAGAAGAATTTCTAGCACTAATTAATTTGATTGACTCTCAGCAGGAAAGGATCAGCTGTAGCATCATGAACTTTAACAATAACTACCAACTGATGGGCACTTCACATCAATAAGACCATCACTAGCCTCCCTCACCTGTCACCAGGCAGGGAATGAGCAATAACCACCCCCTGCAGATGCACTGCTTAGCACTTTCTGCCCGATTAGCAATTTATAATGGTGATCAAGAAACAGTCAGTGGCAAATCAAGACAACTGTCTGGCTGCCTGTTTAATTGGCCTTGTTTGCTTTTTGATAAATGGCTCGTGACTGCTATAGGCCTCCGTATTTTGACTTTTAATAGGCCACTGTGATTAGACTACCAACAGATACTAGGTCAAAACCGAGGGAAGGTGCAAAAAATGTTAATTAATATCAATAATAGGCAATTATTAGTTAGACAGAAGGACCTACTAGCTGCGTGCTCTAATGACTCGGAGATAACTTGAAGGGAAACAGTGCCAAATTAGCATAACTGTGTATGCAGGCTGCATGGTGGATCCTAGCAAACATCTGTTATGTGAGTAATTCAAACAGGATTCTTCCTTTTTGCACGATACTCACAAAATCATCAATTCTTTTCAGTCATTTTAAGACGCTAATGATACCCTAGTGGTTACTGATCTCACAGTTGGGCTTTGTTGGTCCTTCGTATCAAGAGCTAAATTGTAAAAGTTAATTTGGGTGTGGTTTTCAAGATTTTTAAGTTAGTAACTCATGTATAAAGGTCACTAATGTCATACTTAGAGGAACACATGCTGAGCTATCATGTTATTCCAAGTGTTGCTCCCACTACAAATAACTTTTCCCCCCCCCTTTGTCTCTTTTAGGAAAACAAACAAGAAAACAATTATGGGCACTGAAATATTTGTGTCTACTATTGCTGACCTGCTGAATATACATGACGCAATATGATGTGGTATGATATGAGAGTCAAAATTATTACATACGGGGGTGAGACAAAGAAGTAAAGTAGCTCCTCTGACTCTTTAATGGGTCTACTTGTCTGTGGTGGTTTTCAGGATATTGGGAATGTCACCTTCATTGCAAACACGAAGCAGGCAAAGCACACGCAAGCAAAGCGGAAGCACTTCACTTACAAGAAGTACTTTAAATTAACTTTATATAGAAGGGTAATGGCCCTAGATTTTAGGGGATACTTTATTCCTGCAAGCTTAAAACTCTAAGCGAGCTGAACTCTTCTGATGGTAGAGCTTAGAGAAGACTTGTTCAGAGTGCATTATCTTGTAAGTAGTTTTATCACACTTTTGGTGTAAGTGAGTCTCTCTTTCACTGAAATGGTCAGAAATCCTTTTTAAGTAGGGATGGTGAAAATATATGCTATATAATACTGTTCTGCCTGTGCTCCTCCCTCCCTCCTGCCCAAGCATCTGCATGTGTGTGATTGCATAAGGAGTTGGGGAGTCAGACTCTGATACAGCTTTACTCTGGGTATTTCTAAGGCAACTGCAGTCCCCACTAATATTGATGTGACATCAATGGGAATTCTATCATGACCGAAGAAGACACATTGATGCAAACAGTGTCGAGGCCTCATTATCAAGCCCAGAAGAAACATCTGTGACTGCTGGCTCGGGGAAGTGCTGCAAGTCTCTGTAGAGGCTCGTCCTGATGGAGCTGGAAAAACAACCTCTTGTTAAGGGCCACATCATTATATATATCCATATATCATTCCTTTATCATTCCATATCTATCTATGTATCTCCTTTCCCAGGTGTAAAATCAACAGGTGTCACTGATCCCTGATTTGTCCGGTCAGTAACATATGCAGCAGGTTGACAGACTGTCTAATTTGGACATGGTCTGGCTCTTGGAACCCATACCATTGAAATTCTGTTGATATGATCCAATATATGTTACAACTCTTTGGAGAAAGAAATGTTTGAGCAGAGCTTTCTTTTGGTATTTCAAAATTATTATATGACCTATATTTTAAAGTTAGGGGAAAAGGCAGGCTCTCAGTAGCTGAGAGCTCGCTTCTGGTGACAAGATGAGAGGTGTGCTCTTTCAGACATCTTAAAAACAATATTTGGGAAAGAGAACATGCTCCTGGCACATCTTCTTTTGTACAATTCAGTTGTCCAACTGCTGAGAACCTGCAGTGCTGACTGACAGAGGAGGGAAAGAAGCATTTTGTGCTTAGCAATGCTTTACTTGTCAAGAGAAATTTTGCTGGAAGCTGAACCCCTCTGTTTAGAGAGAGGAAAATGCAGGGAGTCTGCAAGATTTGGGAGAAGACAGGTCACTGCTTGTAGGGTTGGACCAACAGCTATGCATTACCCTGTGTGAGATGTGCCTCGGATGAGGGCAGACGGTACATGGGAAAACAGTGGAATCACAGGTCTGGAAGGGAAAGAAAAGTTGAGAGGTGTCTGGTGCCACCTTGCCCCTGCTCATCTGTTTGTCTGTCCCTCCCCAGCCAACTCGAGTGTGCCTTGTGGAAACCACTCCTGGCTTCCAACAAATACAGGCGGCAGGCAGCATAAGTGCTCATTTTTTCTCTTCTGACTGGCCTCTGTTGTTCAGTAGCTCCCTTTCTAGGGTGCCACAGAATTTTCTGGTCTTGCAGTTTGGCAGGTGGTGCCATGTGGAGGTGTCTTGACTTCTGCTCGGCAGCCTGATGCTTGGCAGCCACAAGTCTGCAAGGGCTCACCTGGGCTAAAAGAGAATCATAGAAGGCACAAGCACAATACCTCTGCTTGTTATGACTGATTTTCAATATCGCATTGTTTATTTGCAATAGAACAATACATAGGGGCGCCAGAGGAGGTTGTGGTATAATACTATGGTGAAAATACCTGTCCCAGAGTTTAAGAGCTAAACAAAGTGGGAGGAGAGATGTTTCCACTTCATCTCTGGAAGCAGAAGCAACGAGAGGCAGTGACCAAGGCAGACTTTGCTCACTTTCCCATCTCCCGAGCTCCAGCCCCAAGTCTTAGCTACAGAACCGTCCTCCTAAATGCACCAAAAACTTCCTATAGTATTTAAAAACCGTATATACTTAAGTGCTGTTTAATGGGCACACATATCACCTATAATCATATTGTTTTTCTGCTATACCTAACATGCATAGACTTTTTTTTATATTTACGGCAAATTGAGAATGAAAGCTGTGACTTTAAAGAATTATCTCCCCACTTAGAATCATCTTCATTTTCTATTTTACATTGAGGAGTGGGAGCAGTGGGAATCAAAAGAAAACATATCAGCTAAGTGTTCCAGGCAGTAATGGCCACTTTTCACCTCATAAGGAAGATATTTTACTGCTTATCTATTCACTTGAGCTTCACTCACACAGAGAGAGAAGTACTTCGTACTTCCACCTTTTGTAGCCAAAATGAGATGCTTATCAGCTTAGAGTTGCACATGTTACTACTTAAATTTTGAAATTCTAGTTGATGCAAAATGGAACCATCATGGAAGTACCCTGAAAAATGATCATTTTCAGGCTTTAGAAGAGTTTGTTTTCCAAGCAGAAGTGTCTCTGTTAAGTTCCATAAGTAAAGGATAAATAATCAAAGATGCAAAGCCTACTACAGAGCATTTACATGCTCCATATAATTTGTGATTACTTTCAGGTGTGACTGTCATGTTGTTACAAATATTGCTCTTTAAACACAAAATTAGCTTATTTCACTCAGTTTTGGCTGTTTTGGGCTAGGTTTTTCCATCTTAGTCATAATTTCTTAATATTCTTTTAAAGAGAAGAACTTCTGTTATCTACAGCTGAAATTTAAATCCTTTTTTTTTCTTTACATGGAATATTTGAAGACATCTGATGACACACAGTAAAAGATTTCTTTAACTCCAAACTTCTATTTATTTAGACAGGATTGGTCTTGAAAGTAATTTGTTTAAAGTACAGGAGTTCTGAAATCTTAAGGGCATCTAACTTCAGCTCAGTTGTTGTCTGTTATCTATCTCTCTTAAGCATTCTCAATATCTAGAGATTAAACAGTAGTCTGGAAGAAGAAAACAAAACAAGACCAGCAACCCCCTCCTGTAGTTTATGTACCCTGATTGACCTTTCTGTTTTCTCATTTATTTCGCATAAATTATTTTACTAACCTCATCAGGGAAAGAATTGTGGAAATGTAAGGTTTATACAGCATGGAAATATTGTACCAAAAATCATGCACAATACAATACATTTTGGTATTGTTTGAAAAGCTGTGGGAAATTTTAATTTTAGTGGGAGACTTTGGCCCAGCTGTTAGGTGTACTTTTTTGTTTTCCAGTTCCCTTGAATTATGTGAATTGTTCCCATCAATAGAAGTGAGTTACGCTAGCACAGAGAAGTCTCTTTGGGTCTTCAGGTCTGCTAAAAGCTCAAGCACCAGAGCCTTGTGCTGGAAGTTCAAACCTCTGCTCTGAAGTCTCCTCGTTTTTCCAGATCAATTCTGACTAAACATCTTCTGAGACACTCTGGAAGGACGCGTTCTCTTCATCACTCACAACCCCAAGAAGTTCCTTTTAGGTAGTGAGTAGTCTAGAATATATATATATATATATGTATATATATTTTTTTTTTTAAATTTTTTTTTGGAGATTTTTTGACCTCACACAATCTTCAGTCATCTTCTACTCCATCTCTTGTGAATCCCCTGGTAACAAGGTTTTTGAAAAGCCTAGGAAATGATTGTCTCCTTTGAAAAAGGAATTCAAGAAGTTTTCTCTAGTGTGAAACTGGAAAAATTCTGAAATTTGGAAAAGCTTTGAATAATGAGAAAAGTATTTAAAGTCAGCTCACTAATTGTGCCAGAAATACATGAGTGTATTATGTAGGTCAGATTTCCATATTCCTATGAACCCTAAATTATTGGCCATTATGATACCTGTGACAGTGAATTTCTATGCTAGATGGATGCTGTTTGAAATTATTTAAGCCCAGATCAGAAATTTTACCCTAATTGACTGAATATAACATACAGGCTACAGTAAGCTGTGAAAGAACAGCTCTTGTCTGAGGGTAGCCAATGGGGAGATGAGGATGCTTTTCCCTCTCAACTTTTTCCACATTAAATATGTTATACTGTATGAAGTAGTTCAATAGGAAAAAAAAATACAGTACATTGTGGTCTTTCTCTTTAAGTTTTATATCCTTGCATCATGAAGGGCAAATGTCTGTAAAGCCCATCCAACCTCAGAGTAGCAGAGAAGCTGCATGCGACATTGGAAATAGTCACCATTTGTATTGCATGACTTCCCCATATTAAACGTTGGTTTGGAAGTTTTTTCCTTTACCTTTTATAAAAACACAATCCCATAATGAAATGCAGCCCTGATTTTTTTTTTTGGTGGGGGTCATATCAAACACTTAAAATCCAACAGGTTTAATTCAGAAAGCTTGAACTCCTTGTCATCAAATTTTGCTTCATGCATGGCTTTCAAACATGAAGGTCTCTTCTGGAAAGCTGTAAGCCCCAGGAGGTTGGCTGTGTGCACCCCAAATTTACGAATAGAATTGTGAAGTGGGTTTGTGCTGCTTTGTTTGAGCAACATCAGAAAAGCCCTTTATCTTTCCAAAGTAATATTTCATGCATTTCCTATGATCTCTTGAATGATATCTTAACTATTACATACATAAAGTGAGAAAGTGTATTTATGCATGTGTCTATTTAACACTATTATTAAAATACATGTCACAAGTTATTTATCGATTTCATTTTTAAGGGACATGACTTTATAAGATTTCAATTTTATTAGCCTTTTATTTTAAATTAGTAAAGAATATTTTAACACAAGCTGTCATATCAGAGCATTGAGTTGAGATTTTGGCAAAAGATGTCTCTATCTCCCCTGTTTTGAGCAGCCTTGTTACCCCATCTCCCTGATAAGATAATAGTAAGATAATGGTCTAGGTGATTATTTTTTGCACAAATTGTTTTCGGCAAGACAATCAATTAAAAAAAAATGCCACAGGGATGTGTAGTGTCATCTTTTGTATCTCAAAAACCAGGCTCTAGATTCTTAGAACAACAGAATCCAGGAAAAATAATTCTGGTTTCCTAGACCTGTAACAACCAATTCTGCTTGTGCTTTGCCTTGTGTTTAGCAGGTTTAGTATGGCAAACTTTTCAGGGCAGAGATTCTGCTACTCTTTTTGCGCTGTGCTGATGAAAATGTATCTCTCCTTCCATGCTGGCCTGATTCTTAAACATTACTGTCCTGACCATAAGTATTAGAAATTTGCAAATGAAAGTGGTGCTACGTGGGTATAGTCTCTGGTATATGAGGATTACAGCATTGAAATTAAAACTTGAACCCAGCTTCAGTGTCAGAAAATAAAATAAGGGAATGGTCCTGGTTGTTAGGATTAGAGATGGGTTGAATTAAAGCTCTCTAAATTCAGAACAAAGATAGGTATCTCCCTTTCTCAATTTTTTCATATTGAAGGCATCTGGAGACCTAATCTTGAAATTCAGTTCAAATATCTCTTAAGGCATAATGGGTTTGAACAAAATTACCTTAATCTCAAATAACATTAGAAACCCCTCAAATTTACAATTTGAAGTGCATTGCTCTTTTTTATGTGTTTTAGGTAATCTGTTCATTTTGGTACAGATAAACGACCAAATTGAAAGGTATCAGAAGGAGAATGTTCTCTTTATATTAAGCAATGGCCTCAGGACTTTGTACTGGAATTTATGGTTACATGCTGTGAAGAAAATACAGACTTTTAGGTGCTATTAACATGAAAAGACAGTCTAGCAAAGATTAAAAAAAATTAACCAGGTGGGAAGAAGAAAATGGGTGACCTAGGAAATATTTAGAGCCAAGTAGCCCACCGTAGGTTTTTTCTCCCCAAACAATGTGTTACCTTTGTATGATGATTATATCAACTCTATGTACCTTTGTCATTAATATTGAAAACAAAACCGTAGGAACAAAATTAGTATTCCTGATACTTGGGGGTTTATTTTTGGCTGGATTAACATAGAAACAATAGCCATTAGGAGGAGGGGGACTGACGGGATTGCACGGTCGCCCTCAGACCAAGCCACGTGCTGTGGACTCAGATGCACAGGATGCGTTTGGGAGGAAAGTAAAAATTCTGTTCTTATCTAAGCCCAAATCCTGTAAGACTCATTCAAAATGAAATCCTTCAAGTGTATCCATTTAATCTGTGAGACCAGATACAAGATTAATTTGAATGTACTGCTAATCTGTAGATCTCCAGACACCAGAGTTTCCCATAGGGGTTGCCTGAGATGCTGCCTGACATGGTGATGCTCACACAGCTCGTTGTCTGAAGAGAGTTGAGCATCCACGCTCTGCGTATCTGCCTTGCCTAGAGGCTCAAAACCGCTTTAAATTTATTTTAGACTCAGACTGCACAGCATGAGCAACTGCTACATTTTTTTGACATTTATCTTAGGACTGCCTGTGAGCAGATAGAGCAGGGAAGCCACCCTAGTGTCCTGGTGTAGCTACTCTCTTCTGTCAGGTAGAAATCAAAATCATTGCTGTCAGAAGGAAAGATCTGCTATTCAACTTTCTGAAAATTTTCATCTTACCAACCCAAACCTCCAACTTTCTTAAGAAAATCTGTAGCTAGTTAGGAAGTAAGACTAAAAGGGAAGCAGAACAACCTCTCCCTGAATGTGCAGTTTGATGGGATCAAGCTTAGAAGAGTGGAAGCATGTTTGGATTGCCTGCTACCACTTACACTCACATAAAAAACCCAAACCACTAAGAAAATGAAATTATACTGCTTCCTGGTTTTCTGGGAGAAAAATATTCTGCCCTTGGCCAGCCCAAAACAGTCATCTTCCCCTATAATTTTCATATCTTATGTTTGTGTTTTTACATTCTTGTAAAAATTCAACTACATTTTTGAAACAGAATGATTGCTCTTTGTTTTTAACAAAGTTTTTTTTTCTGGAATGAGTTCAGATGAAGGATGCAAGCAAACACTGCGGCTTCACCCAGCAGCTGGGTGAAGGGGGCAGGTCTCCAAGCCAAAATGAATTAAAATGACTAATTGTGATTTTACCACCTTATGGGGGTGGGGGGGTGGGGAAAGGCCAATGGCACTTTGCTTTGGTCTGACCCTTTAGTATTTTACTTATAAAATCTATGGTCAGAATAAACCAAGTCACTTCCTCCTGAACACAGAGGACTGACTTAGTGTCGAAGGGCAGCGAGGACACCTCGTAGCCCAGCCGCTATGCAGCTGATCTGCAGGCTCTGCATGTTGTGAGAAGACATATAATTGACTTTGCTCATAGGCAAGTCATCTTTTGAGATTGCCTTGAGTGAAAGGCTTGTCACTGAGGACAAGTACCTCCCAACTGTTACATAGACCTGATGGTCTCTTTATATATTTTTATATATATTCTTTCCCTTGCGCTTGGTTAGGCATCTTTGGTTTCCCAGACTTTCAGATTGGAATGAGACCGTAACTTAGGTTTACCACCTTCTTCGTTTGTACCTTACCACCCTTTTCCACTGTAAGTCATCTCTGTACTAAATAAAAATCAACTGTATGTTAAGTATATCATAAAACCTCCTGGTACAACCATAATTTGTGCATCCAACTACAGACTGTGTTGTAAATAATTGTTTTTTACTAGAGTCTATTTTCAGCAGTCAGCCTGTAGCTGTATCTTTCCTCAGGAATTGTTCACCGCATTAAAAATTACCACATGGTTAACTAATGTTCTGTTTAGCATTTTTGCAAAGAATAATTGACATAGATGCACAATCAATGCTGTCTATACTAACTTAAATTTAGCTGCTTCAGCTCTCATTAATGCAAAAAATTGCATGAAATGCTATATTCTGATGGTGAAAAGTTTAATAAATGAAGCACAGTTCTGCTTTTCTGTCTTTTATGTTATGCAAAATAAGTGAGGATTTGTTCTTTGGGGTAGTGAGGTGTTTTTGAGGGGGTAGGTTCAAAGAAAGCTTTGGATGGGCCGAATACATGTCCAAATTTTCAGTGAACCTCCCAGGATTTCTTTTTATTTAACACCACTTAGTTGTAAAATTTGAATTCTATTCCTTGGTGTTAATGGTTAGTATATTTTAAAACTATAGAAGCTTAATTGTGACATATGAAAGTCCTTATTTAGGGTAGATTTTTAATTTGATTGCTGTCTGCCCTGCTGTGTAAATAGTCTCTTGGGTATGGATTTTTAAGAGTGTGTGTTCTCCTTTACATTGCACTGTGTAACAATTCCTCTTTACCCATCCTCTCCATCCTCTGAGCAAGCCAAGAGCAGACAATAGATACATACTAATGGAGCTGTGTACTTGCCATCTGTAAGAGCAGCTGCTCTCCTGCATCTGTACAATATGTTGGAACTGAGAGCTTCACTAATCTGCATAATAAGGAGAAGGCTTATCCCACTCTAGCTAATAATCGCAAGCAATCGATGCACTTCATTCCCCCACTGTAGAACACAACAAAGTTTCAATATGTTTACATATCCTCCAGACATACAGAGGTCAAGCAAAAGAATGGACTGCTCATTCTGCCTCGAGCAAACAAAAAAATTTTCATTCTCCATCATTTGTGAAACTGTTATCAGCAAAACCCCATTATTGTATTCTTATTTTGCAATTCAAATAGAAAATTAGAAACCTTAAGAACTGAATTAAAATATCAGTACATCAAATCAAGCATAGCTTTTAAACTGTCTGTAGTATTGAGCATTTTGGTTTTGTATTATGAGCCCTCTCTCTAACCCTGACCCCTATGAAAACATTAAATTAGCTATCATGTGATTTCCCCATCCTATGTCCTACCAAATATAATCCAGACAGAGGAGTGATACTAATTAATTTCTTTTGGTACTGATTCATTACAGACAAACACTTGTGGATGATTGTACAAATGTCCTTCTCCTAACTGTTGTGCACATATAGGATGAATTTGAAATTCACAGCTATTTTAGAATGGAAATTCAGTCCATGACTCCCATACAGGCAGGAATGGCTGTGATGTTATATTACACTGAGGAGCAACAGAATGAGAAAGAAAATAGGCCGAGAGCAAGTGATAAGCAGTATTTATTTTCATTTCGTTTATGACATCAGGATGAGATGTATATCTCATCTCTACCAGCATCCTGCAGGCAACAAGGCTGAGAGCAGAAAAACGATGAGAAAAATTCCATGAAGAAAATAAAAAAGTAAAATTTGAAGGTAAGGGAATATCTGCAATCCAGTTACAAAAACATAAAAAATAAAACCTATTCTTGGATTTCTTGGGAACTGGTTGCAATTGTATGTTTTCTACTATTGACAATTTACCCTAGATGAAATGCAAGAGACAATTCTGAAAGAAAACTGAGTGTGATAGCATTTACAGTGTTGAATTAATGTGCAATCACTCACTACCTAGTCTGTTTTCCTGGTGGCAGCAGGAGTTGTAGGATGTAGCAGCAGCCCATGGAAGGTGAGCAAACAGGTATTCCTTCCCTCCCTCCCTGAGGAGGATCCCAACGGTGCTCACAGTGACTCCTTGAAACCTTCCTGGTTATTCTAATGTATTTATACAGCATAATGACATAATGATAACAACTGGCTCAAGAACAATCTATGATTTTGTTATGGCTAGCAAAGCTTTTACGCCACCAGCTAATTCTGAAATTCTTATGATGTACTATTGTAGAGCTAAAAGCAAAGCAAACAAAACTTCCTGGATAACACACGTTTTGTTACAGTGCATGTGTTGTGGTTTAACCCCAGCCAGCAACTAAGCACCATGCAGCCGCTCACTCACTCCTCCCTGACCCAGTGGGATGGGGGAGAGAATCGGAAAGAAAGAGGTAAAACTCATGGGTTGAGATAAGAACAGTTTAGCAGAACAGAAAGGGAGAAACTAAAAATGATAATAATAACAATAATAAAATTACAATAATAACAAAAAGGATTGGAATATACAAAACAAGTGATGCACAATGCAATTGCTCACCACTCACTGACTGATGCCCAGTCAGTTCCTGAGCAGTGATCCACCGCCCCCAGGCCAACTCTTCCAGTTTATATATTGGACATGATGTCCCATGGTATGGAATACCCCTTTGGCCAGTTTGGGTCAGCTGTCCTGGCTGTGTCCCCTCCCAACTTCTTGTGCCCCTCCAGCCTTCTTGCTGGCTGGGCATGAGACGCTGAAAAATCCTTGACTTAGTCTAAACATTGTGTGGCAACAACTGAAACCATCAGTGTGTTATCAACATTGTTCTCATACTGAACCCAAAACATAGCACTATACCAGCTACTAGGAAGAAAATTAACTCTATCCTGGTGGAAACCAGGACAGCATGCTAGGCAAAAAGTTTCACTGTCCGCTGGATGTGACCTTGAGCAATGTCTACTACAACAGACGCTGAACTGCAGTGTTATCAATGTTATGTTATTGTTTAGCTGCTGTTCAGAAAAATGTTTGACAAGTATCATGGTAAAGAAACATGCCTTTTTCTTATGTATCTTGTGAACTATGAGATGTAGAAAATAACAGATTTTTAAAAACTTAATGGCAGAATCTCTAAGCAAGGAGCCACCTGGCAAACCATTTGGGAAACGTGAACAAATGTGTGCTGTACAAACCTACTTGCACCCAAGTAACTTTTCAGCTCCCACAGACTCAAATTTTGATGATGAGGCACAGCCATAGCTACATTTAGAAGCTGCGAGTTTGCTCTAGCCCCAGCAGGCCACGTTTTTGGTGGGTGCAGGCCATGTACCCTCAGAACTAGAGGGGCTGAGCACCACAGAGTGCTGCCCCTTTGGCCAGAGTCCCCTGTGCATCAGAGCATGCCTTGACAGCTTCGCTTCTGCCTGCACTTACCTCTCCCAACACAGGGAAGTCCTTGTGGCAGCACTTGCCTTTTCTGTTGAGCAGAAGGCATAAAGCTGCTTAGAAGCAGAAAACGCTGGGAGTTGGCCATGATTATTTTACTTCTTATGTTATCAGTGTGTTGTTTTTTTTTCTTACACACCAGTAGCTGGAATTGGGTAACTATGTCTGAATTTTAGTTTTTAGACTAAGAGGCTTATCTTGGAAACACAAACCAAATATGCACCAAATAGGTTAGAATTTTTTTATGTTAAAATCAACCTATTATTATTTTTAGTTGTCCCAAAAGTCAGGGTTTAAACATGAATATTTGATAATACAGTGCTGGTGATTCCAGAGACCATACTTGTGAGAAGTTCTGTATTTGTGAGCTTGCAGATAGTAGATACACAGGAAAAAGGGGAGGTGAGGCCGAATCACATGTGACAAAAGGGATTTTCTGAAGAGTATTAATCAATATTCTGGCTCTGGTTCTGGAGCCCAGGCGGGCAGTCTCAGCATTCCCCATCTGCGTCTGTGGGTGTGCAATAGCTGCCAAAAGAGAATTTAGGGGAATACATTAAATTATGTGATTTTTCCCAAATCTGGGGTTTTGCAATGTCCGGGACACGTGGGAGGTACTTCAGCTTGTCTGTCATATTACCGTTTAATATTGCCATTCATATTGCAAAGGAGCACTACGGTTGACCTTTTTATGTTTCATGCTGGTTTCATCCTCTGAGCTCTGCAAAGTGGACGGAAGCTTGGGAGAAAATTCAGAACTGGAGGATTTGGAGGTAGGGTCACATCCACCCATCCGCCTTTTCGCTACAGTCAGCCAGGCTCTTTGCTCACATCACGCTTAAAAAGGGAACAGTAGCTCTAATGGGGGAAAATCAACAAAACCCAGTGACATCCCCAGATGTCCACCCTCCATTCAGTGACTGACAAATGCGCAGCAGATGGTGCAAGTGCTCCCGGATGTATTTAGAGATCAATGTAAAAGTACGTAAATAAATAACCAGCAGCAAATGCAAGCCACCTACCTTACTGCTGGTGCCTTGGTGGCACTAATGAGACTGACCTGACTGGAAACATGGAGGAAGAAAAAATTTGCTTGAAGTTACTTGTGCTAATGCACAGAAGGGAAACGGCAGGTTCCCTGTTATGCTTCTCATATCTTACAAGCTCAAGCCCCTTTTATTCCTAAGGAGACATTCAGAGACAGTGAAGTGCATTAATTAGTATTATTGCCACCTCCTTTTCTATAGGTGCAGTGATCCTACCTCAGTCTAAGGTAGGATCTGACTTTTTCCACCCTCCATACATATGGAAATGTTGAGCAATGTGCAGTCTCACCAGAACGTGTGGAGTTGACTCGTGGAAATCACTCTTTGTTTTCTCTGCAACAAGTTCTCCTTGCTTTTCTAAAGACGGAAGAAGAAGGGGAAGGTATGTTTGGCTTTTTTATTTCCCCATGTAGCAGCAGCAGCAGCAGTTTCTCCAAAGTGCTGGTGGCAGAGACCCTGCAAAAGGCTGACCGCCTGGGTAAGGGACCCAGCCCCTCTCAGCGCTTCTCACTAGGCTCTGCACCAGGCAGCGGGGATTTGCTAAAGCAACAAAGGAATGCTGATCTACCAAAGCCAAGTTTTACAGGTTTCATGGTTTAGAGACGGTTTGTTATCCCCTAAGGCTAATCAAACAGGAAAAAAAAAAAAAAAAGAATCAGTAAAACATTTTCCAGTGGTATTATTTTAATAGCCGTAATTATGACATGTTCTGTAAACAAATGTGGGCACTGTGCGTCTGCCACCAAAAGACCTCGTAGTCTAAATAAAAGTGTTCTCCTTGAAGCTTCCAGGTGGGCAGAAATAAGCCCAGTATTCCCCAGCTTGCCTTAAAAGCAAAGCAACCTCACTCACTTGCCCCCTCTGTTCCCTGCTTGGGTTTCGGTGCTGAAGTTAGTCATGTCTCCTCCAAAAACAATCACACGTCAACTCGTATTTGTGAGTAATAAACTTATTGCTTGTGAGATGGTTCCCATCTGTGAAATGCTTCAGTAAAGGCTGTTAGAAACATTATTCTCTGGAAAATTGGGGATAAATTTTTGCCCAGTGTAGTCAATGACAACAACCTACTCAGACAAAAAAAGTATGTCTAGATGTGGGAGTGCTTTGAAGTCCCACAGCTACCAGCTAACCACCAGGAGCATTTTAGAAACAGTCTTCCCAAGAAGCATTTATGAATTCAGCCATTTTTTCCATTTAGAAATATTTCTATAGCTAGGTAAAACTGGAACATTGTAACTTTCCCAGTTTCTCTGAATTTGAAACTGTTCCTGTGATTTCTCAGTGCCAGTGCAGCAAGAGATAGTTGGACTGTCAAACTTTAGCATCTATATTTTAGTATCAATGCATTGATAAATTTAGCCTACTATTGTAGCACTCAGCTGAATATTTGTTTGACCCGAGAAGCTTCCAGAACTGCTTTCAGACTTCAGCTAGGAGGTTTCCAAAGCTAGAGAAACCATTACTCCATGTAGGAGTTTGATTCATTACCCTCACTGTTAAAAATTAGCACCATTTGTCTGTTTTAAAATTGTTTGCCTTTAAGTTCCAACTCTTGTCTAGTTCTTAATAACACCGACACAATAAATTCTATATAGTTACAAAAATATTGATTTTCAACATGTTTTGAAGTAATAGATGCTCTTAAGAATACAGCCACGCAGAAATGAACAGCTCTCGAGGCAAATTGACTCAGTGGAGTTTTTGCACTCAACTTCAGTGGGTCCAGGATTATCTTCTGCTCCCAGGCATTAGGAGATTAAACCTTTGTTGGATAGTTATGATTCTTCCTCTGATGAATATATTGGTTGGAAAACTCACTTTTTATGAGTTTGTTTGCACATTTTATATTTTATTTTGCATGGAATAAAGATTTAGACCCAAACTCCAGACCTGAAATCTAAACAAAATCCAAGTGACAGAGTCAGGCAGTGCTATACCTGGGAGTCTGACGTGTGGGCAACAATATTCAAAGGAAAAAAGAGAGGGCAGTGATCAAACACTAAATCCGATTGTAGGATCAGTGACTGGAAGGCTCAAATGCCTTCTATTTCCTTGTATAGACTTTTTTCCTTAAGCTCTCTCTGAAACAACTTGCATCAACAACTGGACAATGTTTACTAAATGAAGCCTTCTCTTATTGCAGTTCTTTGGTTTCAAAGTTTAAAACACAAGGTACCCTTTACCACAGAATATTTCTACCTGCCTTCCTGCTAACTTCTGTCTGTAGTGCACTCTTGCATGCATGCACACGGGGGATTTTTTGTGTGTCTGTGTTGGCAGTTATTTCTTGTGTGTGTTTTAGCTGGGAAAACCAAAATGGATATGTACAGCAAAACTGGAGAAATGACACTGCTTTTGGAAGAAGGAAATCCTAATTTTTAATTTTGACTTTGCCACTAATTCTTTGTGGCCATATGCATCCAAAGGCATAACTGCAACTCAAGAAATTATACCTAAAGTACTTAGCTACGGCAGCAATGTTTACCCAAAGTCCTGCATGGAATTTGCAGCTTCTGTGGCATAGCGCCCTGTTCCTGGGAGCAGCCCTTGCTGGTGCAAGCAGCAGCCGTATGTTTAACTACATTATAGCCATAGCCTTTGTGATCCTAGGTAACCACATTTGTTGCTCTACTTAATTTTCTCCATTTGCCAAATGAGAATATTGACACTTTCATCACAGAAGTAGAATGAAGTTAAAGATTCAAGTGATACAGTGCTCTGAATTTATAAAGTGCCAAACCGTGCCAAATACTGTTATTAGTAGAAGTCTGCATTTGTAAAAAACTCCAATTCTTACAAAGATTAAATTAATTTCCTGGAAATGATGCATTTTTTATAAGGCCACAGAAGGGCTTCTGTGAAAATGTGGATAGTGTTAAAACCCCTCTACCAGTTCAGTATGAATTATTTTCAAAAAGAGAAATTGATATGAGCCATATGATATCTCTATATATCCAGCTATCTGGATGTAATTTTCATTCTATAATTCCTGTTTTATTTTTCTTTTGCTTTCCAATAAAAATCAGAAGCTATCACAATTTCTCTTATCAACAGTATTGATGTTATCTCCTATAGAGTACATGTCAGATTTAAAGATGTTTCTCTGTGTCCAGACACGAAGATGTCCCTGACTGAACATCCAGATCACATGCAGAGCAGCAAACAATACTGAATAGGGAACAGAAGTTGAGTTTTAGGGGGAAGAATGATGTGCCCACAGGACATAGCAGCCAGGATGAGTCATTTTGCCCTGAGCTCCTGGCAACCCAATCTAGACCACAACAGGTAGTTCAAAGCCAGCTCAACTATCTTTACACAGTAATGGAGTAAATATGTCACCCATTACTGATCCCGAGCTGAAAATATAACTCCAGATGTACTTTGGATGTCCTGACATCTTTTGTACAAAAGCCTGCTTACTTGGGCTGTGTATAAGAAAATAGGATTTGGTTTTCAATACTGTTCTTAAGATGTAAGAAAGCAAACAAATACAATTGCATATCCAAATCAGTCTGCAACTGCTGACGTTAAATACCTAGTGAAAAGGAAACTCGTGTTTTTCAGTGTAGTTTGAAAGTAGCAGCTTTGAAATACAGATGCTTCTGTGCACCTTTAAAGTTATTTAGCTCTTCCTTTGTTGTGTGTTATAACGATTTGTTCTGTTTGAAAAACGTGCAGCAAGGCAGTTTATTTTCAGTTCTGTGATAAGTGGCATGTGCTTACCCACAGGAATATGGGCAAATCCTTGCATTGGTGCTGGAGGAGGACCAACAAAAATTCTTGGTTTAAAAAATGTTAACACCACTACTAACAGCAACAAAAATCAGACCTTCTTGCTCTTCACTTGGAGCAAGGAAAAAAATACGGAAAGTGAGAAAGACTTAAAGATATTGAATAATTGGTAAAGTCAAATTAGATTTTAAATGTATTGGGTCTTCTGCCTATAAATGCAATGGACTGTTTTTTCCTCTCATTTGCATCTTTACCATGCCAGCTGAAGTAAATGATGTTCCCTTTTTTCGTCTATGACATTGTAGTGATGCCATTTCACACATCTAAGTGGGAGCACATTTTGCTTGAATAGGCCTATTAAAAAAATTCCTTGTTTTTGTTGTACCAATGTATGCTGCGTGTGACAGCACGGCAGGTGGCTGTATCGAGGTGAACTCTAATTAATTCAAATCAAAAAGTGAGAGACCCAGATAACAAGCTCTACAATTAGCAAATTACATCAAGTGTATGCAAGTATCTATCAGCAAGTAGCTGCCTGGCCACCGGTGTCCTAGTGGTAAATCCAGCCAGTTCATGACCGTAGCGAGCGCTTCTCTGAGCCGTAAACCAAGGGGAGCTGCCCGGGTGATTTCCCGTTGCTACCGCCGCTGCCCGGCCAGACCCCGCCAGCCTTTCTGTCATGGTGTGGCCAGGTGCCGGCGGGGGTCGAGAGCCTGGGCTTCGACCTGGGTTGCACCGAGCCGTGGTCCATGGAGCTGTTGTGACCACCCATTTTATTAGGAAATAAAATAGCAAATGATAATAGGAAATAAAATGGGTGGTCTTCTTACCTCCTTGTTATTAGAGTGTCCTGAGCTGTACAACGTATTTATGAAGAGTGCAGCCTTACACCTACTTTTAAAAGCTGTGCTGTGAGTACTTCACTGTGCTTTTCAAAGTAGCTATAAAACATAGGAAGGGCTTAGGGGGAAAAGATTCTGCTCCCACCGTAAATCAAAAGTGAGCAGACAAAGGTCAAAATACCAAAAGCCACAAGAACATTAACACTTAGGATATAAAGATTTCCTAAGAAACTAATGCTTGCTCTTTCCCCAGATAAAGCAGACACCTTATCTTTGGGAGTTTACAAAGTGGAGCCAAGCTATTCAAGTAACCACTTAACTAAACCAAGGCCTGGCTCTTTTAGCAGTCTGCAGTCATTAAAGCTCTCGGAAAGCCTCCCAGGAGCCAATATGCTTGCTTAAGTATATGCTGTAAAAGGTCCCTGAGATTTACAAGGAACTGCTCCATGCTAAGCTAGGCACCATCTGATAAACAAGCAATTTTAGCTTCAGGCTAAACGATGCTCTTTGAGGCTTTGATTTACAATGCTGCAGATGATATATTTGTAGTTCTAGGATAGGTTCTGCTGTGGACCTGCTGTGATTACTCATCCATGAACCAAGTTAGGGCTCAGATCTTCAACTAGGAGGTCAGAAAATTGTCAGCAGAGCAAGAAATGTTTGATAAGGTTTATTTAGATGCTAACCACATTAAAAAAAAATTAAATTAGGCAAACAGGGGCGAACAATTCTTAAGCTTTCTAGGGACCAAACCTGTTTTTATTTTTTTGGTAGCTTAATCTTAAATGTATTTTAAGCAAAAAAGATAGGAAAGTAAGTCCCAAATTGACTTTCTGGGCTAATTTTACTTTCATCAGACTATCTTTTGAAAAGAGGAATGCACTTAGCTTAACATCTTAAAATAGAAAATACTGATTTAGAGCTTATGAAATTGCTCAATCCTGTTACTCTTCTCCCCAAAATCTAAAAAACAGCTTGGAAAGAAACAAGACAAGAGAAATCATATAAACTTCAGAAATTTATATTAAAAACCCAGACAGCCTTAGGGGAAAGCAAGCAAGCAAGAAAGCAAGCAGAACCTAGCACTTCAAGAATGTGTTGCTTTCATAATTTTTTCACTGATTCAGGACCTATGGGCCTAATCCTGCACACTGCTGGGTGCCTCCTGAAAAGTGGTGAGTCGTCTCAACTGCTATTAAAAGCAGGAATTTTTTAGGTGTTCCTCTAACTTTGCTGTCAGGCATACACTATTAATGGATTAAAAAAAAGGTTATTTTAACCTTGTCACTACAAATATTTGGAATTTTTTTTCTCCAGAAAAAGAACACAGATCAAGCATTGTTAAAAGTAGATTAAACACAAAAGTTTTAGTTCAGGAAAAAAACCACATTAATTTATTGCTTTTAAATAGAACTTATGTGTTTTCAAATTTTGAAATTATTTTCTGTAACACTAACTGTTGATCTTGTATCATTAATATCTCACTGGAAAAGGCTGGAAAATGTTTCTGTAGACAAATTCTAAATGTATACCTAAATTTTTGCTTATTTTTCTAGGTGGTTTTCAGATCTAAAGCTTAGACTTTTGAAAACTGTGGATCTGAAGATTTTTGAAAGTGCTTTTAAAGTCTAGTTTGCAAAAACACTTTTAAATACACAATTTTGTTTCACTTTTGAACCTATCTGTCCTTGGCTCCTTTAAATACCTAGTCCATGAAGCTCTCTGCTTTGGAAGCGTAGCATGTGCTGAATTCCCACCACCTTGGCTTCTTACAAAGTTTAACTGAATTTATATTGAAGTTTATGAAATCATTATGATTTCATAATGCAAAGATGGCATTTATCAAATGAGCGTATGACTGAAAGCAAACAAAACAAGTTGTTTCAGGAAAGCCTCTGGGATTCAGCAACTGTAGAAGGGGATGTTGCCTGCTGTACTGGTGCTTTCCTATTGCAGGGGAAATATATACCAAGATGTTTTCATTTTTAGCAAATACCATGCAAAGTGTGCATGTGGCAGTCAAGATACTCAGGTAGTATAATCTTGTGTTGTATTATATGACATCAATTAAATTCAGAGATGTGGCACTTATTTAAATATCAGTGAAGGATTGTATGCAGTGTCTGGAAATTGTTAAGAATGACAGTTGCAATCACATTAGTAGCAATAGCTGGAGGTAAGTCTCCAAAACTGTATCATAAACCACTATCTTTACTTATTTTCTGCAACTTTTTCACTTTTTCAGATTCAAATTTAGAGGAAAGTGTTTTTGTTGGAATCTCTTAGGACGGTTAAATCTGGCCTGTGAACTGAAGAACAAATGTGGGTTTTTTGAATGCCAGCTGGTGGATGTCACCCCCTAAGTAAGAAGGCAAAGTGCTGACTTCTATCCTGTTCACAATCCAGATACAAGTAATTAAGTCCTGCATTTTCTGCAGGTATTGCATGTGATATAAAAAAAATTATTTCGGGAGCCCAATAATGCAGATATCTCATGGGAGGATTCTACCTCACATAGCTCCCTATTAATGTTTTAACAACTTCAAGAAAAAGACTTTTAATTGAAACAACTCAGATGCTGTGCATTGGCCACCTTCCAGAGTGTGCGCTTCTGTCATTCCTAGTGACATGAATGGGACTCGCAGATTTGCAAATGAATGGTGAGGAGAGAAAGAGAGAGAGATATCTCTGTGAGATATATAATGTATGTGAAATATAATATCAAGGTTCAATTAGCAGTGTAAAAGGTCACTTAAAAGGAGCTTAACTTTTGAAGTAGCATGAGAGCGCAGAACTGGTGTTCTTTTTTTGGTTTCAAGGATTTACATAAAATTAAATAGATTTTGCTATCATAGGTTTTTATCTATTCCTTTATTGAGAGAGACTCCATGGGAAGAGCTTTTCTTAGAGTATAGTAAATTAGAAGTGAGTTTCTACATTAAAAAGGTAAAACCAGTAAAAGCTTGCAAAGACATGCTGTCACACAGAACAGGCCAGGTACAAGCAATTTAACAGACCTGGAGGGAGGTAGGCTTTGTTAGCAGCCTCACTCTTCAGCTGGGATTTTCAACTGCTTTAAAGTCAGGTGTGTCCCAGTCCCTCAAGTCAGGGGACCAGTGATGCCAGCAGGGAGGAGTCAAACCAGGCTGACTGCAGCCACACTGGAGCAGATGCAGAAATGATGGGACACAGCCATTAGTATCCTGGCTATGAGCATCCTTTCTCTCAGCAGCCAAGTGTAGGTGAAGGCAGGGCTCACAGGTAAAGACCCAAATTGTCCTCTGCTGGTCAGAGGAGCTCATAATAGATTGTCCAAGCGATGAAGAGAGGAGGAAGCCCTCTGCTCCTTGCCTGTCCCCCTCCTACCATGGGGCCACCGCTGCCCTAGGGGTGGGTGAGGGGGTGAGTGGGTGAGCAGCTTGGGCTCTCTTGTCCAGTGAGAATTCGCAGGGTTGACTTGCTGCCCTCTCTTCAGATGCCTGCCCTCTCTGCAGGCTGTGTGGACAGGGGACCAGCAGAAATGTTTTATTCCCCCCTTTTATTCTGGACCCGTTAAAGCCATCATTGCTGCTGCCAGGCTGTTTGTATTGTTTTTTCATCACTAGAAGCTTCTCCATCCAATGTCAGAGTATTGGACTGGCAAACCAAGAATGTGCGGTTTCCTCCCTGCTCTGTTCCTGGGGTTTTCTGACCCACGGAGCTTGGTCTTTGAGATCTTCCGGCCTCATTTCAGCTGTCAAGGTCAGATGAATGTGGAATCTGAATCCTCATGAATATCATTATGCCCCAGAATTTTCCCAAATTCTGCATGCTGGGACCTTTTCAGATCCTTTGCAAGGCTACTCATCTTGAAAAATAAAATAAATTGGTAAATCTCCATTCCAATTGCAGAAGATAGAATCTAGGCAGCTCACAAAAATGTGAAAATATGCAAAGTAAACAGATGGTTTCTGACAGTAACAACCCTGCGATTGCATAAAGCATCATCAAATTGCAACATGCACGTATTAAGCTTTGAGAACAACTGAATTCACGGTGACACATTCTGAGCTCTTGAATTCATTATCACACCTGCTCAGCTTGGAGATTTGCAGTATCGTACCTTGTTCTCAAAGGTGGCCTCCAAAGGAGCACTGCATTATCAAGGTAATCTCATTTGGGTTCAATTTTCTGAATTTCTTTGTGAGCTGTATGGAGAATTGTAGCAAGGGCAGGACAAAAGGGTGCCAAATAGAGGTAAATATACACAAACTCTTCTTTGGGTGCTGCCATCTGGAAAGATGCCTATAGCAGGTCCATAAGTGCTGCTGAAAGGAGATTGAGAAGGGGCAACATGCTACAGTGCCTTTGAATCTTGCTATATCTCTGGCGGTAGAGACCCCAGCTGAGCTGATCCACATGCACATTTCCCTCTGTGATTTATAAGTTAGCTTTATTACTTAGAAGTTCCTAGGAAAAAACCAAAACCAAACCAAATCTAAAAATCTAATTCATTGGGCAAATAGTAACAACTAATCACCAGAAAACAAGCTTTTTAAAACAAAAGAAAGAAATACTTCTGGGCATAGCAGCTGGGCTGCCAGCCCCTAATAAACACACTTTCATCCAAGTACAAAGAAATACATACTTCGTGACAGTGCTACAATCTTGACCCTGGACAGTATGCTGGGGAGTCTTTGAATCAACATGTTAATGGATACTCTTATGGACATTTTTAATAGTCTAATATATTATATATTAAAATGCTGTAGAATTTTAAAGTATTTTTAATTGCTGTGACTTCCATTAGTTCTACCAGATAGTCTGTTGAAGTATTTTTCCACTTACTCTAACAAAACATATATGCACAACTTGTATTTCATGCTTGTCAGTAGATGTCATTAATGTGTATATAAATAATTTTTTTATGGTTGTCTTTTTCAGAAGTAGTTATTGTTGTCATGGTTAGAATGTGAGGGTTGTCTTGTAACAGTATTTATTTAAGGTCAGAACTAAGGTTATGCTGTGATGCAATACATTCTTTACAAGCAACTGTGTACTAAAGCAACACACAATTTATTGTGTATTTATATCCATTTCCTTGATTTTATGTAATTGATACTTGAAGATGAGTCAGTTGATACCTTTATGAAGAATACTTTAAGCTGTTAAAGAGTTTTCCTTTTTGTTTGTTTGAGTTCACTCTAATGTGTTTAGTTACCTGTTTCATTTCCTTATTTCTCACAGATGTACTGAAGTACAGTTTTCCAGTAAAAAACCTATTTCTTTTCATGAAAGCCTCCATGCTGTTACAGTAAATGGCTGCAGTGTAGCCAAAGCCAATAATGACTGGGAACTGACAGACATATTTCTGCAGTGCAAGACCTTTCAAGGTCTTGAAGAAGCAGCTGGGCAGAGAGAAGTCACCCAGGAACCTCTCAGAGCGGGCATTGGAGTGTAGCACTCTTTTGCACCATGGTAATGTGTGCGAACAGTATGGTTTCTGAAAGCAGTTGTTTTCTGTTGTTAAGCAGCTGATGGTAAAACACTCCCTCCTGCTTCTTACACTCTTTCACACACTTACGTACATGGAAAGTAGCATACAAACTAAAAATCACAACAAATTAAAAAAAGAAAAAGGATTTTAAAACTCATCCTTGTTGCAGAGAAGAATGTTGCAGTGCTACTGAGTTTCACATTTTCAGTGCAACTATCTTGCTCAAAAATGTCTCTCTGCCTGCAACAGGGATTAAAACCTGCGTTATATTGTAAAAGTACCTTTTCATAAATGAATGTTTTGGGTAGTGTTTTCCTAACTCTGTCTTTTTACAGAAAACAGAACGGTTGGAGAATCTTGAAGATAAAGACTTTGAGGTCAGAAAACGTTCCTGGGAGCAAGCTGTAACAAGGTGAGCTATTTCTATTACGGTCACAGAAAAGGATGTCATGAGAACAAAACGTCCCCTTCACTGTCCAGCCTGTGGCAGCTTACTAATTGGTTAGCAATCATTATGAATTCAGTATTGTAACACAGAGATAGTTCAGCAATGGGATAAACGGTTTTTTTAGTTGTATTTAAAGGCAGGATCTCGCTCTTTAAAAGGAGAACTTCAAGAGAGCAGCAAACTCTTCCTCTTAGCTAAAGAAAAATACATCACAGGAGAAGTTGCCAACCAGATAATTGTCACTAATAACACAACGGTCTGTCCTGATAGTTTTTCCTGGTTTTTTTCATTGTTAAAGCAGATCAAACTGCTATCCGTTTGTGACAGTTTTTCATACTTGCTTTCTGTTCAGAATGCTAGTTGTGGTTGTTTTTTTTTTTTCTTTCTAGAAACCAGGTATCTCCATTTTCAGTCAAAAAGGAGAGAAATAGTAGACATACAGAAAATCTTCCTTTTTAATTCCATGCTATAAGTAAACATGCCTGCCTCTACACCAGCCTGTGCCAGTTTCAAGATGTAAAATACATTTGGACCATGTTGTTAAGTAGGTCTGTATTTTGTATTTCTTAGGGATAGTAGCACTATGTCAGACAAGGAAGAGCACTACTCTCTTTCCTTTTCTCTTCCCTTGCTATCACTCCAGCCTCCCAGTCCAGTGTGATAGCTGGAACACTTTAGCCAGATTTTTAACAAGGCTGGTCTTTATGCCTTGGGATAGTACAAGAGTAGGAGTGCTACACTACTGCAAGATGTCCTCATGAAACTTCCAGTTACAGAGTGAGCTTTGGAGAGGTAGAAGCTGTCCTCTGCTCCTGTGGTCTTCATTGCAGCCCAAAGGCTCTCAACAGCTCCTGGAAGAAAATCTTCTCAAGCAAAGGTCCTGCTTAGTCACAGCTCATTATCACACACTAATGTTGATCACCTCTTCTTACCATTAACAGTAGGCAAATAAAAAGATCCAGATATATTTCAGTAAGTACCAAAGAGTGTAACCAAACAGTCTGTTCTCCTTTGCCACTAATTTTGCATTATTTATCAGCAAGTCTGTCTGTCAATAAATACATTTTACGACAAATGTGCCTGATATTTGTGTATTAAGATACATTTCCAGATAAACATGTGCGAAGACTGTTTGGATACCCACAGGCAAAAGGGACTTGTATTTATTACAGCATTTCTATTCCTATTAGAATTCAAGAGGCTTTTTTTCATTGTATTCAGTGGTCTCACAGGGTCTGCAGTGAACTGTTTTAGTCCTTGATTTAAATGATTATCAGCAATAATTGCATTTCTAAGGCAATAACACTTCGGTAAAAAGACAAAGACTTACTCAAAGAGGATGCAGCACAATTTCAAGACTATTCCTTCCACTGAAAAGTTTTGAGCCAACACTGATCTCATATTACTACAGGTATGTTATAGTATAACAAGGTTAAATTTGCCATTTAGCCCCCTTCAGCATTACTTTAGAAGCAAACACACACCTATACACGTTCATGCAAGCTTTGTTATACTGAATGAATTGCTCATCTCCACCAAACAGTAGCGTGCTGGAAGAGAAGGTGGCTGGTGCAGCTCCTAACATGCTTGGTGCTAACCAAGGCCCTCAGCAGCTCAGGGGAGGCTGCAAGGGCCCCGGAGGCAGGCAGGGAGGCAGGCAGGCAGGCAGGAAGGCTCAGCAGCCCTAAGGGGAGGCAGGAGAGCAGCTGCGTGTGTGGCTTGGCAGTTGGAGCAAGTGCCTTGGGTTACCCTGATCAAGAGCCATGTAATGGCTAGGGAGGGGGCAGGGGGGTTGGTTTTTTCAGGCTTGGTTTTTTCAGGCTTGGCTTGGTGGTGTGCTGGATGTGATGGGGCTGGGGCTGTGTCTTTGTGCCAGTTTCCAGGTATTTGTATATTTTAAGTCTTGCAATTTGATTTTTTGTTTACAAGTTCACTGTGGTGGTGGCCATGAGGGGTGCTTTGCTAAAGACCTTTCTTTTGTTTTTGTATGGGGACTATGCTTTAGTCCCTGTAGGACTTAGGCTGTCTCTCTTCTGGAGCTGCTGGAGGAAGAGCAGGAATCTGTGCTTCTTCCTTCAGGAGATGTTTTCTGTCTTGGGCACCTTGTAATTGTTGCTTTCTTGTGTGGTATTTAATGTTGGTTGGGTGCTGTTGGGTAGGTATCAAGTGCAGCATTGCTGGGGGATTAGCATAATCCAGCTATCCTCTGCCCAGGGAGTGAAAAACTCACAGAATCAAACCAGTATTTCTGTTTTATTTTGTGTAACCATATCATGACTCTGTTTCTGTCATTGTAGAGTTGAGACCAGCTCTCAACGCACTGCTTATATGCCAAAGAATTTAGGATAAGGTTTGACTGACAAAGTTCAATAAAGAAATGTGGGTGCAACTGTGTGAACTATCTCTGAGGAAACAAACACAGCTGCTCTAAATGATGGTCATTATAAAAGAAGTTCCACCTGCTTTCTTGCCAATTTAAATTCACTGACTTCTTTAGGTTAGACAATTCTAATTTACCCAAGATTGAAACTGTCCCTTTGTAGCTATGTCTGTGTTGAATTATCTGCTAGCTCAGTAGTTGCGTGCTGTTGCATCTATGACAAGGGGAAGTTGCAGTCTTTGTTGATGAAGCTCAATGTGGTTTTGAGCAGGAGGTGAAGTCTGCTGGTGACCATGGTTTCTTCTTCTGTCTTGCTTCAAGTTTATGCTGAATTATCTATGTCAGTAAGTGGCTGCCAGTTGTTACAACTGAGAGAATTCCCTGAGTAGATGACCTCTAAGTCTTGTCTCTTATTTCAAAGAAGGCAGTTCCTCTTAGAGAGTGAAAGGCCTGTATGTCCTTTTTTTCCTGCTATTGCATGCTGCTCTTACTTTGAATATTTAATTATGTATTTTTAATATCTATTAGAGAGAATCATGAAGAAGGAAAATGAGAAGCGCCTCTGTTGGGTGATATAAAACTTGTGTCTGGTTATCAGGATAAATGAATGTGGCGAGTAACCTGTTCTGAATTCTTCTACCTTGTATTTACTTAGACTTTCTGCAGTAAAGTATACAAAAATAAGTCAAATATATCTGCCAGTCATGAATGCATAATTAAAAATATACTGTCTCGAGGAAACTCTTCTGATGTTTATTATTCAGTGACTATAAATGTTTATGTTCATGTTCTTTCAAAAAACAGAAGCAAAGTTAAAACTACAGTCCTGCAAAGGCATTTGATTTCATCAGTAAAAAAAAAATTGGCCCTTTCAAATGGGAAAAAAACTTGAGGAAAATGGAGAAGGTAGCAGAGGGGAAAATACGCAGGCAATAAAGAGCTAGGTAAGAAAACAAAATAAACTGAATGGGAAAAGAGAAAGAAATGAACAGAAACAGCCATGAAAAGGACACTTATAGGGTAGCAGTAGCAGGAAGCCAAAACTTTAAAGAACAGAGAAAAAAGTAGGAAATAAGAAAGAAAAGTTGTGGTCACTTTTCTCCTACTCCTGTCCAGGCATGGGAGGTCAGCAGGCTGTGCACATGGGGGTGGCCTGACTGTCCCATCAGCTGTTTGTGTGCCTTTCCTCTGAGCGGTCTTGGTCTTCTCGTACTGATGGCCCCAGCTACTCCGGGTGCTTCATTCATGCTCGTATGAACGTCTGCAGGATGGCTGGGGGAGCAGTCTCGTGTAGCGACAGCAACTGGCAAGGCAGGCTTTCGACCTGCCCCTGGCTCCTTCCTTCCTCTGCGGCTCAGAAGTTGCAATGAGTGAATGAAAGTCAAAAAGAAAATGAAAGCCGGAGGTGTCTTAACTATTACCATAAACAAATGCGAAATTATGGTACGTTTGCAAAGGTCTGGATTTTTCCCACAGTAAACTCAGATGGTAGAAATGAAAAGGCGTGGCTGGGTTCTGCTCTCGTTGAGGTGGACTGAAGTTGGGTTTTGGAAAGGCTTTCTGAACCCTCTCTGCACTGCCTGACTGGTGGCAATGGGTTCTGCTTGGAGTTGCGGTGTGTGGGGTTTTGTTTTGTTTTGTTTTTTTAAATTGGAGTTGCAGAGAGTTGTGCAATGGGTATCTAAAACTTTTCTTCTTGCTGATTGATGCATGTTAGAGTGGAGATGGGAAAAAAATAAAAGACAATATTTATAGACCACCTGGGGAAATTAGGTGAATTTCTACTGGAAATAATGGACATTGTGCAAGGCTGAGTGCTGCCTTATATTTTGACCTTTGTTCTTATGCTATAACCTTGCTAAGTTTGTCAGCAGTGTAAAATTATTTGCTTATGGAAAAGTTTGTGCTTTTTTTTTTTTTTTAAGTGATTAGACACCAAGTAAATACATGGCTCCTCATTTGAAATGAGAAAATGCTTAGTATGGCTTTGAAATACTTTTTTTTGGGGGGAGAAGAGGATTTAATTGTTGCTTTTAGAACACTTTTTGTTAGCTTTTTCGAGGGTTTGAATATCCTGGCAGTACTCAGTTCACTTAACAGTAGGAAGGCAGACTGTACTCTTTGAAAAAGTGAGAAAAGTATATGCCTTTTATGGCTTTTATTAATAATTAGTTTATATTGATTGTCCAGTATGAATTCAGTAGAGGATGTGATGCTATTTTAATATTAGAAGCTCTGCTAAGGTTGCGGTTTGGTTTTCTTATATTTGCTCTAATGAATAATCTCAGAAGAGGCTTAAATAATGTGAAGAAATGGGTTTGAGTCTTGGACTCTGTACTAGGGGAGGAGGAGTCAGAAGAAACTGGATCAAGTCCTCAGTGTGAACCTGAGTGATGCACAGCTTTTAAATGGAAGTTGTTAAACCCTGTGCTCCTTTCCCATTAATTCTACCCCGGCAAAGTCAGGGGAAGTTTTGATATTGGTTACAGAACTTCAAAATTGATCTGTAGGTCCTCATTTCCTGTAGATTACCACTTTCTGGTGGATTTAGGGTGACGTTGGCTAAAGCCCTTTAAATGTTTAGGCATACACATTTTTAGTATCCAAAGTGTTTTGCTGTCTTAAAGAGCGAGGTAAGGAAGCTATAGAAGAAACGTAGAGAATCACATGCATCTTTTGTAGGTCAGGGGAGGTGTAGTGGGGTGGCTGGAGCTTTGCAGAGAAGGGGCTCAAGCTGGACACCTGGGTCCCTTGAGTCTTGCAGCTGGATACCAGGTTATACAGTCAGGATGTAACAGAACTTGTCATGTCCTCAGCTTGGGTCCTGCTGGAAAGTAGGACTTGGCCCTACTGGAAACTGGGAGTCAGTCCTGGAGCTAATTTTCATGTGACTGATGTTACAGATAGTAATTGCTGACACTGAGCTGAGGTTAATGCTCCAAAACACTTGCGATTTCAAGTATCTGGGAGTGCAGGTATTGCCTTGAGGGTATTGGTCAAGTAAATGAGGGACATCTTTTCAGGTATTTGATGTGAAACTGTATTAATTTAAAGAAGCCAGTAGACTTTTAGCAAGTACTGAAGCCCTAGTAGACATTGACTTCTACTTTGTAGTTGAAAATCCAGCACAATATTGAGAACGTGTAGTGGAAATCAGTGTGTTTAACTTCTAGGTGATGGCTGAAACTTTTTTTTGTCACAGAGCAGAAGAGTCTTGGAGATTAAGAATGCATGACTTGGGTAGTAAAGATTTAAATAGACAATTGTCTTTGCAGTGTTGTGTGGAACTATTTTTCAGTTTTGGGTAGATGTGTTTTAAGCAGCTGCAGGCCAGTCGTGTGCTATGATTCAACATATTTTAGTGAGTTGTAATGTAATATATAATCAGTCCTATTTCAGATTAATGGCTTGATTAAATTAGGAAAAATGTGTATACGTTGCACTTTATTTTAAAATAGCAATGTACAGTAATGAACCAAGCTAGTCTCTTACATTACCTGCCTTATTAGAGTAATAATGTGCAGATCTTGTTTTGCAGTATGGTTACAAACACTTTTTGACATGTAAATTCACTCATGTTCTGCATGCTTCTATTGATTTTTACAAAAGAGAATTGGTTTATTTGACCTAGCTTACTTTGATTTTTTTTTTTCCCCCAAGAAAATCAATATAATAAAGTAATTCTTTCCTGCTATCTTCTTCTTCACTAAGCTCTTCTGAGAACAGTCAGAAAATGTCTTCCCTTCAATTATTTCAGACTTGTTTGCATTAAATCCTTTCAAAGGGACCCACGCAAATGTGCTACTTTAATAAGGATGTCTCCCTGTGATACAAACTAAATAAAATTTTACATTTAAGGTGAGTAAGAACCAGTTATGGAGAAAATTGTTCAATATATGTTCCATCCTAATTTCTTTTTCCATGCAAAACCTGCTCCAGCTCTAAAGTAGGGTAGGAGTTTGATGATACAGTATGCATAATTCATGCTTTTGGCCTTCTGTCTGCCCTTCTTTTTCTGGAATCCTGCATATTTAGATTAGGTAAAATTATTCTTGCCTCCTATCAATACAGTTTGTTTTCAAGCAATATAATGCAACATATAACATAGACTACTTAGGGCAAAGTACTATTCTTGGTTCTGCATGACAGATTCTGACTTCAGCATTTTCTCCGAGTTCTGTACATTTAGGAAGATTAGAATAACAGGGCTTTGTGAACAGAATTTCCCTCTGATGTTGTAGTAATTAATCTCATTTTTAATAGAAGTTTAGATGACTTTTAATATAGTTATTCTAGAAGTTTTGCCACCTGATAGTTTTGATTAAAGTTGAATTTAGCTGTTGCTCATTAATGATTAAAACTAATCTGCCGGCTCTGTGGCTCAGATATCATTTACATGACCAAAAGCCATTTGCTGCTGAGCAGGAGCCTCACTCGTGCCGATACATGCGTGCTTCGCCTGGAGGATCAGACTGAGGTTACTGTGCTGTAATGTGGCCAAAGGAAGGAGGTGGTCTCCCGCCTCTGACAGCCCTTGGCTGCTCTCAAGGGCCCTTACAGCTGCGGAGAGTGAGACTCTTGCAGAACAAGGTGTTTTCTCCCACACTGTGTAGAGGTCTCATTTTGGAAGCTCACCTCTGTGTCAATCCAGGTATGATCTAGTGATGACTTTCCAGAAAGAATGGAATACTTTGCACCACCCTGACAATGTTAAACAGTATTTCTGTTTTAATTCAGTGGCAGCAATGAAAGTAGCAGTGGCTAGACTGCACAGCGTATCAAACAGGTTTTTGATATTCATTGCACGTGGTCTTATCCAGAGTCCATTGCACATGGTTGGAGTTGTCCTGTTCTTTGTGTTATGTATTACCATTACTGTAAAAGCTTCATAAATGTATTTTTGAGATTTCCCCACAATGTACCATTTTGAATCTCATAATCCTTCAATGCAGTAGCTTAGACCAACAAGTCTCTGAGCTATTGAAAGTTGAGCAGGTTAAATATGGTTTGCCAAATGAAAAGTGGCAAAATTTGGCATTACCAAATGTTTGCAAAACAGCATGCTTGTTTCTCATACTCTTTCTTTCTTATCTGGAGTCATAGTGAGCAAAAAACTCTTTATGGGTTGAACTTTAAGTGTCAGATATTACTGTCCAATTCAAATATAGTCATGTGAGATGCCATCATACTAAAGAAAAGTAGTTGAATTTGAAAAATAAATGTTTACTGTTAAAGTACTTTTATGGCTCTGACATCAAAAGGGTATTATTGCTTCAATAATAAAAGACTGTAAAGTGACCAAGGTAAACAAGGGACTCTTGGTTTTGGCAATTTAAATGCTGACCTTCATTTTAGATTCAGCCAGTGATAATGTTGTTCAAACTTTTCAGCAAACTTGAAAAAAAGTTGAACTTTTTTGGAAAAATTACTATTATAGTTTCCATTTTTTTAATAAGATTTTTGAAGTAAACTATTCCAAATTATTCACAAAGGGAAATAGTTCATTGAATGTCAACAAACTTCCTTAGTTACTTAACTTTCTTTTTCTAATGTAATTTTGTGATATCACAATGAATTAACTGAATGCTTTGATTAGCCTCGTTGTCTTTTTTTAATTGGAAAAACTTTGCAGAACCCTCAAATTGATCCCATTCTAGATTTGAAATGGCAGAATTGAATAGAATTCCTGTGTAATGTTGCCAATCTGGAATTTAAACATAAAAATAAAGTCCTCCCAGTCAAGAAGTTAAAAATTAATTTACTTCAGCTTCTTTAAGTTGATCTTTTGAGTCTTTTAGGTGCTTTTTGGGTCAGTATTTTCACCCTTCAACGAAATTCTAAAGTTCTAAGTTTAGAGTAACAGCAACAACAATGTTAAATTTATTGTGAAACTTTTCCACACTGAAGCTTTTAGGAAAAACACTGGACTACTCATGCAATTGAATGTTTGAAGTCCTGCTTTAGAGGGAATAATTCAGATTCTTCCAATTGTTTACAGTGAGGTGGGGAGCTGCTGGCTGTGTTGCCTGACTGCAACGTCTGCTTAAAGGCACTGGGGCTGAGCTTCACAGCTGGAAATGAGTTTGTGTGCAGATGCACCTGCAAGGCGGAAGAAGGTGTTCTTCCAAATGCTTTTCCAAATGTTTCATAGTTTACCTCCTGTTCAAATTTATGCTTATAGAAAGAAAACTAAAATCAAAGAGTATTCCTGCACTTGTAAAATAAATGAAAATTTTCTTCCCATGCCCAGATACTGTAGCTGCTATGAGTTTCAGGTGCTGCAGCGTGGGGCTGGAACATGGCTGTGGAGAGACTTTCTACTCTTAAATGTGGAATTTCCCTTCATCCCTTTGAAAATACTTACTGAAAGACAGGAATTGGTCCCTGATGGTTAATTCACTGTCACAGACATTACAAGCCCATCCTTCCCAAAGAGTTTTTATTTACCCATACTATTACTGGGAAAGATTAATACTATGAATGTCACTTCCCCCAAAGGTCCACTGCTTCAATATAGATCCAAAGTCTATGAATTTGTAGCAGAAATTCCTATGCGTGAGCATTGTTGGTTGTTTTGTCTCCAGTTACTTACCTGTCCCAGAAAGCGCAATAATTGTTTAGCACTGGAACTCCATTAACTGTTTTGATGTGTCATGCATTGCAGCTATTTATTTTAGCTGCAAGGTCCAAATTCCTGGTGTTACGCTCTGCGATGTAACCCTTCCCTACTGAGGTCAGGATTGCTTTTGTAAGAACTTTTTCTGTCCTGAGCCCGGACTTGCGTTTGACAACACACTCCCTGCTTGACTCTGTGCTATCTTGCAACTGTCTTCCAGTAATAATGACCTCCGCGCGGGCCTTTGAGACGCCGCACTCGGTGTCTGTGTATAAGGCTGGATTCCTGGCTCTTTCACTGCTTCCAGGAGAGGGTTTGTGGCCACAGACTGTGAATTCCATGAACTGGATGGTGGCTTTCCCACCCACGTGCCCGATAACTCAAGCCCTGTTTCCTTGCAGCTAGTCTGTTTTTCTAATGAATGCTTTTTCCCTCCTTGATAGAAATCCAATAGGCAGGGAGAAGCTTAAGTATATAAAATATACTGTTTATACAGCATTTCTCAAAGATACTGCCTTCATCATAGGTATCTGTAGTAAATATAGCCAGAATACCACTGAGAAGCAGCAAAATGTGGTAGGTGATTAAATCATGGCAAGTACACACTGCAAAACTTCTAATAAGCATAATTCCTGGCTGCCATCATAGTGTGACTATTAAAATCTAGGTTGTTCCATGAATTTGTTTTAAAAAATATCTTCATGATTATTTTAGTCTTTTACCTTCAGCATTATACCTCTAATCAGAAAGCAAAATAGGGCACACCAGGTGAGGTTTAGAGAGGGGAAGAGAAATGTTTGGTTTTGTGTGGGAGCAATTATAGGCTGTGTAAATGGAGTAAGAATTTGCCTTATCAAAGATAGCGTATTGGAGAAGCTTGTTGTTTGCAGCAGGAGGGGAACAGGGGAAGAGAGCTGGGACAGTCAGGTGTGCCTCTGCAACACAGGTTATCATTTACATTTGGGATTGCCACTACTTTGGAAAACCTTTTGTTTAACAGTCCCAAATGGCACATTTGAATGTCATAGCAATGCAGAAAGAAGGCACCAACAATAGTCTAATCAAAACAAATATATTTTTATTTAAGAAATAAAAAATAAAAATGCTAGAAGGGTCAATTCCTTGCTCTATAGCAGCTTGAGCGTTTAATATACCACTTATCAGTGACAGTGGGATCTGCCTTTAGTGGCTGGTAAGTGTCTGATGTGGCAGACTTTAGTGGTTTAGAAGACTGTGAAAGAAATTGCGTAAATGGCACCAAGGTGCTTAATACAAACTCTTGCATGTGAAACAGCTCATATAATTTTAAAATAATTTTGTACTTCATTTGAAAATCCACTCGTAACTCTTTCGGCTCTTGCTTTTGTTGTAACTGTGCCATAATGTAACCTCGTTCATATCCATAGAATTTCCATTTAAGCCTGTTTGAAAATGATTGTTAGCTGATTACAGCTCTGTGTTCACTCTGACTTTGGGCATTCCTGTGCTACACCTCGTACCACTGTTATGTGGTTGTTTCATTAAAAATTCAGTAGAACACATTCATAACATTTCAGGATAACTTTTGCTAGACATGCTAGACCTGTTGTGGGCTTTAGTTTTCTTAGGACTAGCACTATTCCTATAACTGTAGAACTGAGCTGGAAAATGCCCAGCACAGTGCAAGCAGTGCAAAAATACTTTTAATAAATGTCTCTAAGCAGTCTGGTTAAAACCAGATAAATGGTTGAAGAAACTTAATGTCAAACTGCTTTCTGAATCTTTTCAGTGTCCCTCCTCTTTTTACCTTTCTCTTTCTTCTTCCTGATACTTCTCTCAAGTTGTTCTCCCTTTCTTGGTGCTGTTCATGAAGCTGCAGCCCAGGGAAACTGCTGCTCCCTGCAGTGGTGGCAGGCTCTGCACCTTGGTCTGGTATCTTCCCACAGCTTCTCTCAGCTTGCAGAACCATGACTTATCCCTCAGAGAGCTTCAATTTTACTACTTTCTTTAATGCTACATGCATGACTTCTCCGTCCTAAAGCTGTGACTGAAACTGGATCCTGTGTATTGTTGCTTTAATGATTAAAAAAGTTTCAAATAAGTGTGTCTGAGACATACACAAAGTGTGCCTGTGAGGCTTACTGGGAGCTTCATAAGCAGGATGCACAGCATCTACAAATCATTATTACTGAACCAAATGTAATTTCAAAATAATTGGGTTTGAGAATCAGAAACAGATGTATCTGTCCACTTAGGATGTCCAAGTATATACCTTTGCCTGGATCTGACTGCATTGGCTGCTTAGGGAGGTTTTCAAAAGCCTTTCTCCTTGCCTGCCCTCCATATGTTCCTGGGCCACCTCTAGACTTCCATGCCTTTTTTGGGGGGGGGGGGGGCTTGGGGAGGGGGGTGTCATCCTTCCAGTTACCTGCCTTGGACTGTGTGTGGGGCAGCAGCTAGGCAGTGGCAGCAGCTGGACACTTTCTAAGCACGCATCTTGTGTTAAGGGGTGAGTTGTCCATCAGAGAGCAGTCTTCTAGGTCCCAACCAGAGATTTTGCATTGGGGCCCCTACGTTCTCACCGTGATGTGGGACTAAGCATGGTGTCAAAACTGGGTGGAGGGAGAAGCATTGCATCCAGCTGCTGGAGTTGCTGTAGATGGAGTGAGCAGAAACCTGGCCACTGCTGGAGTTAGTCTGGGATATAAACTGTGCTCGACTGGTGGACTTTGTTGATGACTCTGTATTGACTCTGTTGTGCAGCTTGCAAGGATTTTTATTTCCCTTCAGGTATTTTATTCTGCACTTCTTGAGTTCAGCAGCATGTCTCTCTACATAGAAATCACTGTCATAATTTATGACATCTGCTTGCTGAATTTAGTACTTTGTAAAGGCAATAATCCTAAGTATGAATAAAAATTCAGCACTCCAGGCAGTTATAGAAGCAATTCTTATATTCCTAATATACTGTAGCATTTTTAAAGGTTAAAAAAATTTTGTTTTCAGTTTGCTTCTAAATGGCTTCTGAATGAGAGTCTTCTTCAGTTGATTGCTTCTTTGACATCCAAATGACATCCTGTGTTGCAAATTCATAATTTAAGATATGAAATGTGTTGCAAAGAAAAGAATGGAAATTGGGTTTGGAGTTAAATATACAGCTCTTAAGACAAAATTAGCAACGAATAATGCATACATTCCTAGTCTTTATATTTACTTAGTACATACACAGGATAGGAATGAATATATTATATCATGATGTGTATGTTCTCATACATAAAATGGAAACCATAAATATTTGTCAGTCATTTCATACGTAGAGTGTCTATTCCAAGTCAGTGGGAATGTTGTATGAAAAAAAGTATTGAATTTAACTTCAAATACCAAAACTGTCTCTGATTTAACTGAAAGTGGTGGAGATGGCCCTTGATAAATTTGAAGAACAAGTTCCTCACAGTTATGCCTGTCATCTCTACTTACGTAAAATTCCATTTGCAAATTCTATATTACAGATTTTTGCTGGCTTAGCAATATTGGCTAGTGATATGTTTTAAATACATACAATTTATTTATGGTAGAACTTCTTTTGGTATAGATACAATTAAAGGAGTACATACCTCTTTGTTTATAATCTCTTTTGCACTGTGGAACAATATAAGCTTTTGCAAAACTGGGAAGGTTTGCAAATACATTGTATTATCCTACATCATGCCCCTTAGATGTAGACCAGGCTTTTGAAATCCATGCCATTCAGTGAAGGTTTATTGGATTATGGATCCCTGGGAGCAGCTCAGCTGCTGGTGAATTTGGCGGCAGTTGCACGAGACAAAACAGATCTCTGTGCCTCACCACGACTGCCAAGGATGTTCTAGTCCCATTCCCTCTCCTTTCTCACAGCCTTCTGCTGGCAGAGGTAACGCTTACCTGGCAGCAGCTCTAGCAGCACTGGGCCGCCATGTGAGGCAGTGGGTGCCGAAGCCTGCAGAGGTCGTGGGACTTCGAATGGAGGGACCTGGGCAGTTGCAGGGTGGTGCTGAGGAGGGAGCGGGACCACCTGGGCAGGCCAGAAGGGAAGAAGCTGTTCCCCTCCCTGCTTTTAGTGCCGAGGATCTCTCAGTTCAGCTGTCTTGGAGGCTGCAGAGTTGCCGGGGCATTTGATAGCATTTGAAGAACTGGTTCAAGTATTTATTCCTTCTTGCCTTCTGCTCCCTGCCCCCACTTGCCCAGAGCTGCGAATTATCTGTTTATGAAAAGTGAATAAAAATTTGTACATTCATGCAAAAGTTGGCTTTCAGATTTGCACATCTTTATATAGTTATAACAGTTTGTTTATTTTAATGCTTCTGTATGAAGGGTGAAAGGACTTGGTTTTATATTCTTGGTTTTTGTTTTTATCCACAAAGTATTACTGTTTAACCCTTCTTGTCTGATGAGTTGTTCTCTATTCCTGCATGTAAAGGTTCAAAAGTGACTCTGCTTTAACAGCCCTTTTTCTTTTTCTCCATCTTTTTCTTTCAGTAGTTCAGCCACAGGTTCTGTTAAAGCGATCTGTGAGCTCCAGGAGTGATAAAGAGAGCAAAAATCTATTCTTGGAGATGTGTTTGCTTTGCTTGAGATCTACCTTGTCTTTTTGCCTATAGTCTTTTGTCTGTAGTTATTAATTATAGTCAGGGCAACATTTTCAATGATTAATTGACTACTGCTTAAAACAATAAGGCTGCTTAATAAGCAAAACACAGTGCAAACTTCTATTTTTGCGAGACCTTTGGTAAGAAAGCTTCTATGCACACTAGCAATTTTGGTCCTATAAAATGAGGGAAAAAAGTTTCTCATAGAATTTTTCATAGTTACGTGCTATTTAGACTAATAAACTGTTTGCTTTAAAGAGGTCACTACTCCACTCCTGATGCATTTCTTGCTTTAACTCTTGATTAAAACCTAAACTTATTGGCATCCTTTTAATGCTTTTTCCCCTTTCTGTTTAAAGAGTTGGGCTCTCTAATGCTGGCAGGAGGCAGCATGAATTACAGCTTTTTGTGACAACTGGCTTCCCAAGACCCTAGAAAGAAATTATAAAGTTCAGATGAAAAGAGGATGTGATCAAGCCAATTCCCTTCTTAATTTCACCATGGGATTGAGTTCAAGCTACTGAATTTATGTGCAATGCCCAGTATTTGTCCATCTCCAAGTTGTGGTGTGCTCCAGTCACTTTTTGGATTCTGTTGACTTCCACCACCTGTGTAAGAGATCAGCCATGTTCTTACAATAACTTATACAAGACTTTGACTTCTCAGGTGTCTAAATATACCATCAAGATATGTTAATATTTTCAAGATACTGCAACGACTTTGCAAACCCACTCGATGGGTAAAGTTAAATGGCCTGCAGGTAGTGTTGGCTTAAGCCAGGTGAACTGAGTCACTGCATCAGTGTTTCCATGCAACAGCCTCTTCCCCTGCAACCTCCTTTCTGCCTGTGTGCTTTCTCCATGTGATGGACCAACTGCCTAAAAGCCCTTTTGCTAGCTGAAGGGAGACTTCTGCAGTGTCTCCCCCACTCTTGCCAAAATTAAGTACCTTAAACAACTGCCATATATATATATATATATATATATAGTGCACTTTTCACTGAAGTACTACTTAGTCTTTTATTTTTGATGATTTGAATTTCTTTCAGCTCTTTCATCTCACTTTATCTGTTTTTCCCTGCATAATTTATTTCACCATCTTTCTGCTACTTCCACAGCTCTTAACTGGGATGCAAATATAATAATACTTAAATATGACATCATAAATATTTGACATCAGGTAAAACTAGTTCCATTCTCTAGCCTTCAAATTCTGTAACTCCATGTGATGACACTGCTTCCATTAAAGATAAAGCCTTGATGACAGTTATCACGTCCCTGCCTCTGTCACTTGCCTCATCTTACATCATTGCTTTTCTTCTGATTTTGGAAGGGTGCAAGCTAAAAGAGCTAGTAGTCGCAGGAAAGTATGAGGTTTTGTATTGATAAAGATATTTAAAGCGTCTCCAACAGAGTTAATAGCAGGCATTATGCCACTTATTCTGAGATTTGCTTGTAAGCCTGTATGTCATCTATAATGGCTCTCTTTATAATATGGAAAACGAAGGCACTAAGCATCTTGCATATTGCCTGACCTACATCTTTCTCTACTAATGGAGCTGACAGCTCTCTCCCAGGAATGCGACAGGGACATTATTTGTTTTCTTGAGTGCTTCTTGTAGCTTCTCAGGATCTCATCTTGCTGCTCTGCAAACACAAAACAAAAAGACAGCCTGATTGCATGCTTTAGAAGTCTAATCAGAGATCAAACCAATCAAACCTGATAACAGTTTCGTGGCCTCTAGCAGAGTACAGCCTCCCTTGGAAAAGCCTAGGAGTAAAATTCCCACCATGAGAAAGCAAATCTTTACTGCTGGCTCGACAGAAACAAGTGCTTCTGTGGGTCTCTAACCATAACCCAGACAACTCTGTTAAATACAGCAAGGAAGAAAAATTGGAAATGTACTGTTTTAAGATTACTGCAGTCACTTGGTTTGAATGTAAGAAAGCAGAAAAACCTGCAGTCGATTGAGTTTAGCAGTCCTTTACTGAACCACCCTAATTCTACTGGTTTACTGGGAAGCTGTGTGAATACAACAGCAAGCATTTGCATCCTCTTCCACTGGCATGAGAAAACCTTTGCAGAGGGTTAAAATAAATGATAAGTTGTATCACTAGGCAAAAATTCCCCTCCCAGGATTGTCCCTGGCATCATTTATGTCTGGTTCCTGAAACTAATTAAGGTGTAGGGAACAACCACAAATATTTACAGCTGTATATTTAGCTTTCTGTCTGTAAACTTTCAGGTCATCTGTAAGATATTGTAGATGACACTGCTTATCAATACAATTGACTTAAGCATCTTAAATCAAATCCGCAATTAGACTAAAATTGGCGTTGCTAATGTATGTTAGTAATAGGATGGAAACCTCATTTTGTGAAACAATAATGATTTGTACTAGTTTACAAATTAAACTTTTAGAGTGTTATAATCGGCCTACTAATGTACTGTTGTTAATGCCTAAAGTAAGCCAAGTTGATCTATTGTTAGGTAATAAAGCTCTTGGAAACAAATGGTGACAATAAATCAGAGTTTTGTAAGTTGGTTGGTTGGGGTTTTTTTTATTTTTTAATTTTTTTTTATTTTTAGTTAAAGCCAGAGGATAGATTCTTAGAAAGGTATCTGAGAGAATATCACTTGGAGTGCTTTGTAAATATGATTTAGAGGATGGTGATGTAGAGCCTTCTGCTGAGCATAGCAAAATGAGGTGACCTGTCTAGAATTTTTTTAAAGATCTGTATGTTGTGGGAAACTTATGTTTAGTGAAAGCAGTACAGAAATTCTAAACTCCATAAATACTTAAACGTTTTCTCTCGTGCTGTATGATGATTACCACCATTTTTTTTTTGGGGGGGGGGGGGGGAAGAGGGAGGGGATTAACTGTATTAAATGAATGACCTATTTAAGTATAAAAATATATATAAAGAACGCTTTTTGTTAGGTGTTCAGCAGAAAACTGTCACCAGTCTTAGCACTTAATAGTGTTACACTCCAAAGTGCCTATGTCTGGCATCAACAAGGTCTTTGGTCCAAAAGTTATTGTGGGGTTATTGACCTGTAAGCCACGTGAAAGACTTCCTGAGGTTCAAACAAAAAAATGATTTCGCTCTAGCAAAGCAATAGGGAAGAGTGGCTGCTGAGGGCTGGGCACTGCGCTGCTTGGACAGACCTGGTGAGAGAAAAGCTGTGGGCAGAAACTTGTCTATGCTAGAGCAAAAAATGATAAATGGCAAAGAGGAATGATGTTTTGTGTGTCAGATCCATTATGTGAATTTGACAATTTCTAAATGGGAAAGTGTGCTGTTGCTTTCCTCTTTTGCTGTTTTCAAAGGAAAAAGAATTTGTGTTTAGTATCTGAATAAACAGGCTGTTACTGAGATCCCCTTCCCTCTGTTACTCCTCTAAATGGAAGCAGTCCTGAAAGGCTTGTTTTCCAAAGATTAATTATTGGAGAAAAAAGGCTCTACCACTGAGTTTCAAAGTAAAGAAAAATCCTACAATCGTGGAGAAGATCTGGCCATATTTAGATATATGAACTTTACAACTCTGTTAATATCAGTTGGAAGCACTTTGATTTTTCAGGTTCTCAGACCAAAAAAAAAAAAGAAAAAAAAAAAAATTTTCTTTACAATAATCAGATGTGAAATAATAAACATCCATGCTATTCAGACCGATATTTTGGACATTACATTTATATTCTTCCCAGAATTTTTTTTGGATTTTAATAATCTTGGAAGTGTTTGCAAGCAGCAGTATTTCACTGTAGCATATTCAATGATGCTTCTCATACTCACCAAAGCAAGAGGTCCTGATACAAAAAACTTTAATTTTTAAGCTTCTTATATAGCCTTGAAAATAAGAATTACTTATTGAAAGAGACAAGTAATTCATCTGGTTAGATGTATTGTTTGTGAACAATGCCAAATGTTTAATATTAAATTAAAAAATATTAATCCTCACTTTCAGCTGATTTAACTTTACTGTACAAGAGGAATAAACTTTCATTGTAACCTCTCAACATCATGAATTTTGTTAATAACTTCCTCCTGCTACACAGTTAAACTTACCTCTACTGTAATAACTTCGGTGTTCTATATTCATGTTATACATTCCAGTGAAGGATGTCAGAAAAACCCAGTAGTGAATTAATGCCAGCTTTTTGGATTTCTGCATCCTATCATAGCTAACCAAGTGATATGCCTGTGTAGTGAAACTCCCTTGGGAGATGAATTATGATTTTATTGAAACAAATAGGATTTCTTTTTGCAATTTAAATTGTCCCCTGAATGCTAGCAAAAATCTTCCAAATTTTTTTCCTAACCCTGAAGGTAAATTACTATGGAGGAGGAAATTTTAAGAAATGCTATTCATTCCTAATAAAGAAGTTACAAAACATGAAACAGATCTAGTAGAAGGGAAACGCTTAGGAAATGGAAATGTTCATAGAGAGGCTGTGAAACTCTTGGTGTTAGTTGGGAATCATGAGATGGAGGAGGAAGACACAACAGGTTAGTTTGGATCTCCTGAGGGACTTTAGTGTATGCAAATAGTAAGGAAAAGTAAGAAGCCAAATATCCTGAAAGATGCTTTCAGGATTTGTTTATGGTCCAGCTGCCATTCCAGAGAATACTGTGAAAGCAGTTACTGTTCTGTATTGGCAACGTGTTGTATTTTTAATTGATTTTTATTTTTATGGACAACAGGCTTCTGGCTGATCACCCAGAATTTCTAGTCACAATACCCTGATGTCAGCCAGTTGCACTGGGGTGATAAAATTGTCATAAACCTATATTGGTACAGGAACACGAGCTATCGTTATGGGTCTGACCAGTGGTCCATTACATCCATTAGTCTCTCTAACAGCAGTCTTTACCACTACTGTTAGAGCGCTATTAAAAAAAGACCTAAGTAGAAATGGATAGAAGATCACATGTAATTAAGCCTACAAATACTGTTTTACTGTTCTTGGAAATTCTTTGATATGTTTATTATGAATTTTGCTGAAGCACTTGTAATGTATGCTCAAATAGAGGAAATTAAAGTTCTCTTCTGCCTTGATCAGAGCTGGACCTGTGCAAGGCAGTAGTGAGACTATTCCACAAGGATTTTAGTTTTAAAACATAATTCCATCCCAAACCCAGAAAATACCACTGTTTCCATTAGTATACCAAGAGCTTCCTGAATCTATAGCCTTGGAGGGTTCCCTTTCCTATCGTGCAGTCTTTGTAGTTGTTTCCTAGTCATACTGAGCTGCCCTGAAGAACCATGCCTTGGACTGTCCGACCACCTCTGTTTCTCCTTTGACTTTGAAATTGAGACAGAAGATTCCTGGGCATTCTTTGAACTCTGTGACCTTATAGGGTTGGCTTAACCCTGCTTTGAAACAAGGGGTAGGAAGGATATGTGTGGTTTGGGCAGCCAGTAGCAGTTACAGCTAGACACAATCAACCTTCAACAAAGGTAAATCAGAAGGAAACAACTTTCTTATGAATCTGCCAGGGGACTTGCAAAGAATTCACTGGTGCACCTCTGAGCTAAAATGCTAATACATACGGTGTGTTTATCAGCTTTGAGGCAGATAAATGATGGTAGAAAACTTATGTGAGTACTTGGAGAGGGAGCTGGCATATGCATTGTGGGTTTTTTTTTAAATCCCCTTATTAAAATTCAGGGGGGCTCTAAAGTGTGAGAGAAGATCTGCACATTTAAAAGTAGAATTTATTCCACAAATTAATGACATTTCAAGCAAACTTCTTGGAGGAAAAAAAGGGGTTGAGAATGCAGGGAGGAGAAGGAGCAATCAGCAGGTTGCAGATGTTTGAAGCGACAGCTCAGAGGATTTACAAATGTAGCTGCTATGACTATACTGCTTGAGTCACAATAAAAAGAAATAGAAGGGGAGGTGTTGAGAGACAATGACTAAAGTTGATGGAATAGTAGCAATGCATTTAAACATACAAAGGATCTTGGAAATGGAGGAGCCCCAGAAGAAGAAAATCAAGGAAAATAAATGAGAGAAACCCAGAAAATGGATGTAAGAGTGTCCCAAGCAGCTCAGCATGTGTCAGATGTGCATTCTAGTGGAGAGTGTTTACTAAAATATCAGGATTGTTCATGTGGCTTTGTATTGTGAAGCGTATTTTTCACCTTGTGTAATGGGGAGCAGCTGGGAGTATTTGTACTGGTATGAGGGACTGCTACTTGTACCTAACTCTAATGAAGCTATATGTTTCCATATGGAGAGGTAGTGTGCACAGACTGGAGAAGTTACAGCACCAGGTCGCTTAGGTCTAACAAAGTCCAACAAAGGACTTGTACGTGAGGCTTGAGGAGTGTTCCTCTTTATTGTGGTCTCCTTCAGCAGCGTGAGTTACTGTAACCAACTACAGGCATCCCAGTAATTCATTGCGAGTGATTGTGAGTAATGGCAGTGGGTACATTTTGAATAGGTGGCCCTGGCTACTCCTGTACTGGGACTATTTGCTTTTGGGAGTTGGCTGATAGGATGGTAGAGAGAGTCCACACAGGAAACCTAGAATAAGACTGAGACATCACTGGTATCAGTCTCTTGAAGACGTACTGGATCAAATGGGGTATGGTGAAGGTGCTTGGGTGAAGGAAAGCAGGATACAGCCTTTGAAGTAATGTAGTAGAAAGAGATGTGTCAAGCATGGTCATTTTTAGACCTTTCATTAGTCGAACCTGGAAGTTCTCTGAAGGTTTTATCACCATTAGCCTGGAAAACAGCAGCTCTGAGGGAGAATGTACAAAATCTATAATTGCCTTCAGCTCACTGAAGGGAACTAACACAAAAAACCCCGTCAAATAGCTTCTGTGCAATAGTAGGGGAAATGAGTAGAAAAGTGCTAGGTTTTAGATGGCAAACTAAAATGACCGTGTTAGTATAGCTGTTCTTCGAAAGCCAAGGGTGTTACAGTTGTTACATATGTCCCCTGTAAGTGAAATGAAATCAGAGCAGCATAGTAAATGCAAAGGAAGGGAAAATAGTATCAATCATGGGCAAGGCCTTTATTCTGAGCTGGAGAAATTAGTGTTATTTATAGAAGAAAAATTATCAGAAGAGTCTCTAAAATAATTGTGTGCTGGAAAAGGCAGTCTGAATGATTTATATTTTTCTTTATACTTAATTTCTACCAGAATATACCTTCTCTTTCTCAATTTGACTGAAAATATAGAAGTAAGGAGCTGAGAAAATATTGCAGTTAAAATTCATCCATAGGAATGCAAAGTCTGTAGCTAGCAAGTAGTCTGTGTAGTACCTTGAAATTGAGAAATCTTTTAAGCCTTCCTGCAGAGCACATCCCTTCAGTTTACTGTTAGCTGCTGCACCTTTTTATTGCCACTATTATCTTTCTCTTTTTACATATGTATAGTATACTAGTATATTTTACAGAGCGGCCTGAAGAAAACCTAAGGGACGAATTCTACCTTCTGATGCACTGCTAATACCCAGTCAATAAGAGCCTTAAGAGTTTTGTTTTAAAATAAAAGTCATTGCTTTATAAATCAATGTGCTACAGTTGGAATTCTTAAGAAATCCTGCAAAATTTCACAATAAAAACATCACTGGTCTGTTCTGGGCTCATCCACTGTGATAAATGCAGGATTCAACAAAAGCAGGGACAGTGTGAGTGTTAATTACAGCTAGGTTCAGCATCTTGATCCGGTCTGTTTTCCTGTGTGTCATTGTAGCATGCTTCTGACAAAAGGAAAAAGTCTTCCAAAAATATATGTGTAAATTAGTACCAGCTTATGTAGGCTGAAGTGTTCAAAGCACAGTTAGTTACAGCTGTGTGTGCTGCAGTGCTGTGCAGAGAGCTTGATCACGCTCCTGCGCTGCTGATGGAAGTGTTGCTGTGGAGCTAGATTTGACTGGAGCTGGACATGCAGGGAGGTATTGTGCAGCCTGTGGAAGTGTTAATTAGCCTGATAGCCTACATGCAGCAACTGGCTAACTAATACACTCAAGCTGTTTAAAATTTCAACAACATTAACAAAACAGTAATGAAATGCCAAGCTGCCATGTATCTGCAAGTCTTGCATGGCAGGTCCAACCTCTTAGAGAGAAAATGCAGTTGGAGATGCTGCTGCACAGATTGTGGAGATGCTGTGAGGGAGAGGTGCCTGCGAGATCTGAACAAACATTGTAATAATTTCTGCAGGTATTCACCTTCTGAAATTAATTAACTTTTACTCATGGAAAATGGCAATCCTTGTTCAGATACAGATTGTCAGTCATGGTCTGCACTAGGACAACACATTTTGTTGCAGAAATAGAAGCATATTTATACTGTCCTAATTTAACTCACTGGCATATAAATGCTTTTGTATTAGTCTGACTAAAACTTTCCTATCATGGATAGATATACTGTAAGCCAGGAAGGCCAAATCTTCTGAACTGATTTTTACAAGTGAAAGGGACAAAACAGAAAATTACCAGTTGCTATGCCCTCTGCTTACTTGCACTTTTTAATATCTAGAAGCTAAAGCTGGTTTTAAGCTAATGTTATGTCTAGGGAGAAACTATTGTTGCTTTTACATGTCTCCATGGATTTCCCGCTGAAATACTTTCTTACTGCTATTTCGTTTGCAAAACTATTTTCCTAGGTTTGTAGTAGCATCTCTTCATCCCGTGTATTTTCACATATTGTAGTTTTTCTTACCATTCTCCCTCTTTGCATGTGCTCCTGGTGAGTGCTGCATCCTGCAATTCTGTTGCTGCTCTGCTATGTGTTTCTGTAGGTACCTCTTAGTCTCCTTTCTTTTGCAGCCCTTTTTTCTTCCGCCTCCCGAAAACCACATGGTATGTATGCACAGAAGTACTGCAGGCCAGTTTTATTCATGAATTTGCGAGAAGCAGGTATTTATGGGTATTCTCTGTTTATTCTTTTGTGCAGCTGATGGCTGTTGTTGCTTTGGTTTAGAGCCACAGGAGTAAATGAGTCCTTGAGTGAATAACTATATGTCACCCTGAAGAGAGCAATCCTCATGTACTTCATCTGCAAAAAATTCAGAAAACTGGAAACTGTATAATAGCAACCAGCAGGATAGCCAAGCCAATTCAAGGCTTTGGCACCAGAAGGCTTCTGCAGCCATCTTCGATGTATCCAAGTTTGTCTCTTCTCTTTCGTTCCCAAATGTATTTGCCTCATAAAAAATGCAGAGATAAAATGACATAAATGTGTATAGAAAATATCACCTAGCAAAATCAACAGAGGGGAAAAACAGTGTGTTGAAAAGAGAATTCTACCACAACCAAACAAGACTCTAAATATAAAAAGGTATAGTAGTAATAGCACTGGAGTTTGATCATCTGTTTAATTTAGAGTCTTTGTGGAGCAGCACTGAGTAGAAGTTCAGGAACTACCTAAGGAGGAAGGAGACAAAGTATGCAGTTATGCCATGACACACTGAGCTGCCCTCTGTATTTCAATAATAGGCATTTCTCTTTCTGATGCCAGTTTTAAGTATGCTTAAAATTGTCCTTCCAAAAATGCAAATGTGAAAGCTCAAACCCAAATAAGTTTCAAAAATGTATAATTCAGAAACAAGAGCTAGTTTCTACCACAAGTGGTAAAACCAGTATGAGGTATCTCTTAAAGTATTTGCCTCTCTTCCCTTCCTCTGCCAAGCATTTGGCTAAGAAACACCAACAACTGCTTTAAAAAAATCCTCTAATAACTGTTTTTTTTATTACCACAATCCTAAAGGTAAAATGACAAAAAAAGGAAACCAGATTTCAGCCAGAGCTGCATGGCAGCTTAGAGAGGTAATGGTACAAAGTGGAACATGGGACTTCTCACACACACTCTTGCTGTGGATTTATTTTTTCCTTGCCTCCTTCAAATGCTTGGGAAAATTCTACAAACAGGTCTTCAGCACCAGACTCTTTACTCTAAATTTCTGATTTGACATCACTAGATAACTCAAATAGTGAACTATTTATGGGCTTTTATTTTCTTTGTCCACCTATAACAATTACTCTACTACTAAACTCACCTTTAAATTGGGCTTCATGGATATGACATAGAAGATCAGAGCAGGAAGAAGAGCAGTGGCCCCTCGGCTCTCTCTGCCCAGAGCTGCAGAGAGGGTTGGAGGTCCATGGAGTCATAAATGGGAACAGATGCATCTTCTCAGCCTGGTGCAAAATTAATTGGGGGGGAATATAGAAAAGAAGGGAATTGTTTTGCTACCTCAGCGTTTCCTCACAGCTGGAGGAGTATGGCTTGGTCGGGATGGTTGTCTGTGGTGCTAGGGGGGATGAAGGTCTTTCTTCAGCATGGATCATTTAGACTTTCCCAAGCAGAGAGCCACATTGCCCATCTCTTCCCAGCTTGTTTCTCTCCTCCCATAAAATTTGCTTTGTTTAAAGGCAATAGTTTAGTCTGTCACTTTTAAGTAGTGAAGTATTGCTTTTTGAGCCTTACATGTTGTGTAATCCAGTTTTACAGTTCCTGGCAGCATACAGAAGAATTAAGTCAAGTCTTTTTAAAAAACAACCCCAAAAAACAACCAACAAAAAACCTCTGGTTATGAAAAAATGTAATAAAAATGATGTTTCATTTATAGTAGTGTAACGTATTGCTGCAAATTTCATATGGAAGATTGAGTGACACAAAAAAGCAGTGCTTTAGTTGCTAGCATAAGCCAATTTTTGAGCATCAGGTGGAGATGCAAGGGAGAGCTCTTATCCCTCTTTGTATGGGGAACCTCTGTGGGGCTGAGGGCTTTCATCGAGCGTGGTGTGCTGTGAAGGATATGGGCAAGATTTTTTAAGTGCTTGGGGCTGTGGGCAGATGGGGATGCTCAGAGCACTTCAAACCAGTGTCCCTGTCATCAAAGGCCTCTCCCAGAGGTTTGGGGGAAAGTGTATGTGAAAGACTGTATAAGCAGAGGGGAAGGATTTGGGAAGACTTGTCTGTGAGAATTGCTGGAGGTGGGTGGGTGAGGGAAAGGGATTTGGATGCCTTCCTGAGATGGGGGATGAAGAAATGCAGCAGGAGAAGTGAGCTAAGCCTACAGAGTCTGGGTCTGAAGAGGCTGTGTTGCCGGAGTGGAAACCTGAATAAAAGTGCAATAGGTGCATCTGCAAATGAGAGGCTTTTGAGTAGAGCTTAGAGGCAAAAACAAATGCAAAACACCACAACTTAGTTGGTGGCCTGAAGCCACAAAATTGTTCTTCGGTGACTTCTGTGCAATTAATTTACTCCGTTTAATTTCTGAGGAATTTAGGAGACAGCAGATGACAACTGCCTGAGTTAAGAGATAAGGAAAAGAGTGACAGCAGTTTCAACATCCTCTCCTGACTCTGACCATTGCAATTTTAAAAATGCCTGAGACTATTAAAACTGGATCTATTGATTTTACATGTTTTTTCATGTATTGCAAGCCTTCTTTAACATGTCTACCATGTAAAGGTGCAATTGCCATTTGCTATATGTCAAGATGAACTGGTTCTATTTGGAAAAATAACTCACATAGCTGCTGGAGTATTGAATCTAGACAGATCTATGACACTGATTCTAGTTGCAAATCCATTCTAGGTGTTTGAGAATATAGCATCTCAAAAAATCTCAAAAGGAAAAATAAAACTTTCAATAGTTTAAACACATGTTTCAAGTACTTAAAAAAAAAAAAAAAAAAAAAAAAAAAGCTAATATCCCCCCTCCCCCCTTTGGGAAATAGATACTGCCAGGGAAAACATTGCAGATACATATTTGGCAAAAAAGCGTTTGGTTTTTTTTCTTCCTATGTCTCATGATGAAGTATGAAAAAAACCAGTATTTACAGCCAAGGCTAGTTCTGCTTTAACATTTCAACTTATTTTTCATTGTGTTCTGTTTTGTTGTGGTTTTTTTTTTTTTAATAAATTCTTTCAGTATAAAAATATATTTAATTCAAGCAATACAACATTTTAGGATTCTGAAAACTGGATCATAACCTATGATCTTTTACTTTAGCTCTAATTTGCAGAGTAACTGTCTTTCTCTACAATGAGGATTAAGTGCTCCCCTATGAATGTTCCTTAGCTCTTAGACAGTCCTTGCAGCCTCTGATCCCCCAAAGGAGCCCAGTCTGAAAGAGGAAAAACCTGTTTATATTAACTACCTAACCTTTCTAAACATAACCAGCTAAAAAATTTAGATTGGGCGCTTTTATTTGATCAAACTGGGATAGGCATCAAATGATTCGATCTGCAGGATCACTGTAATATAAAATTCTATAGTTAACTATGAAATTTAAGAACTTAGTGTTTTGTCAGTGGTATATAGCTTCTGGAGATGACTGTGGATTTTTGTGTCACCTCCAATTATTATTGTGTTGGCTTAATTTCTTAATTTTTCAATATTGACTAGAGCAAGCCAAAACACCTTTCATTTTCCAAGAAGTCAAGAGTATGGGTGTGTATGAATTAGAGACAACCAGACCTGGCTTCAAAATGCAGAGTTTGATCCAGGTTATGCATACTCATTAAATTTGGGAACATTCAGATTCTTGAAATACATTGTACCCATTTAAAAGAAGGATTTATAAATTAATCTGAAACTGGGGTATTCTCTACTAGTGGATGTTATGTTCATGCTCTTCTAATAGCTCCATCACATATGAAAACACCAGCTTTGAGACCTTGCACAAAAAGGCATTTGCCTGCAATTTTTTTTTTTTGTGAAGGATCAGTCCACATTAAGTACTAGACTTGTTGTGTCACTTCATCTGTGTGAAGATGCGCGCCCCCCCCCGCCCCGTGTTTCTAACAATGATAATTCTTGCTCTTTGGTACTCTGCATGGAGTCTCTGCAGTTTTCATGGTACGCAGTAACTTTGGAAAAATTGAGCAATATAAGAGAAGGAAAAACTTTGGTTCATTTGTTGCTGGTTTTAGCTCCTGTCTTACTGATGACTGACTCATGGGGGAGAAGTTAATAATTTGTTGTCAGATAGTTGAGATGGCTGCCTGCATGAGCAATATGATTTATAACTGTCACAATAGACAGTAAAGCAAAGGAAAAAACTTCAAGTTACTCTTAATATGCTTGGTTCCAGCTATGGTACTTGACTAGCATGTGCTGTTTCAAATCATGTCCAGTTATACACACCTATCTTTTCCTGTGGCTGCAACACTGACCATGAAAAGCTTCTGTCATGAGATACCAGGATTCTGACTTAGTGGAAACCAGCTTAATCTCTGTTATAATATTACTGTTACCAGCTGTACTGCTAAACTAAGTTGACCTAACTTGATACATATTTCTCTATCTTTAGTGTTCCTTTCTGTTTTTATTAAAAAGAATTTAAATGAGGCTTACTAATCTTTTCCCCTCTCCTTTCCTCTCCTTTTCTTCCAAGACTGTAAAGGAAATAGTTTCATTTGTTTGGGTTTGCATGTGCCTGTATGAGGTGAGAGGGGTGGAAACCTTATTGCATGAAAGTCAAATCAGTAAGAACAGCTTATTCTTTTACTGCCAGAGATTTAGGCTGAGCTTTTCACTCAGCTCTTGCAGCAGTGAGTTCCGTAGCTGAAATCTTAGGAAAATTATTTTTTGTACTCCAGAGACTCTTGTTTGTCTAACTTTTGAGACTTCAATGAAAGTCAGCTGTTTGAAGACTGTTATGGTCCTGGAGGGAAAGAGCCAAGACAGACCTTGGGATGCGGATCACTGGTTTTATTGGTGCATCAAGCACAGGTCATGCTTGTAGCTCCCTAAAAATCACTGCTCAGCCAGGGAGGATTCAAACTCTTTGAAAGGTGCAAGCATGGTCCTCTCAAACATGATATTTTGGTATCCCTGATAACCCAGAAACAGCTGTAGTGTCAGGGAGAGATCATGTTCCTGTCTATGAGGACTCAGGCAGGACTATCACAAATGTTACTCTACTGGGCTTCACTGCCAAAAGCCATTTTGGCAGCAGAGGCAGGGATCGGTCCTCAAAGTGAGGCAGAAATGAGACAAGCAGATGTAGCTGGTGATGATGTGATGAGGAAGAAAACAATCCAACATTGTGTTTGCTTCTTGCACTGTTATTTACACACAAAAATGCCTTAAGAAGAAGTTGTAGCTGGATTGTAAAACATGAGTTCTGATTTCAGCTTGGTGAGCTGCTGTTGCATATCTTATAGGTAATTAACTGGAATGTATTTGTCCATATAAGGATTTATTTGTTAACTCTTCTGTTCACCCTGCTACAAAAAAACTTCAGTTTGTTTCCACTGATGTTGGTATGGGTGAAAGACTGCAGGTCCTTCTCACAATTAATTTCCTCTTTCTTTGTCTGCTAAACTGAAGATGTGTTGGTAATCGCTGCTGGTATGTGTCCTGGGGCAAAGGTATACAGCTGGTCAGGGAAGGAAAAGAAATATGTACCGGGCCCAGGCTGCTGTTAGGTTGATGTATCTGTGTTTCCTCCCCCTGGAAACGCTGAAGATGTCCGACTCCAAAAGGGAAAGATGAGGACAAAAAGGCTATTCTCAGCTCATTCTCCTGCCATGGAAAAAAAAAAAAAAGGAGAGAAATATGGGAGTGGGAGAAGAATGAAATTGGATTTCTTTGTGTGAATATTATTTCAGTATTTAAAATATTTGTATTCCTATACTTACAGGAGACTACCAATCTAGAAGTACTGTAAACTAATTTTGTTCTAGTTCTTAATACTGTGTTGTGTTAATGATGCTTTAACAAATATTGCATTCTTACATGATTTTTTTGCTGGAAATATGGTTCTGTGTTTTAAGATTTAGATTTCAAATGGCATTCTATCCATAAGCCCTGTGACATTTTTACTATTTAATGATACTAGTATATTTTATTTTCTATGTTTTTCTTCCCCTGTTTTAATAAGTCAAGAGGGGGGGAAAACCCCCACATATCTGTATTTACGGATCCATCAGTGTACGCTATTGCTTCATCTCTGCAAAAAATAAACTCAGAACAACTGCTTTATATATGTTCTAGAATGATATTTTCTCACTCTAAAAAGTAAAGGTTAATTTTAAAAGGCACAGTTTTTGAATGTGCTTTTCCTTTCAAATTTTCATTTACAAAGGTTTTTTCTATGCCTTCAAAACATACAACCCTTCCACCCACCCCCACCCCCCTTCTTAATCCAGAAAACTGTCCCTATATGATTGGGAATAATTTTTGTCCGTTGATATTGCTCATATATATGAGAGAATGGGCTTAGTTATTATCTGTGATTCAATCTGCTCTTTGAAAAAAGGTCCCAGCAATTACCAGGTCAGTAAGTTCATCTTTCCAGTTGCCTTCAAGTGTTGTAGTTTTAAGTGCTTGTTTGAAGGTAAGAACTGTATTCCCTCACTGCGTGAACAGTATCATACTGTGAGATTTACAAGCAAGCAGCTTAATACCTTTCCCAGTATTGTCTTCAAGGTATTTCACTTCCTTTATTTTCTTTCTTTAGTAAATAAGGCTGCAAGTTTCAAATCTGAGTGCTTAAAATTAGGCTTTTGGATCTGTAGTCAGGCTTTTAAATAGCAGTGTCCAGATTCTCAGAAATGAAGCCAGGTTGATTTCGGAAGCCTACAGAGGGTATTAGAAGAACAAGTTTAAGCAGCTAGATTTGGCATTTTTTTTAACCTCAATTTTATGGTTTGTACGAGGTGTTTTCTTCTGATAATGGGGAGGTATGTGGTCCTCCTCATGCAGCAGCAAACTCTAAACTAAACTGCTTACATATAAAGAATTGGAGTCATAATGCTCTTCTATGACCACTGAGTACAGTTGTCAGATCATAAATTGCCCTTAATTTATTTTACATCTTAAAGTTATCCCATGCTTGAGTGCCAGAACTGGGTAAACTGCTCTGAGTGCATAAAATGAATTCTTTATTCTCTTTAAATTAAATCTGAAATCTGAATGATTCAAATACAGAATATATAAAAAAAATGGTCTTCACCTCATAAAACTCCCGTTTCACCTCTCTCCCAAGATCACATTACTTAGAGACCCATGACCAGTTTTTCTGTGCTACCCTCCTTTTGCACTGCTTGTGCAGTCCCCAGAGATGCTCAGCAGAAAGTGGCCGTGTAGTGGCAGATCCTGACAGCCAGGTTAGACGGTGCTCCTGCAGCTGTGGTGCAGGGACATCTGTGCAGAGACAATACAAGGAGTCCCATGATTAACTTCACTCCTGTAGACAAAGGCTCAAGTTAGACAACTGTGAGGCTGCTCAAAAATAACTGGTTTGGAGCAGGTAATTGGAGCCAGCCCTGTATATCTATAACCGCCCACACTAAGTGGTCCTGTATTGCTTCTCCCTGCCAATGCTCTCTCTGAAGGTAAATTTATGGTTGTGTTTGTCTGTGTTGTGGCTGGGTCAAAATAATAAGCTTCCTTCGTAAGCAAGCAGACCATTCTTTAAGGAAGATTTCCCAAAGAATAATGTGGAGAAATCTGTGTAGCCACTGCACTTAGATATAATTGCGAACAGGTGCCTTTAATAATGGGTCACTGCTTCATTTAGTCAGGTTAAACCCCACTTTGCCATGCCAAAGTGAGATTGACTCATTGCACAAGGGAGAAGACTCTTGCCAATCTATCTGAGCTCCAAAGCCTAAGTTGTAAAAGCCCTTAATATTTATCCCATGTAAACTACCATTGCTGTTATTTTATAGCCAAATCAGGATATGTGAGTAAAAATAATTGAACCTTCACAGGCTGTTTTTGATGAGTACAGTGTATATTAGAAATATCTAAATAACATCTAGTGTTACTAAGATAATTAGTTTATTTATCTTCATACTTAACATGTTTCTCATGGTAAGAAAACTTATGCAACTACTGCCTCTGTGTCCTCCTGTCACTCCTTCAGCTAGTGAGAAATGGTACTGCTCAGACAAATGAATAGCTTTTGTGTCTGTTGGGCAGCTTTTTCAGGTTTGTTTCTTCTGGTTTTGCAGTGGGTCACTGGGTGTGGTGGTGCATTTCTTTCCCCCTCTCCAGGTTGATTTATGAATTTGGAGGTGATTCTTTAAGCAATCCAAACCCCTCTCTCTCTCATTTTTAAATCTCTTCCCCCCCCCCCCCCCCCGACACTGGGTATAGGAGAGATGAGCCCAACAGAGCTCTGAACACCATAAAGCACCAAAGTTGGTCAGAAGTAAATCGTTTGGAAATCAGACTGGATTAGTTCCAGCGTTCACTGGACTGCTTGTTGTAGTTTAGGAAATGGAGGATCACAGCAGTCAGGCTACCTGGTTGGACTTGAACAAAGTTTCTGTCCCAGAGCTGAAGGGGAAATTCTGTTTTCTGCCTCTGTTCTTGCTTATTTCTTCTGGTTAGCATTGTCCCTAATGTCTCAAAATTAAGCTGCTTCTGAAGAAAAACTGTTTAAAAGTACTTTCTTTTTCTATAGATTGATATTCACGAAAGAAAAAGTTTGGAGTTCTTTATTTGAAGGGGTCAATAAACCTAAGGGAAGAGGTGATTCAGTCGATATTTTCTACCTGAAATTCCAATAGGTTTTTAACAATCTCCCTCACCAAAAGCTGTTAAGGAAATTAAGATGCTTAGGATAAGAGAGGGGAGGTCCTTGCGCAGGGACGTAATTGCTCAAAAAATAGGAGACAGGCAAGGGGTGAGTGCTTGGTTACTGCAGCAGATGGGGTTCGCCAGTGGTGTCCCATGGGTTCTGTGCTGTTTATAAACATGTATATAAATGAGCTTGAAAAGAGGGAGAGCAGTGAGGTGACTAAGTTTGCTGTTGATACACAATTATTCAAGGTGGTGAGGATGAAGGCAGGCTGAAGAATTACACAAGGATCTGAAGAGACTGTGTGTCTGGGCAATAAAATAGTAGATGAAATTCAGTGTAGATAAATGTGAAGTGATGCATGTGGGGAAAAACAATCCTAGCTTCACATATAAAATGATTGGCTCTGAGCTGTCTGTTGCCACTCAGGAGTGAGACCTTGGGTTATGATGGATAGTTCCATGAAAACATCAGCCCATGCTCAACAGCAGGCTAAAAAGCAAATCAAATTTTAGGAATTATGAGGAAAGGACCAGAGAACAAAACAGATAACATCATTATGCTGCCATATAAATCTATGGTTCACCTGTACCTTGGATACTGCACGTATGTCTGACTCGCTCATCTCAATGAGGATGCATTAGGACAGGGAAGATTCAGAAGAGGGAAAGGAGGATGTATGCAAAGGGCTGAGTAGGCTGGGACTCTCTTGCCTGGGAAAAAGTCAGCTGAGGGTGATAACGATAGAGGTTGACAAAACTGTGAATAGGTGGAGAGGGATGGATCTTTCATTGCCTCTTTCAGCATGAGAGCTCAGGGCCATTGAATGAAGCTTGTAGAAAACCAGTTCAGAACAGGGAGAGGCATCTTTTTCAGACCTGAATAATGCACCTTGCCAAAGGTGTGCAGAGGGTCTTGGGAAGACTGGGCAAATAGCTGGATGAAATGCCTGGTCAAGGACTGCTAGATACAGAAACCACAACAAGCTCGAGAAATCTCCTTAAAAAGTGCTGGAGACTGGAAGAGCTTTATGTTAGAAATACTATGTATGTTTGTCCTGTACTTTCCTCTGTGTCCACTTTTGGTCTCTATTTGAGACTGATAAGTGGATTTGAGGAGATCAGGGTCTACAGACTGACTGTTTGAGCCCTGTCAGAAATCTGTGAAGTGTATGCATGCAGGCAATTCATACATCAATTGCGTACCACTAAGACTTTGATCTCTCTTTGTCCAATACTGAGTGCGAAGATTATGACAGAAAAAGGATTCTGGCTTTGATAACACAGCAAGCCAATTGTTCTGGTCTTATGTACGCTGATCATGTTAATGTGTCAAAAAATGCTTATAGTGCAAATTTGAATGTGATTGATGCTGGAATCTCTAAGCATATATTAGTAGTAGGAAATGTATACCTTGTGATTTCAGTAATATTCAAGGACATCAAATAGCTTTTGAAGTTATGCATGAAGGTGTCCACAGGTGGGAATCAAAGATTTTGGTTGGAGCCTCCTCCAAATATATAGTTCTAAAGTTTGGAGGAAAAAAAAAAAAAATCCTCCTTCTTCCTACTTCCTGTCTAAAACCAGCTCTCTATATGCATTTACTGCATGTGTTACTGCATATAAGCATTCATTTCACCATATAGTTATTCAATTAGAGAAAGGAAGTATTACTCAATTCCAATAAATGGAATACTATATAAGAATTGTGGATCAAGTACTCATTTCCTTACCTGTCTCCCAAGGGGCATGCTGATTTACTTGAGCAGTGCTGCTTGGGGTTGAAGAGGAATCTGTTATGAATGAGGACAACAAAATACTATAATGTGTGTAGCAAATATGACAACACAAATTCCAGGTAGATATAGAGGGAGCAAAGGGAATGTGCAGAATAGCTAAGTGTATAAAGCCTGTGAAACAGTAACTGAGATGAGTAAAGAGTTTTCTTGAATTCTCCTACTAGTTTTTGGAATATTACACCTTTCATGTCTTCCATTCTCCAAATCAGAATGTTTCTGCTGAATAAAATAGATAAATACTGACTTCAGTATTTCTCTTGAGGTCGTTGATGTCAAAATTATGAAAGAGAAAACCGTGCTGCTCATCTCGGGTGTGGGGAGCAGATGTTGGATGTGCATGGGGAGAGGAAAGGCCTAAGCCTGAGGCAAAAATGGACCAGTTAATTGCTAAAAGCCTTTAAAAATAATCTGCTAGTTGCTACTGTAGTAGGTTCCATCTGTTCTAACAGAGCATAAGTTGACATTTGAAGGAAAACATAACTGACTAAATATCAGCCAATGCAGTGAAGTACTCCTGAGAACTTAAGTTGATTTAAAAGTCCTGAGTCTGACTCTGGAAAGACAGGGAAGGGCTTTGCTTCTGCAGCCTCTCTGGGGACTTGTCCTCTACTTTGCTTTCATGGTGAAGGATTCTCTTCCATGTGTTGAATTGGAGTTTTGCTTGTTGAAACCTGTGACCGTTGCTTGGAGAGGACAGATAGTTGTGTAGCAAATGTCATTACAAGAATAAGCAGACATTCCTACTTGGGATGGTAAACAGGTTTCTCCTATCATTTTAGTGATGAAAAAACTTAAACCTGCAGTGGAATGCCTCCCCTAAACTTAATTCATGTCTGTCTCCATGTGTGGTATACCTGTGGCATGTACTCTTTGCAAACTGGTTGGTAACATAATAGGCAATCTGTTCCACTGAGCAGGTTATGCTCTCTCTGGACAATACTGACCACCCATGTAATGTCCCTCTTGCCTCTGAACTGTTGGTGCAGGTGGTTGCCTCAGTGACAGTCTGGCTTGTGACTTGCAGGTGTATACCAGAAGGAACCAAAGCTGTGACAAATACACAGACTTGTGTTGCACTATGAGTGATGATTAGTAAATTCAACAAAACTGTGTCTTATTTTATGAATTAAATTACCTTTTCTCATCTGCTAAGGCTGAGGAGAGGGAGACTTCCAGGAAGGACTTAAATCTCCCGATCATCTTGTAGGTTAACCGAGCAAGAACTCTTACTGAGTTACTCCCAGACTTTGTTATTACCCATACCTGTTCCTTGGTGTTCCTGATTTTCCTTCTACGAAAAAACCCCAACCCAACTTCTAAAAGGCCAGGAGAGCACAAGTATTCTTTGTGTATGAGTAAACTAATTTTTCCTGCTCTTCTATACCTATTACTTGATCGATATCTTATATCTGTCTTCAAAGGAAACTGCAAGGTAAGGAACCCAGCAAACAGTGGGGAGAGAAGAACTAGAAAAGTAGGCATTTTATTCATATATTACAGTGATTCTTTTCTTTAGCACAAGGAAATACTCTTACTGACTATTTCTTTCAAAAAGGCAGAAAAATCAGTCACAAAATACCCTAAGTATATGTATTACAGGGAAAGTAGGTGAAGTATTTTCTGCTCAGTGTTCATTTATCATGTTATGTCCATAAGTCTGCATTGTGCAGCCAGAAGTATTATGACCTGTTTAAATATTCTTCTAGAGTATTGGCCTATACATATAGCTTAGTAATATCTTGAAATGCATCAGGAATATGCATTTATTTTTAAGATACATTGTTAGTACAATGCAACGTTGCAATGCTAGCTATTGTGTTCAAGCAACAGATGATGGTTTCTTTTGATAACTGATGAACCTTAGGTCTAGAAAATGTAGAAACTGGGCTGCTCCAACACCATTTTCATGTTAGCATGCCTGTAAAAGCCTTGCTAAAATACACTTGTTACAACAGTCCCTGGCAGCACGTGAATAGGTTTTGTCCTTGTTTTGATTTTTGCAAGCCTCCACAATGACAATTTTAAAACATTGGTATTAGTATAAAGTCAGTGCAAGTACTGTTCATACCAAATAGTGGTACGGCTTAGTGTATGCTTATGAAGGAAAATTTCATGTAAAGTATTTTCCTTCCTCTCAGAGAAAGGAAAACTTGACTCTGGCATTAACCAGAAAAGCTGTTCTGTGCGAGTGAGGCTGCAGTGGCAGTTGGCCATGCATCTTTGCAACTCTTTAGGCAATTGTTGACCACTTCAAAAAGCCTGCCAAAAGTTTTCCTATGACCTTTGCTGTCCCCTATTACCCATTTTGTTTTGAACACAGAGTAATAACATTGGGAGGGAAAAACCAACAACTTTCTATCTGTAGGAATCAATTTGTATGTCTTTCTGGTTTTACATCTTTTTCATTGGTGCTGACTTTGTAGAATGCCAACATAAACTCCTTGATCTATCCTACATTTTGTTTGATTGCTTGCATTGGGTGATGTGACTGGGATAACGTGCTCATGTGATCATGTGGATCTAAGTTTTAATGTGCTGATCAGTCACACTGGCATGGTTACAGTGTATTTTTCTTTTCGGAAAGGTTTGGTGCTTTTGGCGGGCTGTTGGAAGTATTGCAGAATTCTAACCTTTTATAGCAAGCTGTAAAACAGTAAACTTGCTGTTGCCTTCTGCTACACAGGCTGGGGTGTTTCTGCAAGTCCAATCACCTCTATTAGCCTGTTTATCAAAGGTGTTTTAATTAATTCAGAATGCTTGCTACTATAGGGATAGTGGCATCTCTGTGGATGCTTTCATCTAACATTTCTGTTGGGTTCTTGATGATGTCATTAGCTTGATCTTGTTGCGTGGCCAAAGAAATTGAATCCTGTTTATTTTTACACAGATTAATCTTAAATACTTAGTGCGCTTTGCAAAGCAAAGTTTGTATGCTTCCCATCTTGGTTTCATGCTTCATATTTTCTTCAGAATCAAGAATAGGAAATACTAGGACCAGTAGAGAAGGTGTGATAAATAATTTGTGTATCTATAGGTGAAGAGTTTGGCAGCTGTAAAAGTGGTCTGTTGCTTGCTTTAACACTTCCTAGCAGAAGTATCTGATAGGTGTTGAACCACTGTAAGTAGCTGATGGAGAATTTTCAACTGGAGCTGTAGAAGGCAGCTAAGGGTGAAGAGATTTGCACAGAGGTCTCTAAGAAGGCTAAGCCTGCACCAGATTTCAGGACCTCAGGGTGCTGCATCCTCAGGGCTGTTTAGTGATGTTGAGGCTGCTCTGGGCACTTCTGTGTGGTTCTGCATTATTTTATATGGATACGCCCATTCAGTGGTCTTTCTATATATGCTCCTAGAATGACAGGTTCTTCAGACCCTCAAATGTAAACTGCTCTGAGGAAGGAATTATCACTGAGATACCGAACAAATGCGAGATGGTTTCTTTTGCTACTGAAGGTAATGAAGATAAATTATCAGAAGTTTCTTTTCCCTTTCCTACCTTCTCACTTTCCATTAGAAAAAGATGCAGAAGTTCACCAAGTCAGAATTTGGACCAGCTTATCTGGAAATATGGTAGACTTGCCATCAGACAAGAATTGTCAGCTCAGGACAGACTATCAATCTGAATACCAGTTTTAGTTCAATCAGAAGTTATCTGTTGTTCCCACCTGCTGGTCCTTGACTGCCTTTTTGCCAGGCCAGAATGTTGTAACCAGCAGTCACAGAAAGAGCTCTGATGTACCAATGATTCCTGAGCAGTCCATGGCACTGTTACAGCCGGTGATTTGAGTTTGTGACTTAAATTGTTTTGTTACAAAGTTAATCCTATTCAGGTTTCAAAATTTTCATTCTGAAGTTTGGAAATATCACTTAGCCTTGCATAAAGCAAAAAGAAAAACCAGGAAGAAAACTACATAATTGAAAGAATAAATGTGACTAATATTTCTTTTCTTTCTTTTTTGTAACTAGGACCATTACTCTACAGTAACAGAAGTTTTTTCTTCAGTTTTCCCAGGGGAAAAAAGTAATAGTTTGCCCAGACTCTGCCTTGTGTTATCACTGTATTTCAATGTACAACTCGTGCAACAGCACTTTAATTTCTCATTTTTTGTACTATCTGCTGAACAAGGACAACATGTATATGTTCAGTCTCTTGACCTCCTGAAGAAATATTCTTAAACATGGAGGGTGTCCTCAGTCAGCCCTTTAATCAGTTAAAGCTCTGAAATATTTAGCTTACACCTACCCTTGTAGAAAGACACTTCCAAATGAAATATAATTTTAGATATCACTGTACAGACCTGACACTTTGTTCTGCATGTTTGCTGTGTTGCCTTATCTTGTTGCAGATTACATGACAGAAGTCACAGTTCAAATTCAAGGTACTTTTAATCACTGTAAAAAGTCAAGTTTCCTTGTGTTCTTTAGATGATTCTATTGAGCAATATATGCTAACTAACAGGTGTGGAGGGGGTTTAGTTGGGCCACCTCTGTGCTCACAAAACTCTTAACACTTCTACTCCACTTACTGTCTCAGGAGAGTTAAGAAACAAACAAAAAATGGTTTCCAGAGCTATTGTACATCCTTGTAGGAATAACATTAAACTTATGACAGTTACCCCGTAGTGAAGGAGCCTGAATGATCCATCTGAAAGTAAAATATTAATGTGCTACCTCTCTTCCTTACCTTGCTTTTCTGTCCTGCAGTCCTTTAGATGTGGAACAAGTAACATGAAAAAAATTCTTGTACAAACAAAATACTTCAGGAACTGGAAGTGGGGTTAGGAGGACTCTTAGTGACATAGCTTCAGTAATTTAAAAAAGGTAACTAGAGACCCACTGTTTTCTCCCTCTAGGAATTAGAAAATATCTCTTGCTTCCCAGTTCTGGTTTACTTTCTTCATACATGGGTTGATGAATAAGGTAAAAGAATCTTTCTTAAAAAACGGATTCATGAAGCTGCCAATATTTTATGAAGTATGAATCCAAATTTTGGTCTGATCTGTCACTTGAGTATTCCTGAATATTGGTATAGAAGACACCTGAGCACTTACTGATGCTGACCCATTAGGAGATATACTGAGGCCTGTGTGTGCGTGGAGAGCGCCTCTCTGATTAATAGTCCCACTGTGAGTGTGACATATCTGTGCTGCTGTGTAACTTTTTCTAGACGCTAGACACTTACGTTTAATGATATTTGCCACTTCAATAGGAGAAAAAAGATTGAGATGATGTTAAATTGCTTTTCTCAGTGTGTGCGCTGTAGAAAGGGAAGTGAAACATTAATTCAGTATTTTTTGTCTTTTGGATGTGCCTGTGAAGTGAGGGCTCTGGCTTTAACCCATTAGTCTGCATGTGGGCAGATCTGCTGACCCACATGTGCCCCATCTGGGAGGGGGCCGTCTCTGTTCTGTGTGGGGATAAATTCTGTGTATACAGCCTCCAGACAGTCCTGGATAATCACAGCACCTCTTTACATCAGAAGAACCTTCCCATAAGCTTGGAAAACCTTCCCCCAAAACCTGAGAGCCAGAAAAACTCAGAACTTAAAATCAGGCAGCCGAGTTTAAGGGCTTCTCATGCTCTTAATCTGAAACATATTACTATACATTACTGCTTCAACAGCCTGAGGCCTCGGAAAAGATCGTTTTGAAAATGATACCTTTAAAACCCGAAAAGATGCTGTTTTCACATTATTCCTAACAATGATGCAGTGTTGGAGGACTCTGGAAGTAGTTCAGTGGCTTGACTGCCACCTACTGCTCACTGCTCCTCACTCCCGAGGGCTGCCGGCTTCAGCAGCTGGCAGGATAACATTTTTGCCAGACTTGAAGAAAAAACTATTTCTGCATTTTTTTAACTAGATGGGGGCTACAACTGAATTTACAAATATTAAATGTTGCTAGTGGTTTACGATCTATAAATTTCCAGCGTAAGAGGTGCCAAAGAACTCAAGAGATATGTTTAGCATACGGAGGTGGTAAAAGTTGGAGAAGTTCCACATTTGAATTTCAAAACCTACGAAGTTAAACAAAGGAAAACACTTGATTTAGAAGGCTCTTGGACTTCAAATGGCAAAGATAGGTTTTCATCATTTTTTAGCATCTAGCAGTTTTTCCACCAGGGGTGTCAGTTAACTCTCACTTCAGACAAGCATTAATTCCAGGTTAAGGGGAAAATAGAGGAGCTATCTTCCAAACACCCTCTGTTTTCTGCTTCACAAAAAGCCCTATCCTGCATTACACAGAACTGCCTTCTCTAGCCATGGCTGTCATGGGGACCTGGTACTGCTCACCATTGGAATCTTGTGCAGTCCTGAAATCCTGAGAATCCGATTGCACACTTCAGACCCTTTTCATGGCAGCATTTCTGGAAAAAAATAAACCAAAAAAACCAAACCAGCAAAACCCCCTCCACTTCCTAACACTATAATCTACAGCCTTATACTATTCCTTTAAGGACTATCCAGAGCTGTTGCTGTCACTTGGTGCTCTATTGTCTCCATCCCATTCAGTAATTATAGAATCATAGAATGGTTTGGGTTGGAGGGGACCTTAAATATCATCTAGTTCCAACCCCCCCTGCCATGGGCAGGGACACCTTCCACTAGACCAGGCTGCTCAAAGCCCCATCCAACCTGGCCTTGAACACTTCCAGGGATGGGGCATCCACAACCTCTCCGGGCAACCTGTTCCAGTGCCTCACCACCCTCACAGTAAAGAACTGCTCCCTTACATCTGATCTAAATCTACCCCCTTTCAGTTTAAAGCCATTACCCCTTGTCCTATCACTACATGCCCTTGTAAAAAGTCCCTCTCCAGCTTTCCTGTAGGTCCCCTTTAGGTGCTGGAAGGCTGCTATAGGGTGTCCCCAGAGCCTTCTCTCCTCCAGGGTGAACAACCCCAACTCTCTCAGCCTGTCTTCATAGGAGAGGTGCTTGACCCTGTCAAGGTCCCTCTGGATGGCATCCCTTCCATCCCGCATGTTCACCACACCACACAGCTTGGTGTCATCAGCAAACTTGCTGAGGGTGCACTCAATCCCACTGTCCATGTCACCGACAAAGATGCTAAACAGTGCTAGTCCCAATACTGACCCCCGAGGAATGCCACTTGTCTCTGGTCTCCACTCGGACATTGAGTCATTGAATGCAACTCTTTAGGTGTGACCATCCAGCCAATTCCTTATCCACCGAGTGGTCCATCCATCAAATCCATGTCTCTTTAGAGACAAGGATGTTGTCAAATGCTTTGCACAAGTCCAGGTAGATGATGTCTGTTGCTCTTCCCTTATCCGCCAATGCTGTAGCCCTGTCATAAAAGGCCACCAAGTTTGTCAGGCATGATTTGTCCTTAGTGAAGCCATGTTATAACAGATACTGCCCAAAAAAACACTGGGAGCATGCACATTGCATGATCTAAATGACAAACATGAGGAGCAAACCATATTGCTGTATTAGTCTTTACTAATGAGATCAGAATAAGAGGTGAAATAAAGATTCTTCACAAGGAATATAAATGTGGTCACTATAAACTATGTATAGGGGAGCTTTTTGTGTAACAGTCTTGCTGATAGTAAGCGGAGTCTGTTACCTTTGGGGTTTCATTTACAACACCCCTTTTCATACTTAAGTGCCAGTGTTTAGAGATACATTTAATTCCTATGCAAGCCTTTCACTCTGTCCAGAAAACCCCAGAGCTCACCCTCCCTATATTTACAATGCTGGGGGAAAGCAAAGGGATGCTAAGCTACTGCTCGCAAAGTTCAATCAGGGACCTATAGGCTGTTCCAGGAAAAAAAGAAAAACCTGTTTAATGCTTTCCAGAGAATTAACCATTAGGGCCCCATCCATGGAGACAAACCAGTAGTGTCTTTGCAGGGCTAATATCACCCAACTGAGTAATAGAAAAATAATTCCTATGATTTAGGTCACCAATCAAATTATGCAAATAATGAATAACAAACAGCTGTGTGGAGTGAGCCACTTCTACATTGTTCTGAGCTTAAAATTCCTTTAAATAGATTTCTGACAGAGAACGTAAAAGATACAGCACCTTTCTAATAATTATGATCCATGTGTGGGCTTTTCAGGAATCAAAAAATGCAAATAATGTATCTGATGAATTTAGCTTGGTGAGTAACTCAGCCAGCTGTACCTGTAACTTTGGGAAAGCATTAACTTATGTTTGTTTGTCTGGAGTCCATCTGAAGGTAAATGTTATTTTGGAGATTAAGAGGAAATGCTTTTTGATCTAGTAACATCAATTTGCCCATTAAAAAAAAAAGAATCCCAAAACTTTTCTCCTCTGAGAGGGTGAGTAAGAAAACTTGGTGACCTTTAAAATTTCATTTGGATAAATAATGCTTACAGAAGCTTAGCTGCCCTACAAAATTTTAAAGATGATAGTGTGAGATGCCTATGAAAGAAAAATATTTTATCCTTCTATCTGTACTTTTAAGAAAACAATACACAACTATAAGAAAGCTCTGTAGCGTACACAATACAAATACACCATTAACTGGTTAAAGGTATTTTCTAACTTACAAAATTCAAACAGAAGTGAACAAAATCCAGATGATCAAATATTATTGGATAATTTTTGGCAATATTGAGCTGTTGATTGTTTTACTGTACCTGAAGCTGTGCTAGACCCTTCACAGTGCAGATAAAAGAAAGCATCCAAAGAGCTTGTTGCTTAATTTCACATATGATAAAATGAGAAGTCAAAATAGTGGCCTTGGTGAGCTGAAGGGTTAGAAAAGGTTGTGTTAATAAGTCCATATGATAATTCAGCAAAGTCAGTCCACAGAGTGATTGAACTGCTATTTTTTGGCACAAATAATTAAAAAAAACCCCAAAACAAAACCCCAAAATGTTGTGGCTGAGTCCCTCCCTGGGACATGGCAGAGAGATGGGTTTAAAGGGCATTTTGTGGCCTGCGAAGCCCATTGAGGAGGGCAATGTGTGCTTAGATGCAGCATATCTCTGAACAAAAGCTTTGTCTGCAGTAAGGCTTGAAGGATTGGGGTCCTTTCTCCATTTTGTGAGCCACCATCGTTGTAAAAAGTTATCGGATTGAATTCAGGGCTGGCTGTATTACTCAGGAGTGAATTACATGTTTCATCCCAAACCTGTGCCAATGAATCCTTTGCATCTGAATTGCCAAGAGGTAGTATAATGGCAAAACTGACACATACTTGATAGCTGTAACCTTATTTACATTGACTCTGACAGAACTCATCACATTATAAAGCAATATTAATAACATATTAATTGAACTACTAAATGCCATCAACCATTAAAACTATGAGTTGCTGTTGCAGTCCGCTAATACAATATTTACTGAAAGCTAAAGGAAGAAAAGGTTTTGCTTAAAATATTGGTAAAGAAGCTGAAAGAATAAAATTAAGTTGACCTTTTGATAGATGTCTGTTTATTGATTTAAATTCACCATTTTGTGAACAATGTCGAAGAGGTCTGTTAGAATAGAAGCATGTATAATAACATGAGCTAAACAATTTTTATTTCTTTGTGTGTCATTATGGAGAGATTGAAGCAAGCTTCACCTAAGTGTAGTGATGCAAAAAAAATAATAGTACCCAGTCTGGATATGAAAAAGCAGAGGAAAACAAGAGCTTCATATTAAAGTGCCTTCTAGGTAGCTGACATGACGCATCTAGTCAGACGTAAATAATGACAGACGGAAACTATCATGAGGTCTGTGAAGCATCAACATGCTGCCATCATTTTCTTTCTAACCTTGCCTTGCTAGCAGCTCTCAGACTTACAGGCTGAGAGATCATTTAAAAAGCAAATCCTAATGATGCTGCCCACTGTAACAACAGCCAGTGAGATTGGCATCAATTTAGCTCAGTTTGGGAACTCAGGCTAGCAGCCATTGCTGGCTCCTGACACCCCAAACGGGTGCTGTCCCTCCCTCCCTCCCTGGCTCCCTGCAGGTCCCCGCGCATCTCGCTGAAAATGATCCACCTGTATGGGCAAGGGGGATAGCAACCACCCCTCCTTCACCTGCCTCTCGACTAATCAGCCTTTCAATTATATCCTTTACTGGATTTGGTTTATTTGGGTGCAGGATGCCTGGAATATGTTTTTCGTTGTATACATTTTATCTGTGGTATGTGAGCATAGGAAAAGAGAGGGAGTAACGTGCTGGTGTCCCTGTAGCTTCAGCCGAGCAGTGTTACGGTTCAGATAAACACATCTGTACATGGCTGCCATAATCAATGTGGAACGGCAGAACAATTTTGCAGATGCAACTCAGGGTAAAAAAGCAAAACAAAAAACCTCACAACAGTTATCTGTCTTGTCCAGCTCAGTAGACTCTATTCGTCAAAACAACCTACAATAAAACAGGCGCACATTTTATTGAAGCCAGTGACTTCATTGCAAACCACTGGGAAACAAAGCTGATGTGCAATAACGTAATGGCATTATCACTTTGCAAATCAGCATGTGGCTTTGCTTGGGTGCTAGCAGGGCACGAGGGCTCAGAGAGAGACAGATGACAACATGAAAAAACAAGTAGATCAGACTGCTTGTTTTTGATTGTAAACATTATTTTCATATACAACAATGAATTTCATCCTGTTTGGTAAGCCTGACCTCAGGCTGTATAACTGTATTTCCATTGTTTGTATGTAAATTAAAACATGACAAAAAAAATCCTTCCCAACCCTTCCCATCAGAAGGCTATTTACGCTTCACAGATCTTTCCAGTACTTTAAGCACAAATAAGCAGCTACCTCAGGTAAAGAAGATGCTATTTTTCCAAGGAGGCATTTTAAGATTTCCCCACACACACTTCTGAATGTTCTAAATACTAATGCAGAATTCGTGACTCTCAAAGTAAATAGATGGCACTTAATTATGCTAGTGATGTCAGGTACTGTATAGGTTGATTTCCCAAGGCATAAGTGAAAAATGTACTATTTGGTCTTAAATTTAGACTTAATAAATAGCTAATTTAGGATCTTGTTCTATATGCAAGGATATAATCACAAGGCATTCATTTTTAAAAGGTTTCATTTATTCTTGTGAGCTTAATTATTGCAAGGAAACTGTGAGCAATTTGTTTTTTTACCAGTGTCTGATTTCTGAGAATGGTTATTAAATATTAAATGGATGCATAATTCAGGCAATTAAGAAAGTAATCACACAAAGTAATGTAATGGAAGTTAATTATTACTGCATAAGCAAATAGTTCATTAATGCTAGTAGTTGCTATGGCTGCATTCTTAATACATGCAGAACTGAAGCATGAATCCTCTGTGTATTCGGAGGTACCAGAAGTATGGTACTGCAGAAAGAGTGCTCCTAATGAAAGGCACAGGCAAATAAGGTCATATTGACCCCTGACTTGTCTGAATGCTGTAGGATCATCATTACTTAAGAGAGTTTTATCAAAACCATGGCCGCTTTAGATGCTTATAATCTCTTCTGTTTGTAATACAGACCGTGGCTTAGATCAAGGAAGAACTTGGGGAATTTAGCTGGTTTAAAATAAATAAATAAATCACCAATCCTGTTTCCCCTGTTAAAATCCTACCCAGTGGTGCTCCTCTTGTTAAAAGGCTATAAAATCATTATATGTAACTTAAAAGGATTGTACAATTTTTCAGTACAAAAGCATAATAGCTGACAACCACCCCTGTTAGATTTTGTTCTTCAACGACGAGAGCAAAATCTGACATTTCTTTGCTAACATTATTTCCCTAAAGCATAGCACTTCATAAAGACTATTCTAAGCCAAGACACTCACGCAGCTATATTCCACCTAGTAGGCTGTGATGTAGTAACGTAACCTTAGCACTATATGGTTCAGCCAGGGATGGGAAGATCTGTGAGTGAGAGATGGATAGTGCAAAATAGTAACGAGGTTCTCATTGCAACCTTGAAAGGTGTGCAGACTGGACAGTTGGTTCCTTCATTTCGTGGCTTTGGAGATAAGCAGAATGTCACTTGTCCATTTTAGGCTAAATACTACTATTTTAGAAGTGGAAGAAAAGAACAAGACAGTAATTACCATGCTGGACCACCCCTGCAGGTCATCACATGCCTACTTCAGCCAGCTGCTGGCTCTCACTTGCTCCTTGCTCAAAATACAGCCATGTTGGGTGAAAGGAGGTGGATTTTGTCACTAGCTGTGCACTGGGGCTAAGCAAAAAGTGGGATTGGATTAGTTGGCATAAAGACTACTCTGAACTACCTGGTATGTCTGTAGCCCCAAGGGACCATTTGACAACTGAGGACACTGGGGTTCACAATTTTCAGTTGTCTACTCTCCTCGTTTCAGAGCATCCCACAAAAGGACCATAAAGAAAGTTGCTAGCTCAGTGCTTACTGAATTTTCTGGAGAAATCTTCAAATGGTTACTTTATGTTCCTAACATATCTAGGACTCGAGCAGGCTAGGGAACCTAAGGGGGTGTGGGGGGAAGCATCATGGTGGCAGCTCAGCATTGCACTGTAGTCTTCCCAAGGATGACCAATCAGCTAGAACACCGATATGATGAATCTGGAAATAAAACTCTTGTAAACCCCTGTGACTGTCTAGGGGAAAAAAGAGGTTAGACTGTTAGATTGAAAATGCACTAACACGCACATGCACAATGACATTTCTTAATTTATTTTTAGGACCGCTCATTCCATGAAAGTGTTCATTATTTTGAAATTTTTAATGCTGTTTCAGAATGAAAACAAATGTCGAAGTATAGGAAATTCCTGTGGGACAGAAATTTTGTTTTTACCAGCTTTAATAACCACCAACACAACAGCATGAGCAGTCAATCAAACAGGAATTGAGCCAGCACCACCCCAGGAAAGTTCCTTTCATCCCTTCTTTATTTGAGAAGCAAACCCTTAGTCTTTTTGCAAGCCCTATTAAACATACAGCTTTTGCAGAACGTCTGGGAAGGCATGAGATTTGGCTGCTCCGGACTGAGTGTGAGGGAACAAGTACCAGACTCTCCCAGGCTCCACAAACAACACCTTGCAAACGGCCACCTGAAGCTTTCCACATTGAGCGCCTCTCTTGGCGGTGGCAGTGTCATGCAGGAGGGTGGCAAGCCCCTCGGCTCAGGTGGCTGCGGACCTTCTGGGGTGCTTATGGCTCATAGCTGGGTCCTGTAAAGTCTATCTCGGTGCCTTCCACACCAATTTTGGAGCCCTCCTGTCATATGCTCTTGACAAAATGCCTTGCTTAGTGCATAAGCTGCTGAGTCTGGTGCAGCTTTGTGCCCAGACTGGTTTCAAGGTGCAGGCCTGTGCAGAGGGCGATAACAAGCTTCCAGAGGAAAAAGAGATAGCAAAGGTGGCTTCTTGGGGATAACTGACCAACTTGTCATCCAAAAGGATGTCTAGTTCAATTCAGGCAGTAAAATGGCAAACTTGAATAATAAAGACATTCCTTCAACCCTGCACCTGATGCAGCATAACTGAATTATATTTCTTGAATGGGATAGAACATGGACAGAAATGTGTCATGAGGCAAGGCAATTCCACCTCATGCAGTTCCTCATAGGCCAATGAATAGTGGGGAACCTTTGGCACCTTACCCTAGAAACTGCTTAAGCAGAAGTGATCAACCATTATTGCCTGTCATGCTGCCCTTTCCACTCCTGCTAGGAGGTGAAAGTAAGGAGTGAGTGCTTAATGATCAGCGTGGTAGTGAGATTGGCTGGGTCTGATATGACTTGTGTGAACAGCTGAATACCTGTTACCCAGAAAACTATTAGCAGGCTCAACCTGTTGTGCTAGAGATGTCCTTTGCAGGTCTGCAGCCAGACCTCTCCACCTACCTATCCCTGATGCCCTCCGGGAGCTGGGGCTGGGATGGGCAAGCAAGACATCAGCACCCACAGCCTTCCAGTTCTGCCCATCAGAACCGGGACTGCATTTGGGTACTGTGTTGTCTTTTTCTTTTTGGTGGGAATCTTATTCTAGAGTGTGCGTTTTTTTTGGTGACTGCATTAGAAGTTTTGATAGCTGTATTGACAACAGTTTTAGTTCTCGGATGGACTGCTTATCTGTATTTTTAGCAAATGAATGTGTCCTAAGTGGACTCGAAGGTTTTCCTTTGAATGAGAACTTGCTTATTATATCCAGAGGGTTATGCACAAATCATTCCTAATGATTTTATTTTTTTTATTCTAATGACACCACTGAGAAAGTACAGATTTCTAGAAATGAGCACACAAATGGCAAAGGTCTGATTAAAACTATGATCCTCTGAAATGAAAGAACTCGATATACCTTTAAAATTATTAGTTCTGAATACGAAACTTACTAACATAATCTTCTTAACACTGTGCTCTCAGTATACTGTATTTTTCTGATCAAGTAGTTGTAACTTATTTCAGATACAAATTTCAAGTCTCCTTTGCTGCGCCATGTATTACAGAAATAACCCTCAAAACTTTCACTTAACAGCAATAATAACACTAAACAGTTTTTGCTTCATAAAAAGACCAGTTGTTTTAATGAAAGAAAATAATCAAGCAAAAATAATTTCAACTGTTGATTTTTATTTTAAACCAACCAAACTATTGTTGTAGTTCTAAGTTCTGGTTTAATATGAATAACTGGTGGATGTTTTGTTTTCACTTAACATGCCAAAAATAACCTGTATGAGAACAGTGCAGTAGGCCAGGGCACCTAACTGGGCTCATAATCCTATCTTTCTAGTTGCGATACGTTCTAGTAAAATACTGGTAATGCCCAAGTATTTTTCTTTAACCATAGAAATAAAAAATTCAAAGAAAAAAATCCATAATGCTGAAATTGTACCTGTCTCTCAACCTTGCCTATAAGTGTATCAATGTCTAGGCCGAAATGAAGCATGACAAATCTAAATGCTTTAGAAGTTGTCCACTGTGTGAACAACTCCCAGTTGACTTCTTACCTATGCAGGTAATGAGTGTCCCTTATGCTGCTTCCACCCATGGCTTCACATGGCAAGAAAGACTTACACCCTTGCTGTGTCTGGGAGGCAGAATCTTCACAGGAAACAGTTCAGGCATTTTTTCTTAACTAGCTCTAACAAGTTGGGATGGCTTATTTTGAGTGATTCCTCCTTATTTCCCCAATAGTTCTGTTGACTTAACTCAATATAGTCATACAGTAAACATTTCGAAAACCAGGTCAACATGCAGTATTCATAAATTCTTGCAGAGCTGCTCTATATCCATCATGCAGTATAGTAAACGTTGAACACCACAGTCTTACTCTACTTTTCATTTTCCTTAAACATATACACATACTTTTTCAAATCATACTACACTGTTATTCATAGGTTCTGGGAGGCTGTCATGAAATGCAATTAAAAAAAAAGTGTATTTATAATTGCATGGGCTCTAACAGAGATAACAAGGAAAAGTTGAAGTTTCAAGTACTTAATCAAGTTTTGATCAAGCAAAATTATTTCCTTTTCTGTTTGGTCTTTGGCACACAAGCATCGAAGTAACAAATGCCCAGCTGTAGGCAGGCTGCCTGTCAGTATAAGCATGGTGATGTTTTCTGTTATTGGTTGTTCTTGCAGTGTCTGCTCAAATTACATTTGTTCTCATTGTGATAGGATGCCTTGTAGATATTCAGAATATCTAGAGAGCTACCATCTAAGTCTTAACAGAGAACGTAACGAACTTCAAATGGGCCTGGAATGAAAAGTTTGCACAAAAGTTGAAAAAAGTATATACTTGTGACAGTTCAAAATACTTTGCTTATTCTGTATGGAGGTTTGTTTGTTTTTTTTTAAATACAGCAATTCTTCATCAAAGTATAACTCCATGCTGCTTCAGTGTTTTTCTTAACTCTCTGCTTGTTGTGTTGTTTTTTTGGATGTAATGATTGTCAGAAACCATTTCTGTTTGCTGTTCTCAGTTGCTTCTTTACTTCTCACTAAGGTTTGCTTGAACATCTTAAACAAGTCAGTCACCTTCTTGTGCATCTTTTCCATGCTACCTTGGTACAGAGGATCGTCCCACTCTTGAGAAACCACGAAGGCATCCTGGGAGGAGGTGGGCCTTGGTCAGGGAGTGTACAAGCTGATCTTATGGCACGTAGGGTATGCAGGTCCTGGCTACTAGTCAAGTCCCAGTTTAATGGTTGTCCCTTACAGCCAAAGGCCCATCATCCACGTACAGGGACTAACTTGTGCGACAGTGCTGTCAAAGGACACCACGTGAGAGGAAGACGGAGGTGTGGTACTGCATAGCGGTGCTCCGGGAGAGGAAGAGGACAGGAAGGCTGAGTGTTATCCCTCACCAGACCTCCACAGACAAGGCAGGCTCTGCTCCTCCACCTCCACCTCCTGCTCTTGCTGTTGGCAGCTGCTACTGCACCCCAAACTTCCTCTTGAACCAGGTGCTGCAGGAGCCTGAACACCATGTGGCCTCGTTGGTGGCATGGATTATCTCTGCCTTAATGTAATGTTTCATCTAGTTAATGGAACTAAAATTGAGTTTAAAGGAACAGAAAAATGAATCTGTGTAAAAGTACAATCAAAATGTGCTAAACGGAGAAAAATGCCAGACAGGTGAAGTTGAATGCAAGTAGGGTATGTGTACATTGCTGGTGGGGTTGTAGTGGTGTGTTTGCATTTGTATAGTGGGAAGAAATTCATGGCTATAGAAATTTGGATGAAGTTAATGTTGCATCTGAAATAGCTTTATAAGCATTACTTTAAGCTCATACTTCAAAATTAGTTAATGGGATGATAGGGGTAGATCTATGCTGGGTGATGATCATCTCACTTTCTAATATCTCTATTCCAAATACAACCTGAAATTGCCTTGATAGTATCCTGTGGGTAGATAAAGAACAATCAAAATAATTCAGATAAAATTTTTATGTTATTTATTGCTTACTAACAAAAATGTACTGTGTGCTGTATAACAAATACAGAAAATGAAGGCAGCTCCAATGTGGAAAAGCTTAGTCTGAAAAATAGAAATGGAGAAGAAAGGGTACCAGTTGAAAACTAGAGGATAGCCTATTTAATTTTTCTTAAAAATAGTAATTTTTCATTCCTACTTTCTCCCATGAAAGACTCACAGTAGGAGCCAAGTGCTTTGCTATGTCTTGGGAACTGCTGTGCTTCTCACGGCAGCTTGGCTCCTTGTGGGACCAGATATCTGTAAAGTTGCCTTGATCCGTGATACTGAGCAGCAACAATTAATTTCAAGTGGAGAGACAAAAAGATGATGCTGCCCTTCGAAAAGGGAAAAGCTCCATCCTATAGTTACCTGACTGCACACCCCTTCAGTGAAGGGATTTTGGCATTTTGTTGTGAGGCTTGGCAGACTATGATTTGCTTTGAACTTGTGTAGACCCGTGTTGTTTCCTAACTGGTAACTTAAAGCTGTCCTGCCAAGGGAATACTCTAACGTTATGGGTAGTTCAGTGTCACGCTAGTACATAATGTTTAAGCACAGATTGCCTGGACTAATCTTAGAGGTGGAACATCTTGAAAATCACTTCAGGACTTTTACTTGCATATGCAAGTCAGTTAACAGCTCTTGGAGTTCAAGAGGTGGTTTATCTGTTGTGTAGATAGCACTGTAACTTTCCGTAGAAATTGTTTGCTAGATCCAGAACTCATTAGTGAACTCTTAATAGTTGATCTCAGTGTTTGCCCCTGAACTGGGATGCTGATGGGTTGCCAAGATTTGTTTAGCAAAATGCTCCCAGGGAAATTCTCAGTAGTACGAGATCTGCACGCACTGATTCCCTCCCTTTGTCTTAGTAAAAATATAAAGGCTATTTAAAGGCATCTAACATTAAAATCTGTTACTAAAGTAAAATAAAACAGTACAGGATTTTTTTCCACTCTACAGCTCCAACTGTCCTTTCTGCAATCACCTCCTTCCCCAGAACAGTTCAGCTTTATAGCTATGGCACCTAGCAGCCATGAAATTAGGAATATTTCATACAAAGGAAACACATAGCTGGGCATTAATATTTTTATTAATATAAATAAGTAGTTGCTGTAAACCCAAGTTATTTGTCATTCCTTCTAAATGAAAAAATGAAGTTGAATTACATCTTCCTATTTTAAGTAGGAAACTAAATGTTTGGCAACTGCTTTAAAGAAGCCTTTTACGTAAACTTGAAAAATGTAATTTTTTTTTTTTTTTTTTTTTTTTTTTTGAGGGGAGACAGGAATTCTTCATTTTGGTTACTATGCCATCACTCTGGCTAAGTTTTGAACTTGCTAAAATACATTAAGAACATATATTGCCAGTTAAGACAACCTCTAAAATTTGGATAAGCCTTGGAGAAGTATTCAATATTTATGCATTAAATGTCTAAAACATTTTTTTTTCCTGTATGCCAGGCTATATTATAGACTTGTGAATTGGATATGTTTGTCCCTGATTAATAATGTTCAAAGACTGAGCTGATAAGGTCATCCAGAAATCATGTACTATGATTTCTCCAGTACAAGAAGTCAAAGGATAAACAGGAAAGTTATTAAGAAAAAAAACTTGGCAAAAAATACATTTTTTGTTCTGTTCAACTAATTAACACTTCAGTTTCAAGGAGTCAAACTTGCATGTACTGGAACTAAATTTTCTTCCTGGCTTCAGCTTGCTGAAATCAGATCATAAATGAGATCATTCACTTGGTATACCAACCTGGGCATTTCAGTTTACTTAAAGTATGATGTGTGAAAATGACTGATTGGTGTACAGAGCTATGGTTATTTAACATATTTATGTCCAGTCCCAGGCCTTCAAAAAATGCTGCTACTTTCTCCTTGAAAGAGCATCCTGCCTGACTTATAATTATTGGTTGTATTTCAATAGTCTCACTGAACAGAGGAAAAGAGCGAAAGGCTGTTTTTCCTCTCTGGACAGCAAGTCTCAAGTCAAGCAAGATATGCAGAATTTTTCCAGTCTTTAACATTTTCTATAAAGTACAGTCACTAAAATAATCAGAAGTGGATGAATCCACATGTTCTAGATCACCCTTAAGGCTATTTTGTAGATAAAGTTAAGATAAGGAGCAAAGGACAGGTGAAAACGTGGAGGAATTGGCAGAAAAGCAAGGCTTAAAAACATCTTGATGTGATCCAGCAGAAGATCTTGCATAAATCTTAGAGATGAGAAACACAGATGTCAGGTAGGAGTATGAACAGCTACTAATGTTGGTGAGAGGAGGAAATTAAGAGCAGTGGTGGATCAAGATGGTCTACAGAGCCATGAACAAGCAAAGTTAGTTCCTGCAATGTGCTATGTACCAGGAGAGATGTTACCCTTCAGTAGTACTGTGTGGTCTCTTTTGAATGGGTGTGAAAAGGTGGAGTTAAAATTTTGTCTCAAAAGCAAATGCAGGTCTTGGCTGAAGTCCTGGTGATGTCCTTGCCCATCTTGACCCTAATCCTGAGCTCAGTGAAAGCAAAGGAATATGACTCCTATTGACTTCAGAGCACTTTGGGTCAGATCTGCTATGGTCTTTCCTACAGCCAGCGCCAGTATGAAAATTAATTCGCAAACTTATAACCCGTGTGAAATTAGTTGTATGTTCCCATTGCTACTTAGGGATAATTACTAATCCCTGCAAAGACAATAAGTGAGAAAGTCTCTGCAGATTCTGTCTGGGGCATTCCTAGGCAGGAGAGAGAGCTTGGCGCCATTTTTATAGTTATGCCTGTTAAGATTTAATAGATGGAAAGTTTCATTAGTGAACTGTGTTGCAATTAACTTGAAGGAGGTTCCAGCCTACTGTATGCAGTCCTTCCTCAGAGAAACTTGTTTACATTTCCTTTTGGTAATAATTTATTGGCTTTTCAGTACTCAAATGTTAATGAATAGCAAGGGTCACGATTTAACAAAAAAACCCACCAACAACACATAACATGATTTTCTCATTACTCTAACAGAGGATTGGGTCAGTTGTATAACTTTTTATTCCTTAGTGAACACACCAGTTGCTGAAAGTCAAGACTGAGCTGACCCAAGGGCAAGGGATAACACAGAAATGCAAATTTAAAGGAATAGTTTTCTCCTTGGTAACATCTATAATAAGGATTAATGGGGTAGTGACCTGCTTTTTGTTTGTCTTTTTGCCAGTCCACCCTGAGGCCAGATCCTGCAGGCTTCATGCAATACTTTCACTGCAAAATAGATTAGGATTTAGGCCTTCTCAGTCTTGTGGGTGACCTGCCATGAGATGAGGCACACTATTCCTACTAACTTTAGAGCTGTTGCAGACTGATTTTAGTGCATTTACTGGGGAATTGCCCTGCGATGCTTCTTTTGAAAGAGGATGTGTGGTCGCATGAAGCTGATTGATGTTCATAGTAACTGAAGATCATGTTCCCTGAACCTTCTGGGTCTACTTGGAAAGAGCTCTATCAAAGCAAGCAGCGGTTGAGACCAGCCCTGCCAAGCCCAGCTCCTGCCAGCTCCCAGCTCTGCTGCAGCAGACAGCCCTTGCTGCCCTCACCAGCCAGCAGCTGGTGTTGGTGAGATGTCTGGAGGGTGCCTTCGTCCTTTGAGAGGCTCCCAGCATGCTTTTGCTGACACTCGTAACCATGAAGTGAGGGTAAACTGCGCTGAAAAATTGTTTTCCTTGATCCATGGTCAACTTCCTCAGTATTCTGTCAAAAACTTTGGCAAAAAACCCCTCAAACTTTAATAGACCCATCTAAACATCCCTTTGAAGTCAGATTTGTGCTGGCACTAGTGAAGACAATGACTTCTGTGCAGTGTAAATATTTAGGCAAAGCCAGCAAAATTGAGAAACAGAGATCATGTACTTGACCGTGAGGTTGTGGTGACCTGAATGAATTCCAGGTGATGGCAGTTGAGCGCACTGTAACTGGTGGTTGTTCTGGTTTTCACTGTACAGACATTTTTTCTCCAAGCGAGACCGTGCAGATCTGACAAACTGGCATTAACAAGAGCTGGAAGGTTTTTGCATTTCTTAGTTAATCGGGAAGTTTGTGCGTGATGACCGGTGTGTGATGTGTGACTTGTTCTTGGCCTGGCATCATAATTTCAAAATGAATGAACAGAAATAAGGAAGGCATTATACTATTTTATGCTAAATTAACCTATCCGTAGTGTACTAAATATCTATCTCTGGAGAGGCATCATAAAACCTAAGTATTTTCACTGCAACAGTGGTATTATAAGTATTTCATGTTTTATTGCTAGGATGTAAAATTACTTACCAAGATTTTTAAAAAACTAGAAGAAAATAGGAAAATGGGAACCATTCAAACAAATTTCATTCTGTTATTTAACTGCAATTTCAGTTATTGTTCCATCTAGCACTAATCAAAGTTGTTGTGGTTTTTTTTTTTTTTTTTTTTAACATATTCTTGTGAGGTAGCAAAAGCAGATTCATCAAAGCTTAGATACTGTGTAGGAGCACAGTGGCCTGTCTGTACTCTCCTGTGGGCAAGGTTTGCAGGGCTGAGAGTAGAAAGCGTTGTCAGAGTGGTCACAGGCAGACTTGCCAAATGGCTTGTGTGTGCACACTCAGCTGGGCCATGCAGGCTCAGGTCAGGGCTGTAATGTGAAAATTGTTGTTTCTGCCACTGCAGTTCCAGGCAAGTGCCTTTTTCTGAGCGAGCGCCTCTGCCTGCAATGCTACACATGATCCATTTTGTAGTAAAGATTTAGGGGGGACTAGAGAATGGAGGGGTATAACTACCTTCTAGTCCTACTCCAGGGACTGATTTATGAGGAGTGGAAAAGGAGAGTTAGGGATGGGTGCAAGCATCCCTCACATATCAACTTCTTGCCCCAGAAGCCCCATCAATCTAGAGGGGGATTCTTTCTCTTCCCTTTTCCTTCTCTCATGGTGCTGTGAAATACTCTGGAAGGTCTTAGTTTTTTTTGGGGAAAAGAACAGGAGAAAATCTGAAAGCTCAAAAAAAAAAAAAAATTTCCTGCCCTGCCTCACATGTGGTTGCAATTGTGAAAGCTAAGGGGGAAGTTTTGGACGTGTACAGCTAATCTTTTACTTCTTATTTGGATGGATTTAGAGTGGAAAATAAAGGATGAAATATTACATAGAGGAAGTGGATGTATATGTGAGAGACAGGGCACGGTGTACCCTTTCAGAAAAACAAGGCGTTGGCTGCATTGCCCCGATGCTAAGAGCAGGACATCTGCAAATGTGCACACATGCCCGCACATGCTGCAGCTGTGGCTTAACAATGAGGAAGATGTCAGCTTTTTCTTGATTTTTAGATCTTCCTACTTCACTTGATAAATGTGATATTATTAGTTAACACTAAGAAATTTAGAGTAAGAGTAAGTTGAAATCCAGTGTGAGGAAAGCAGCAGACTGGTGTTATTAAGATGAAGAGAAGGACCTTTTCCAGAGTGTTCCCAAACACAAGTGATGGATCTGCAGCCAGCCCGAGGCAGGAGTTAAGGTGGTGCTCTCGCTGTCGTGGGTTTTGTCACCAAATGTGTTTGAGACTGTCCGAGTCAATTTGGTTAGGGCTGCAGCACTGTTGTGGCTGCCATTCAATGGGATAGCAGTGCATTAACGCGCAGCATAGGATAACCTTTGAGCCTTCCCTGTCTCTCGTCCCTCCACCAAATTATTAGCTTTGAGTACTGTAATCCTAGAAAGAATACTTCTAAATGGCTTAAAAGGAATGTCACGCAACCTTTATTAGTTTGTCACTACAGCAGAGACGCCTCCAACTCACTTTGATTTAGTGACATAACTTGTGGTTAAAAGCTTTAGGCAAGGCCACACACATGCAAACAGTGACTGGTGATTTGGATAATTAGTAGGAATGGCAGAGCCCTGTCTCTTTACAAGAAAGGTAGCAATGATATGCAATTAAAAATTAGCTGTAAAAGGTAAAATCATGTAGCTATATGGAATGCAATAGGCCAGGTTGAGTAAAGCAATGTAACAGCCACCAAAAAAAAAAGGCAGAAGAATGAAAGCAGATATGGCCTATTTTTGAGTGTTATTTTCAGGGAAATAATTTCTAAAAGTGGAATGGGAGAGAATCTTTGGCTTTTCTGAAAACAGGAGTAGCTCCATTGCAACAACAGGTGTCCTGATGCTGGTGGGATCTGTTTTCTTAGAATATTTATAAGTTGTTAAAGGTGTCTGAATGGAGCACCTTGATAGTATGAACAAATGCCAAACATATCACAATCAACCAGAAAAGTGTGAGGTGCAATTAATGTTTTCTCTTATAATATTTTTTTTACCTCTTGGTTCTTGCTGACTTCTGACGTGCTTGGCCCTGTCACCTGTTTTTTTTTTGCATTAGGAAGTTTTCAGATTGGCCCCAGAATTATTTGTTTTGACAAATTTGGGCTGTATTGTCTTTCTTGCCTATCTACTCCTCCTTATTTGCCTTCTGGAACTGAATTTCTGACACTGTACCATTTCCTTGGCAATAGTCTGCCAGTTATACTCAGTGTCAGAGAAAACTTGAGGATAGTTATCAAGCATTTCTAATAAATCAGAATGACTTCACAGTATTTTGAGTACTGCATATTTATAGTACAGCTTTATATCTGTAAATCTGGAATGAGGTAGGCTATGATACATGCCAGCACCATCTGATTCTCTATCAGATGATATAATACGGAGGTCTTGACCATTGAGGTCATTAAAGATCCCCAAACATGCCTCACAAAAGAATTTTTAACCCCACTGTTCTGGAAAAATAAATTTTAGATATTTCTGGAATAATTATATTTTGCCAAAGTAAGTTCTTGCTCCAGATTCGGTTTTATGTAGTGGTATTTCTGTCAATGGTTGTGCACTATTGGCTGTATAGCATCAAATGCTTAATGTTTTATGCTTTAAAGGTAGCTCTATTTCAATAGCTGGTGAATGATTAAAAAAATTAATATGTAGGTCCTGTATTTCAAAATACAGTAGGTAATTATTAACAAATACAGACTAGACCTTATCTTTTTAGTATATAAGGCACACATTCATGTTTTTGACCACTTTTATTTATACAACATTAGCATAATGCAATATGCTTTCTAGATTTGTCAGTTTTGTGTCACTTTAAGCACTAATTAGTCAAATACCATTATACAGCTAGAATTTCTGGCCAATTTTTTTTAAATACTCTAAATAGCCAGCAAATGTTAACATGACACCTCCTTTTACAGAAAAGCAGATGTAGTGAGGTGTTGCCTTCTCTTTCAGAGGGTTGTTTGTGTGGTCTTCTTTCCGTGTATCTTGAGGCCTCTAGTAGAAACACATACATAGTAGGAGTGGCACCACTCAGCTAGGTGTGAAGGAAGCCTTTTATTTCTAGACAGTGATGTGTAGCTATTAACTTTTGAAGCTCTTATTTATCTGAAAGGTTGCTTTCTAAGCAGTAATAAACAGCTTGTATGGCTCAGAACTGAAGATGAAAGAGCCTTGAACAGTGTGAGGATGAAATCTATGTGGGGACTCTGAGCTAATACTTCCTTAATGGCCATGTATTTGTTAAAAACCTAAACCACACCCCTCCCCCAACACAACCCTGGGATGAGTCTACAGAAAAGCAAAAATGTGCAACTATGCACTGAGAGCGGTCCCTTTTCCCTCTTAGCCAGCTGATCAGGGTTAAGGTCAGAGATTGGTCAGGAGTTATTTGTATAAAGTTAATGGTTATGTTGTGTAAATGAGCTTAGCAAGTGTTAAAATAAGCTCAAAAAGAGAGGAGGAATAACAAGATATCTAACTAAATTATCTAGTTTGCTTCCAGTAATCTAGCAAATCTTAAAAGCTGTCTGATAACAGAACACTCCTGAGTGATGTTTTAGTTCCTAATAAAGGCATAAAAATGGTAATAATTATTTTTGAAACCTTGAGGACTATGACCCTCTCCTAAATCAACCTCACACAGTTTATTACAGTTTGCATATGTGTACAATATACCATGAAGGTATGGTTGAAAATTTTGAGACTACAGACTGGCCTACACCTGTGCTGGAGCAAATGTTCGGCTCTGTCACAGTACAGAAGTTTTGGCCAAGAGAAGGAATGAGAATACATTGTGGATGCATTTAATATGGAACTGCTTTTTGAGGGAAACATTTCCATGGGAGTGGGGATTGATGTGTGTCTATGATTTATATGATCTTGTTTGGGAAAGAAAAGAAATCCTGATTAACTCTGTACTAAGAAACAAGGAATCCAAATGGTCCAGAAATCTTAGAAAGATTTGGCACAGGATTGGTCAGAAACAGTTTGTGACTTCTAGTTGTGTCCTTCTCAGCTGTCTGGAACTTTGATTGAATCTTGCAGGACAGAATAAAATTGCAGACTGCAGCAAGACTCTTAACTAGTGTAGTTGGAAAAAATCAAAATGTGCTCGTACATCTAAAATCTTTTATTTTGAGTGAAAAAATTGCCTAGCAGTTTACACCTTGTGCAAGCTCAAAGGAGATATTGAAACTCTTTGATTGTAATGTTGCTCATAAACAGTATTGTTCAGTGCTCCAACAGGGTTATGCTTTCAGGGATAATTTCCTGATTTTCAAGATGGCTGTTGAGGTCAGTGGCATAGAACATGATGAAAGACCTCTCTGTAGGTCTTCCTCTATTTGACATAAAGTGTATTTGAGTATTTGTATTTAAGATCATTGCATGGCACTTAGGGTAAAAGGATCCTGTTCCACAACTCAAACACTTGGGCATCACTGCTATGAAAATAGTTAGCTAAGAAACTTGGCTCATGAGCCTGGAACAATTTGCTGAATCAGCAGGTTTTGTTTTGTTGTGTTTGGTTTTTTTTTTTAAATGAATCTCTTAGAACAAAGCCCCTCCCTGTGTTTTAGATTCTTTCTGTTGATTATTTTTAAAGAATGAGCACCTAATATTTTAGGTGAGAGCTGATGCAAGAGTGAATCTTGCAGCCAGAAAGCCCTGTGGTATTTTTCCATATTTCAGTGGGTGCATCTAGCCACTTTTCTCTCAGAAAGGGCACAGCTGTGATCTGTGTCAAGGAATAAGTGATGGTCTGAGATTGCAGTGATTAGTTAATTTGCATCTTCAGTTGAAAGGAAATTCTAGCTAATCAATGGACTTAACTACACTTGTTCTGATTTAAATAAGCAAGTCTAAAAGCCTTCTCTGCACCTCTGTTTGTTTAAGTTGGCTTTGTCTCTTTGATCTCTTGTTAACATACCTTAATGACAGGTAATGATTGATAATGGTGTATTGTAAAGTTCAGGTAACAAATAGTGTTTTACTCATAATAATGCTGAATAATGTACTTTTTATGACCCAGTTTGATGGAAAATTTCCTTGTCAACTCTGCCTAATTGTCCAAACAAAACCAGCCATTACTTAAAGAAATACATGTCTAAACTAGACATATTAATTAGGGTCATGACTGAGCTACACAAAGGAATATAGTAACACTTCAATTATCTTTAACTATGATCTTTGGACAGCAGTCCTAATGTTCAACTGAAGTTTAATGGGAAGCTATTGTTTACACTGTCCTTTTGTAGCTCACAGACATATGTTGGAATCCATCCATAGCGGCTGGGTGATGGGAAAAGCAGCATCTCCCTGATGGTCTTTAAAGGTCATAAGCAATATTAGTTTGAACACCAGAAATCACAAAATCAAGTAAGTCTGAGTGAAAAGGGAGGAAAAGAGGTTTCTGGGGTTTTATCCAGTTAGAAACTGAAGTCAGTAAACATCACTTTCCATTGAGTTGAGTGTTAAAAAGGGCCTTAGTTTTTAGCTGTTATCATCCTGGAATACCGTACATCCGAGTGCTGTGCCGAGTCCTCCATGGGCGCTAGCACTCACACAGTATCTCCTCTGCATAGAAGTTTCAGGGATTTTTACTGATAATGTAGTGAGGCTCCAGAAGTACCAGTGTAGACTTTAAAATAAAAGTCCAAACTTCAGAAGGCTTTACAAATAGTGAATCACTCAAAATTATAAAGTACAATAAAAACCTAATTCTATGAAAACATGAGCTTCCAAGGGTAGACTGTCCTGTAGGACCAAGTAATTTTCTGATGACAAGCTTCCTTGATGCTGAGTTCAGGTCCTTTTAAATAAACAAAGCTCACTTTTATAAGTATCATACAAGCAAGCGTGAGATACTGCTGATGTAAGAGAATTTGTATTCTCTCCCACTGCCCCCATGCAGCAGAGCATTCCTTGGGTCTTGGAAACATAGCAGCTTTGGTGCAAGACTGAGTGTGTCAGCATGCTTGGAATGCAATGAAAAAGCACCTACCTGTCCCTTTCCTAGCTCTGTTGTTTCCATTCAGTATTAAAAGTGTATAAGACGTTATGCCAAAAGGGATTTGTCCTTTTTATCTAGGAAGCGGAATGCTTTTGCTATTTGCATTTCTGAATTGCTTAGCTGCCCAAGCATGCTTTATGTGTACTGCTTGAAATGTGTCATCGGAGCACGTGGCCACATCAGTTCTCTGGCTGATGTTGGACTTTCTCCAACAAATATGGATTATGTTAAAGTAGGTTCTGAATTGACGAGGATATGTTAATAACTCCCAGATGGGCATCTTTGTGCAGGGAAATACAAGCAGTCTATGGCAGGAGCTAGTGTTTGGCAGGTCCATCATTCCGTCATTAAAGGCCACATTATTACTTACAACTCTGCTTGCATGACAATTGCTTGCATAAACTCAGTCTCCCAATAACAAATACACACAATTTGCTTTTAGGTATATTTTCTTCTTGCAAGGATTTTTTTTATGCCAGCCACTATTTCCTCCAGTTTAAAATATGGATTTTTATAATTAAATAATGGGATGAAATAAACACTTAGGTTCCACAAATGCAAACCTAAAGTCATTTTTTCAGATGTGTGATACAAATACAACCACAGAATACTTACACCTTCAGAGTGCAGCCTGTATTATTAAATGTTGTGTTTATCTAAATTTTGCTTGTAGTTACAATTGGGTGTCCTATTTAAAAAAAAAAAAAAGTTTATTTCATGCTCTAAAGAGCTTTGTAGTCTTCCTATGAGCTGTTAAAAATAATGTTGCTTTCCACTTACTTGCATGGATGGAAGAAGTTGTTATAACTAGAGAGACAAATATGTAAGCAGTATGTGCAAGTGTGAATTATATGATAAATGTATTTGCTATGCATCTTGACCACTGGACTTGTCCTTCATCTATTAACCCATTTCACCAAAACATTCCAAAGCTCTGTCCATCCAGCAAATATTGACAAAATGTGACAGGCTGGAAAATGTTCTTTCCTTCCTTCCCCATCCGACTTCTTTCCCCAATCCTACCCCTCCTAAGTAGCCAGTCATGAACTTGAAAACAAATGCAAAGGCCAAGCTAGGTTTTTTGGGGTATATAAAAAAAATTGTTAACAGATTGCATCTTTCACTGCTAGCTAGAAGTGGAGCAAACCCTTTGTATTCTGGGAATGGGAAACTTTGAGATTCTCAGTTCTCGTTCTTATCTTTAGTCCTAGAGTCATGCCTCCAGGAGTTGAATCCTACATAGCATGGCCTCTGGTAACAATCTGGGGAGTAGCTACCAGGTAAGATAATATAAATAATACAGGCAATAAACATTTAAAAAAACCACCTTCATAAAATGATCATAAGTTTTTTTTGCAAAAAGGCTTAGTGACTAAATCATGAGTATTTTTATCAATTGTCTAGATTATTCCACCCCAAGGTCAATGATCTCTATACCCTATTTTAATGTATTCTCACAAACACATATCTGTATTTTCTCATGCACCTATACTCAAACCTGGATTTTGACTGACATATCAATGATAATGATTACTTTATTGTTCTTAATAATAAAAAGGGTAAAGCATGCATTTTGAAATAACATTGAGTCAGCTGATGAGAATTTACATTTTGCAGCACATTCTGGGCAATACTGCTGTGTCGGGGCAGTATTTTCTGGTGATAACCCAAAATGTCAATACCACCAAGTGTTTGGATCTGACCCAAGTGACAAAGACATCATGAGGGCTCCACATATTTTTGTACTTCTCTAGTCTCCTTCTGCATGTTATGATATTATTACTCTCAAACTGGCACTTAATTTTCTTGGCTCTTAAAATGTGTGTTGTAAGAGTAGTTGAATGTAATATGTGGTATTTTAATATTGTGACTCTTAATGCTACATAAAACCTTTGTTTCCTACAGGTTTATTGAGCTGGTGTATTAGATTTCCTGCTGCATGAGCAAGAAGATTATGGTGGCTTACGTCTAAGTATACTTTTGGGAGGCATTTTGTATTTTCTCTATAAATAGTCTTTCTAAAACACAATTGTGGAACTATTAATGTTTATATCGCATTATACATCTCTCTAAGTTTACTGTGCTGAGTATACAGTGTGGTAGCAAGAGGAAATCTTTTTGTCTAAGAAACGTGTTCAGAATAGTTATTGTTAAAAGGCTACTAAAAGGCAAGTTTTTTGATATTTATCTTCTTATCTGTAGGGTATTTTTGGCTTATTACACTGAGTCATCCCTGTTTTCAGTGATAATAAAATTACATCTCTTATGGAGTTAAGCACTTCAGTAGAGCTTGCAAATAGGAAGCTTTCAGCAGAAATGTGGGTATTCTGGCTATTCCTTTTGTGTTGGAAAAATGTGAAATGGGTCAATCGCAATTACAAGTTCTTCACAGGTAAAATTTTGACTCAAGGATGTGAGCATGTGCATAGCAAAACTTGTATTTTACACTGGATAAACGTTTTTGCCTTAAGCAAAAGAGTGCATTTATTATGGACTTGAAAGATACAAACCCTGGAAAGATCCTTCGTCCTAAGACGAATGGAAAATGTATGTGGGGGAGGGATGTGGAGGTGGTTCATACCTGTATTATATTTCTGACTTGCATTCTGTTTTGAGAATAATTTAATCAGCGATTTCTTCACGATTTATAAGAAAATGCCACAGGCCTAACTCTGCGAGGTCCCCTGGAGCCATTTATTCATCCATATGTGAATAGCTAGTTTCATTATTTCTGAAAACGTAACGTGAGTGAAACAAATGGTTAGCATCGCCCCATCCAGCGAAATGAAAGATCATCGTCTCCAAGCAGCGACCATTAGGTGGACAGGCTCCAGCTCCGCGTCCTCCTCGGGTTCAGATGCAGCATGACGTATGGGTAATCTGCAATTTGCTGGGGGCATCGTTAGCTCGCTCTGCCTGCGGGGCAGGATTGGAGCCAGGCCCGGAGCAGCTGCCCGCCGGGCTGCTCCGGCACGTGGGGACCAGCAGCGGCCCTGCCATCACCCACCCCGGGCTGGTGCCGAAGCCCCCGGTGACACGGAGGAGGTATTAGGTCAGATGAGTTACATTAAGTGGCAAGTGATAAATTCAAGATGACAACTCAAAACAGCAGTGTTTCTTCTGGTAATTAATTCCAGTGGTGCCTGAGGCAGTGCTTAGCTGCTACAACCAGTGTGGCCAATGCTGAGCAGCTAATGAGAAAACATTACTGCAAGGATTAGGGGCCGGTACATTCTGGCAGGATGAGGTCACTATGATTAGAAAATATTAATGCAGGCTTAATGTGATAAACTGACTATGACAAAGAAACTTTATTTTATCCATGAGTGGTTAAAATACAAAAATCCTTTTTATTTATTTATTTCCCCCGCAGACAGCTTTTAGACTGCCTATAGCCCAGTGGCACCAAGTGTTGCTTCAGTGCTGTCATGTGCAAACCATGTCAAGGCTAGTTAGCTGTTGCACCCAGACACAAATTCTTTCTTTTCTTTCTTTTTAATTACTTTTGTCAGCTAACAATGAACACTTAGCCTAGAGGAAGGAGCTTTATGGTTGTTACCTACAAGCAGAAAGAATGATGACAAAATAACACTTCTACACTCCAGCATCCTACTGCCTTTGGTCAGCAGCAGCCATGGGATTGCACGCTATTGTCTAGCAAAAGACAAAGTGCATCCTAAAACTTCGACTGTCTCGGATATGGAGAAAGGTGATGCAAGAACAGAGTTTTATAGTCACAGACCTGCCCTGCTGCTGTAGCACGTGTTTAAGGGGTTAGTTGTGAAGAAAAATCCGTACCCAATGGCACTTTAAAAAATGTTTCTGTGAGTTTTTCCCAGGCTGTTACATTATACCCCATAGCAGCAGGATTCGTGTTATTCATAAACTACAGGTGCTATGTACTATCCTAACAGAAACCTGTGGGTTAATAATGTGCTTACTAAGCACTTTTACCAATAGAGTTGAAAGAGTGTTCTGCTAATTATGGAGTGAGACTTATTTCCTAACTGTTTCCTATTAATTGCAAGGATATAGATGAGATGGGTTGCATATTGTGGCACTTGCATTTTTTGTTGTCTAAAGCCTAACAGTTAGTTTCACATTTTTGCTTTTTCTCTTGTTACCACATTTATGTAACAATCACTTTTCAACTGAAAGCATTATAAATACTTCTGTATAAATGCTTCTATAGAGCAGATAAAAATAGTGTTTAATCACATCAGCAAGACTTCACCTAGTCCCAAGTGTCAAATAATATAATTAATTGGCAAGCTTGTAACCAAATCCTTACATTATCTCAGAATATATCGAGCTATCAGGGATGTTCTTACCCTGTATCTTATTACAGTACATATCTTTATCCTTTAAAGAAAAAAAAAAATCTTTAAATTTTTTTCTTATTTCAGCAAGATATTATTATGCGTTTTCATTACACCTACCTCTTACCTTTTAGAACGACTCCAGAATACTCATAGAAGAAAACATAAATTCCATAAGATTTTTTTCTCTCATTCAATTTTTTTTATACAGTATTGAACTAGTATAGTGAAAATATATGGTCTCCAATACAAAACTTTGAACTCATGTTTGAGGCCTACAGTTACAGAAGTTAAAAATAGTTGTATTAAATACATTGACCCTTTCAGTGATTGCATAGACTTGCAATGACACTAATATTATTTTTCTGAACAATGAAAGCACCGTCAAGGGCAATATGCTGTAACCTGATAAGTGACATTTGTTTCCATGGTACTAAAATCTTTTTTAACATACTCCTTTTTCTGTTTATATAATAAGATTGTCACTTTACTCAGGTTTTATTCATTTTTTCCTGTAGTTACACAATGGACAATTAATTTGTCTTCCTTTTCAGGCAAAAGAAAAACTATCCCATAGCTTAACCCCTATAACACACAGCCTTAGGATATCCATTAATTAAAAGATGAATTGGAAAATATAGTTAAAATATACTAAATGCAACAATTTTACTCAGGCCCTACTGCCACTTACTTTTAATGTTTAAGCTCCATTTAGGCAAAACACTTTAAGTGCAAATAAATCTCTATGCAGGATAATTAAAACCCAGGTTTAGAGCTGTTAGAGTCCTAGATAGACTTTGGAGTTTCTGTAGATTGCTCTAACCTCAACATAGTGGTGAAACAAGGAGTTAGGTAATTATCTGTATTTCAGAGGAGAACACATATTTTCATGGAAGGCACAGGAGAGAATGCTTTTTTGACTCTACCAGTTTGAAGTCATCTTGGAGCTTGCCATAGGAAGAGATAGTAACACATGCAGAACCGTGTTCAGGTGAATAAACGTGCATTCATCAGGTCAGTCAGTAAGATTGATGTAATACTAATTGCTAATCATTTATAACCCATACTAGATCAATTTATTTGCTCATCAGAATTTTGTGGGCATAATAAGAAGTGCACTGGCATAAGAAGTCTTTGCACAGGTTTTACATCTGCAAAAGTCAACTGATGAAAGAGCCTTCATTTTCACGGAAGGCACGTTTAGTTGTCTCATCCTTTAGGAGGTAAGGTTACTGTGTGTAATACACGGTAACCCAAATTGGGGAGAGGAAGGTCTACTGATACTGTAGAAAAAATGTGGTTTGTGACAAAGGCAGCTTTTCTCTGGCATGTCTTCCCCTACAATGTGATAATTAGTGAACAGATAGCTATGTTTTGCTACTGTTAAATAATAAACTGTCTGGGAAGGGAATTATAAGGACTGGTTCAGTCAGTTTGCAGAGGTAAAGTTCTCAGCTCTAAATAGGATATTAAATTCCACATGGTGTATTTTATGAAGGTTATTTCACGTTAAATTGGAGTGTCTGGAAAACAAAATCGCTGTAAGTTTTTGAGAATTTTTTTAAAGTGTTTTAACTAAAAACTATTCTAAAATGTTTCATTAATACAGGTATTAAATAACATTTCAGTATAACTTCCAGTTTTAAGTATGAGCTATTAGGTAGACATTTAATGTAATACATGATAAAACTTTAAAAATAGATTTTCAGTATGGCTACGGGATATGACTCCACACTGGAGGATGGCCAATGAGTCTGGATTTAAATTTTGATATAGTAAGCCACAGTATGGTTTAAATACAGGCTTTCCATTTAATCCTGACTACCAAATTTCACAGCATCAGAAGAAAGATTTTATTTCACAGGTTTAGCCAGGGTTTTGAACAGTCTGTGGTGTTTTATGTTTTCAGAAGAAACCCACAGGTATTTTATAAATAGATTCTTCTTCAGATCCCGATGCCAAACCTGCGTGGCTGGTAGAAGAGACAGATGGCTGGAAATTTTTTTGCTTTGTTCTCTCTATAGTTTATACTCACTAATACCTGCGTTTGTGTATTCTTCTTCTGTTCCTGAGTACCTGAAGCTATTTAGTGCAGTGAGCATGGGGCTGGCTGAACACATAAACACTGAGAGATGACAGGGCTTTGCTGCGGATGGAAACAAGGGAATGTATAATTGCATCATTGTCTCTCATTCTGCTCCCACATGTAACTTGCTTAAATGTCATTTCATGCTGCAGGCTCTCACTCTTCCCTTCCCTGTAAACCTTATTCAACCTGCACTCAGCCATCATGATCGCCGTGCCTGGGCCCGGAGTGCACCGGCATCCCGGGGGGATTCGTATTCAGGCATCACCGATCCTTGACCTGGCTATTGTTGTTTGTGATACTTACTGGTAAACTTTCGCAATCAATACAACATCAACCCGCCTAGCTCCTGGGAATGGAAACCTGAAACAGTGCACTTAATCTTGAAGCCGGCTCCTGCTCCCTGCTCTGCTGCTAAACTGGGTAGTTGGCCTACTTGATGCAGCATTATTGCTGCAGAGGTCAGATGTGAGCCGCCTTGGCAAGTGCTGATGAATGGCTGTTTGTGATGAAGCACCTCTTCCATCCAACAAGAGACATTTAATAATGATGGACCATAACTGTGCACACAAAAAACCTTGTAGCTTGTTTGTGAGCTTATATAGCGAAAGCTGGAGAAGGTAATGTGTTAGTTTGGAGCAAGTCTTTGGGGAAAATAAAATTAGCGTGGAAAGCGAGGTCTTGTTAAAAGTTAAAGTAAGCCTTCCTGATTGTTACAAAATTGTAGCAGTTGCTGCAAATACATATATTTTCCTGCCATTCTGCTTGCATTGGTTCCTCTTCTCCTTGCATGTAAAAAAATCACTTTGCAGATTGGCAAAGATAGGAAATAATCTTAAAGGCCAATAAATTAAAATTAACACAAATTATCTCTACAGGGATTTATTTTATTTGAACTGTATGCTCCACTGCTAAATACTATGTTTTGCTTGAAATCGGTGATATGGGCTGAGAGTGGGTACTTAAGTACATCTTGCAAAAATTAAGTTTCTCCTCTCTAGAAAAGAGAGAAATTGTTATGAAATGAACTGCAGAAAAGCTCACCTTAATGCTGGAGAGAGCCTTCCACAAGGTTTGTACCTTGAAGAGAAAAAAGCTAAAGCAACCAAATAATCGCTTCTGGATTCACCTAGGGTCTTACTCAATGCCTTTGTTCCATAGGTTTTCCACATCTCCATCTCTTACAGACATTGATTGCAATATCCAAACAAAAACCAAAGAACAGCTCATGCCCACAAAGTTTGGCACTAGTTAATTACTAAAACTACAGGCCAGCAAGACCTCTGTAATAGGCTCTATTGCTATGTTCTGCAGCAGATTCAAGGGTGGGATGATAGTGTTTATGGACCTAGATATTCATAACTATGGAATTACTTCTTACAGATATAAAACACCCCTGGAAATCCATAGAGGAACACCTATGTATTGTGTTTTAAGTTACATTAACCAGCCCTGGGTAAGCAGCTGTTGTAAAGTTTGTAGTGGGGAGGACATGAAAGCTGGCAGAGTACCTCCAATGCCCTCAGTTTTTAAAACCTCCTCTTAGCCCATGGACAAACACCACTCTTGAGAAAAATACGTGTTCTATCTTAGAAATTCCAGTCCTGCAAACTAATGCTTTACAGTCAAAAATTCAGCTGTATGGTGAAGTGTCCATTTGAATCCTGATGCTTCTTCACTTTGGTATTGCACATGTTTGAAAACTGTTCTGTAGGAGGGAAGAGTTTTGCCCCAAACATTTGCATTTGGACCTATTCGAGTCCAATAACTGGATGAGTCGTTATGCAAGCCCTAGCACTCTTTCTAAAAATAGCTTCAGTACTCAGCTTATTAGAATAATATTTGCGTGATGTTCCTGTTTTTCTGCCAGCGTTTCACTGATTGCTTTGTGATATTTAATATGATTTTCCCCAAAATGTTTCATTTCCTTTTCCTCACCCCTAACACATGGAGTTGAGATTCTCACTGGACCATTACGCTTTATTACAGGAATAGCTACATTTCTACAAATACAGGTTTATGGAAGGGCAAGGGTTGGAAGGCAGAGTTGGCTGCTGAGAATTGAGTCTACCCAAATAAGGCCCGTTGGCTTTAGCTGAGTGTAGGACACGTTATTCCTAGTCACAACCGGACTTAAAGTTGTGACTTTCAGGCATAAATCCCTGGAGTGTGGCTCACCGTGATAGCAATTGTGTTGATGCCTCTGGTGCTTTGTTGTTTGGTCTCGCTGTGTTGCATGTTGATGGAGTTGCCTACAGGTTTTGCAAAAAAACCCCCACCCTTTTTTGTATATGCATGTAGCTCCAAACTACTGCTTTTGATTTTCATGAAGAGCAATTATCTGCAGTGTGGGATTTTTGACTCACACTGGTTCCATTTTCTCGTAAAAAGGCAATGCAGACAGCGAGAGGTAAACTAGTGTGTTAGGTCACTTGTGCCAGGCTTGGAGGTATGAGCTCTACTTCTGTAAACTCGTAGGATAAACTGATGTGATTGTACAGGTATAGGAGTCAGAAAAATGAGTTTGGACCAGGAAAAGAGTCACTTATGAGCAATAATATGGAGGAAGGTGCCGCTTCTGCAGCCCCCTGTAGTCTCTTACTGCTTGTTCCTCCCACTGCAGTGCTGCCCCTCACTCGGCATAGTTGCTCTGAAATGTTTGAAAATGGTCTCTTACAAAAATTTCATTCACTGTCATAAGAAAACCCCCATCCTGCTGAGTGCATGGGTGATCTTGCAAAGGAGAACCCATTTCTTTTGTTGCTGAAATACATTTTTCTCGGTTATAACTAAGGCAGGAGGCAATAGCAGGAGGCTAACACGCCTATCTGTGAATGGTCCAAGGGACACTGAAGAGCTGAGACACAGCTTTGTACTCAGGTCCTTCCCCCTGCGCTGTGACTCCGGTGTCCAGCAGCAATGGCTGCAGGGCTTAGACACGATGTTGCTACTGAAGGGCTCTAAATAGTGTTCAAAGAGCTAAAGCACCAACCCGTGTGGGAGAGGGCAGAGCGTGGGTTTGCAGCTTGTAAAAGAAGCAGAAGGGTGTAACGACTAAGGGTGCAGGAATCCGATACAGTCTTTAGGGTGAATCTATTACAAAAATTTGCCTAAATATAAGTTCTATTAGTTAGGGAACAATTGTATAAGAGAAATAATGAAAGCTCCATTTCTTGAGTCTTTGAAAACTGAACAAGTCAAAACTCTGGAAAATATACTGTAGATAGCATAATATAATGATGGGAAGATAGACTTACTCTAATAGGCCTATTTAATTTCTAATTCCTACGAGTCACTTAAGCTATTTATGCTTAATTTTACATAGTTATGACTACAGACTATAATCACCCAAATTGTAATAAAATCCTTAGAATAAAAAAAAAAGGGATGTCTCATTTTGCTTCAAATGAGCTAACCTGCCTCAGAAATGAATGACAATCCATGCTGCTGGGGCAGCGGTGCGGTCAGCAATGATGCGTTTAAGTAATATCAAATCCTATACTCAATTATACTCCTGTATTTTGCTTGTCCAGAAGTGAAAACCAGAAAGTAGATGATTCTAGGTGCTGTAAAGCTATCAACTACAATACGTACTCCAGAGCTCTATCCCATTAGTTCCTCAACTGATGAGGAGGTGATTCCCTGGCTTTGGCTTGTCGTCGGGCTGGTATCCTTAGCCACAGGTCTTGAGTCGTGCTGTACTTTTCCTGACTCGTTCCTGTGAGCGCTGGGTTGTGTTCCTTGCTGGAGCACAGGGCAGCGACCGGGGCGGCCAGCTTTGGCCCCCTTGGCGGGGAGGGAGGTGCAAAGCGCCTGCGATGTGCCTAAACGCTTCCCTGCCCGGAGGGAGAAGGGATGGAGAGGGCGGTGGGCCTACCCCCCCAGGCGTGATGGGGGCTGCTGTAGGCAGCACCCACTGCAGATTAGCATCAGGAACAGCGTATGCATGCACACTTAGTTTTTCATTCAACTCTGAACATACTTGTTTTATTCCGTGACTGCTTTCCCCCAACATTGTGTTCCTGCTTTGGTTTCGGTATGCGTAAAACCAATTCTGACATCAGTATTTCGTTTGCCCTTTCTCTAACAAAACCACTCCAAACTCTTCTTTAGAGTTATATTTACAGCTGTTTGCAGAGAACTGTTCTTAGGTTCTGCTGATTACTTTTTCATTGATGCCTGGCTCTTAGATTTAGCGCCCATCTTGGTATGGTTTTCTGTGGGGTTTTTTTGTTGTTTGTTTGGTTTTTTTTCCTGAAACCTTGTTCTGAATTTCGTATAAGCAAAAATGTACTGTTAACAATTAATATGGCAGAAGCTTCTCTGGATTTATACTAAGAACTATTTTGGTGCTTGTAACTGTCATGTAGCATATTTTTAATTTCTGGCCGATCATACCAATGCACAAGATGTATCACCCTGTGGATGGTCATTAAATGCAGCACTAAAACACCTGATCATGACAGGAAGAGAGAAATTTGAGCACAAAAAATTCAGTTGGGTAGGAAATGTATTTATTCATCACATTTCAATTAAAATGGAAAATGATGTGAAATTCCTTATTTTACAAAAAAATAAACCCTTACCTACTAATGGGTTAAAAATAAACAGAAGCTTCATACAAAAAAAAGCAAAAGAAAGAGAAACGGTAATGACAGTTTTGAAGTATCCAGTACCTGTTGTGACAGGAATAACAAATTAATTGGGACTATAACGGATTCTTTGTAAAGGTGAAGTAAACACACTTGACTGTATATTTTTCACCATCAGTTAAGTCTCAATTGGTTCTAAAAATAAACAGAAGACATTGAACGGTTTTAATGGATTTTGACACCTAGGTATTATGCTGTCACTCCAGTATAAATGAATCATAACTTTAGACTGCGCCAAGGAATTACTACACATTTGGAGAAAATTTATGGTGCACCAGGCTTTGAATCATGATGTGATATCAAAACTAAAGTCACAAGAGGAAAAAAGTCTGGCATAAATTGTTATTTACCCAAGCCATGCATACCCACGCGAACGCAACAGGTATGGTTTGCAGGGTTAGTTAGAAATGCCACTGTAATTTCTAGGTGTTAACACCTCTCAGAGTGGCCGTTCTGGCAGAGCTCCCAGGGAGCCGCATCCAGAGGGGAGCTGAGCACAAACGCTGGACAAACCACTGTGGCTGCCAGATGTTTGTTGCATCTCAGAATTTGACCTAATTAAGAGTTTTACCAATGAAGAGGCTAAAAGAGAGAATTTCAGCATTTGACTTACGGTTCTGTTAAGCTTAAATTTATTTTTTTTTTTTTTTTTAATGTCTAATGCAGGACTTGTAGATGAAGAAGTTCTTACTCTGGTCTCAAAAAGACCTTAAACTGCCTATGAAGTAAGGAACATCTGCAGAGCAACTAGTTGCTGGACTCTGATCTGGCTGCCTAATTTGCTCTGTGCTGTCATATACGTAGGTAAGCCTTAAAACATATTATACAGACATGCACACAATATTTGCTGACTCTTTCTCTTAAACTTTACTTGAAAACTTGATAGTTTTTGCAGTTGCTTAGACTATGATAGCATGCTCTTAATCCTTCTAAGTAACACAGGTATAAACAAGTATTCCTCATTCATTCTGTACAACATTCCTTAGTAGGCTGAGTTGTGTTCAATGTGTCACTGTGTAGTAGTGATTTTTTTAAGTCCTTATCAAAATTATCCTGGTTTTAAAAAAGGCTTTATTCAATGCACAGGTAGGTGGTCGTAAATATTCAATTTACAGTACTTTTACAGCTTCCTTCACAGTTCCTCTTTTTTTTTTGAAGATCTTCCAAACTCACCTTTTCTAGCATTTTGCCTTAAAATGTAACTGCTTTTTCAGAGATTATTATAAAATACTACAAAGAAGAGATCTAATTTTTAGGTCTCTATTAAACGAAAAGGAACAAATCCAAAGAAGATTATAAGCAGACAGAGAGAAGAGGTTTTATCTGGGAGTCCACAGTGTATCAGTTTATAAAGCCTTTTCACATTCTGGCCGTAATGCTTTACAAATGTGGATTGATTCATTATTTTTGACCTGCTGGAAGGCTAATCATCCTTTTAATGACTTTGGTACTCTTCCCTTTGAGCAGCGGCATGGTGCTGAACTTTCTGCTGACGGCCTTAAGGCTCGAGGCCAAATCCTCAAGTGATACAAATGCTCCGTTCTTCATTGAACCGAGCCTGCTGGTACAGCCTGCCTACCTTCATCTTGTTCACGGAGGTTTCTTTCCCACCCCCCGTTCCGCCGTTGCCCCTGCAGGGTCCTGGTGCCGCAGAGGGAATGGGCATGCGTCGCCTTGCTCTGCAGCGCTTTTCCTATGGCGCCAAGAAACCCGTCACGTGCCTGTAGCTGTAAAAAGTCTCCTCTCTCACCTGCAGATACCACTGCTTCCTGCTGCAGCTATTAATCTTGTAGAAGAGACCGGTGTGATGTTTGAAAGCAACTTTATATCATCTTTTATTAACCAGGTTAGTGCTGAATGTCTGCCACCAGGAGAAGAGCTATGCAAACGACACCGGGTTTTTGCCCCATTGCTGAACTGGGGGAGATGAAATGGGGAAAGAGGAGACAGCTGGGTTTGTTCCCTGGAAAACTGAACTAGAAAGAAGCATCCCATATTAAAAAAAAAGCCTAAGATTTTTTTTTTGTGCTTCAGTTTAAGACAATTTGATACAAGTTATTTTTTTCTTACTTTGCCTGATATCTTTTATCAAAGTAATTTTTAAAATGGGAAGAGCCACTTCCCTGTCCCCAGGGGTGGCGTAGGGAGGCAGCCTGGCCCGTGTGCGGGGGAACCCGGGAGTCGTGCACTGGAACGGCACGGCATCACTGGTGCTATCGTGCCCCAAACTCCTTTCAGCGCCCTGCTTCATGCACCGACCCTGCCTGTTTGCTCTTAAAATGAGCCCCGACGGTTGATCACCGTGTCACCTGTTCCCTGGTAGTCACTCAGCCCCTGGTATGCTCTTCAGAAGGGGTAAGGAAGTTGTCTGTAATGCACTCCCCTGTGAGGGCTGGTGTTTTCCAGCACTGATGCTGGCCGGGGGGTGTTCACCTCCCACTCCCACCTGTCGAGAGGAGTCGGAACAAAAAGTTAAAACGCTCAGTTTTCCACAAGTATGTTTTTAACATGCCTGTCGTAGTCTAGTGGATAGTTTTAAAATGTGCATCAGGTATAATAAATTGGAGAATAAACATTATTATGATATCCAGCTCTTTCCCCCAAAACTGCTGCCAAAGCTTTGCCAAGCAGGGGTAGCTACACACAGCTCTCCCTTTAGGATTTTCAAGGGTCAAAAGTCTCAGCTAATCGGAAATATACACAAGTATCTAAAATATCCAGTATCCCCAACTGGGTCATAGATGGGAGAAATTGCATCCTGCCATGAGTGCTGAGTCTCCTCCTGTCTGGTGGCAGCCGGTGGGCAAAAAGCACATGGAGAAAGACATGGAAAGGACATTTACTGTGCACGTACCAGGTTTTAATGCTTCCTCAACCTGCTGAAGGGAATCTTCATGGGCAGGCAAAGCAGTGGGAGGCATACGCTGAGCATCCTGAACTGGGGTGTTGGCAGGAGTGCTGTAAGATTCCCCAGTTTATCTGGTGCCAGAAGTGTCCAGCTTGAAGGGGATGCTGTATAGTGGGTGTTGGCATCCAAAGATTTTGACTTGGTTTGTAAGCAAAAGTACTTGTGCCCAAGAAACTTCAAGCGGATTCATTTTTACAGCTTGTCCAAGCAGCATGAAATGAAGAGGTGAAAGATACACAGTGTATTATGATATATTCCCCCATTTCCTTGTTTCTAATATGTGCAAATGGCTTTTTTAATATTGAAAAATGTTCACTTTGAGATTATAATACTTAAATTCTCATGTAATTGTCTCTTAATTCCTCTGAAATGATGCTAATTATAATAACATTTTATTAATAATATTGATTTAAAAAAGGTTTTAAAGTTATTTCCCTGTAAAGAACCCCAAAGCATTCTCACAGTACGATTACTTTGAAGATACTCATTTTAGGTCTTTCTCACTTTATGTTTATTTGTGGTGTGACAGCATTTCTTTTTGCATAGAGTATATTATTTGAGGATTATCAATTGATTCTGCATGGATATCCTCAGTTTTACAGGCAAATTATTCTGGTAATAGAGATAACCTGTTAAAATATATATCTTTGGGACTTTTTATTTAAGGGGACTACTCTAAAATTTTTATTCTTGTGTTCTACAATCTCTAAGGTATTTTGTTTTCATAAATTATGAAAGGAAAATGTCACAAGCTATCACTGTTTCTGTGCTCTGCCTTTGCTGACAGCTGTATGATGCTCATTCAGTGCAGCAGATTGGGAGCTGAAAGTTTCATCAATAAATATGACTCTGATGGCTTCATGTCAACGGTCAAGGTAATGGCCTTTTATTATCCTGGAAACACACTTCCATGAGGCACATGTATATTTTTTTCTTAAACTCTTCTGAGGAAACAATTTTTTACTTTTGCCTACAATTTTAGTCATTGTCCTTTGTAAGTGACATACAAGGCATTTTAATTGAAGAAGAATTATATAATTATTTTTATCCCTTTATTACTGCATGCTGAAGAACAAAGAAATGAACTAAGATATAATGTTGAATTGTCTTATTGTAAACTTTTTGTGATGACCACAGAAGTATTTTAGAGTATTTTGAAATCGATAAAAATAAAAAGGGAAACATGCAACTGACCTATCTGAAAAAGTACAAGGTACAGCACTGAGAGGTCTGCAGTATTAAAAATCATAGAACAGCTTTATTCTGCATTAATTGGATGAGACAGTTTTGTGTTTCACTGAAATTTTTATTATTATGGTTAAAAATATTAATTCTTCCATGGAATTTTCCAGTCCATTGTACTACTGAAGAATTATTGTAATGCATATAGATACTGCCAGGAATAATCTGTATCTATTTGGGAAAAAAAATGAGCATTATAATATTTCAAGCTTTCACTGCTTGTGTTTTATTTTTCTGTTTTACATATTAAATACTTGCTAATATTTAAGATGGTTTTTGCAAGTTTCAACTTTTTCTTAGAGCTTTTCAAGGTGGTCTATTAAATGTATTTATTGTTAATTAAATTAGATTTTAACAACAGCCATAGATAGATTTCTTTGTCTGATTAGTTAGATGATATTCAATACTTGGCCCTAAATTACTTCCTTGTAAATAAAAATCTAGGGAAAAAAGATACCTACCCCTACAAAAATATTTCTCATTCAATGGCTCTACTACAGTTCTATATTTTATCCAAGAGTAACATGTATGTATAAGGTTTTTTTTAAATATCTAGCTAGTTTTAATGTGTAATGATCTCAAAATAGTATGAGTTGCACAAATTTCCCCTTGAAATATGTATTCCACAAGATATAGAAAGCCAGGAAATTTCAATGAATTCCAACATATCTGGAAGAACTAACATGTTAGTGAAACTACTGGGAGATACAGCTTTGGCCCCAGTAATGTGAAGAATGTGGACCTTTTCCATGTTAAAGCTGTGTTCCAATTTGGGTTTCCTTTTTTTACTTTTCTGCATGGGGTTTCTAGCTTCCATCTGTGTTAAAGCATTTTGTAGACTTGCTTTAATAGAAACAATATTAAAATCAAGCTGGAATTCTTTCCAAGCATTTAAGGAAAAAAATAATCTGTACGCTGTCCATGAAAACAAGTTAACTTTTATCACGTTGCCTTGGCCTCATCTGTTAGAACAGTAGTTCCTTTGATATAATTTGCATCTTTTTCTAAAATAGTATATTAAATCATGTTACCCAGCCGGTGCTGAGAAAATAAGAAATCCTAAATGCTCTAGGTGTTAGGTTTGGCCCCACCATTCCTGTCGAAGACTTGGCCACCAAGCCCTGCTGGTGGAGGGGATGCTCTGCTTGCGGAGGTCCTGGGAGCTCCAGCGAAACGGGTGTATCAGCTTGTATCTGCCCACGTGATACGACAGCTATGTAGTTCTCCGGCAGTAGCGCTACACACGAGCTGCTATCCTCTGTGAAGAATTTGAAAATGCTAACTAAAAGTCATGTAATGAGCCAAATCCTTTCCCGGTCACTTAAGCGAGTTGACGGGGACTGCTGAGGTGGGGAAGAGGACCAGAGCTGGGTGCTGTGGCCTGACTCTGCAGCAGAGCCCTGTCCTCATTTCAGCAATGCAGGATCAGGCTTCCTTCTCCTCTGCCGGTGGTAGAACTGAGGACTTAAAATTCCAATCCTCGCATGCTAGCTGGCTTCAAAAATGTAGAGATATGAAGCAGATAAAGCAACATTTTACCAAAAGTTCATTCATCAAAAAGCTGCATATTTTGAAAAGGGTAAAAGTACTACTAGACCCATCAGGGATAAGTAAAGGCTATATACTATAGATTATTTTAATCCCCTTGCTAGATATAAAAGGGATAATTACATATTTGTGGTTGAAGCCATGTGGTGGAAAAATCAATACAACTTTTTTGTATGACACTTCATTAGTGTGAAAAATTTTAAAAGCTGAAAAGAACTGCCTTGCAATTAAATGCCTCTGCTACTTCAGATTCAGTAATGGGTTTGTATTATTATCTAGTTTATTTGAAATAGTGGTTGCACTATAGCAGTAATTGGAAAACATTGATTATGCACTTGTATATAGAAAACCTGGCAAATCATTACAGGGCATAGCAACAGTTAGTTAGCCTTACTAATGAAGCACTAATTGCTGTAAGTAGGTTAACATGTTAGTGAAACTACAGGGAGATAGAGCTTTGAAATTTTTTTATCTGTTTAGTGCTATGTATTTTTTTAAAAATCTCATTTTAAGAAATATCATTTTGCAAACACAAACCACAAGACTCTCTTGATGCTATATTTGGAATAATTTCAGAGATTTGTTTTTGTGTTTTAGGGGTTTTTTTTATTTGGATATAATGTCTAGTACATTTAATCATATTTATGCTACTCCTATCAATATGGTGACTTTAATGTATGTAAATGGCTAGCTGGAGTGAAAGGCTGGTCAGCTCAATTGATTTCCTTATTCTAGTGCAATTATGTCATCCATGCTATATGCTTCTTGAACAATCTTTTTTTTAATTAGACTGTTCTAAGTTTGAAGAGGTAGTAGCTAAATTGCTATAGTATGACCATTTGGGAAACAATTTCTTTCAAAAATCTTCACTTTGTGAAAATCTGAGGGCCCCAAATCTCTCTAGTAAAATGTATTAGAATTAGGAATAGTAATAAATAGATTATTTTATTACATTATAGCTATTGACTAGGGAAGACATGTTACAGTTTCTTTAATTGATTACGCTACATTAGCACATTTTGCCAGCTTTTGAATGAGAAGTAACTTAAACTTCACTGCTGTAACCATTATCTGCTTAAAAACACATCTTTAATGCTGAGGGTAATTGTTCTGTTTGAGATCTATATGATCACAGTTATCCATGAGGCTAGGTTTAAAAAAATAAAAAATTGTCTGTTTGATGAATATTGTCTTGCTTAACACTAAAAAAAGTTTTAAAGTGTGACTGTGAAAAGTTGTCACTTCTCTTCAGAACACAAATTAGAAGTTAGATTTAAATGGAATTTGTATGTTTAGCCAATAAGGTAATGCAAATTTGAATTTAAAAACACAGAAAGTTTTGGTAACAGTTCCTGACATTGGAGGTGATGGCCTTTCTAAAAGCTTGCCCTAAAACATATCAATCCTGGGACGCTTGGCAATGAAGTATGTGTATACCTGAATGTAGGAGATCTAGCTGAGCTGCCAATACTTTGCAGACAGGCTCGTGCACACCGGAGGCACAGTATAGCATCTGTTTATCTAGCTAAGTACCATTGCAGGCAAGTTGGGCGGCTGTGTCTCTTTTGAGATAGTTGTCTGCTTGGACGAGAGCAGCTGGTGAGGCTGATGCAGCTTCCCAAGGGGTAAACCTGTCACAAGGGAAGAGGTTGCAAATCTCTGGTGTGTTTTTTCACTCTTTCCTCTGGAACGGGAACTTCCACAGCGCTAACAAATGCATTTGAACTGCAGAGAGCTGCTGTGAGACTGCAGACAGAAGTGACTGATTTCGAGAGAGGTTGGACAAAATCTAAGCGTGAAGGTGTGGCCTGATTGTCAGCATAAGGGATGGAATCCTGACCCACCCTGAAACCAGGGCACTTACTGGACCTCCTCACAACACTGCTTTCCAGGAAACGGGTCCGTGGCAGCTCCCCTACATGCTGTGGTGCTTTCTGACCATGAAGCAGGTGAGCCGATGCCCGCCCTGCCACCCTTCCCTTGGTCAGCCCCAGACACTTCCTCGGGAAGGCGAATGCAGAGTTTGGCTGCGCGTGGCAGGTTGCAGAAGCCTCTGCAGCATCTCCCCTGCCTGCCTGCCTGCCTCCCTTCCACCACATGGTGCAGCAGGTCCGTTGCATTTCAATACTGCTTGGCTGCAAAAGTGCAGGGCCAGGATTTCCTTGTTTAAGTAGGTGTTAAATTCTCTCTCAGATTCACAGGAATAAAGCGTGACCCCCTAAGAAGTTGCATAATGACCCTGACTTATAGAACATCTTGGAACAATTCTTACATTGAAAAGTAAATGAATAACAACACATAAAGTTTACCAACCAAGTGTTAGAAAATGCCAGTTGTGATTCTTACCACATTCCAATTTTTAAAAAATAAGAGTGTGTGTTTTTTCAAAAGATTTTAAAGGGGAGGGGGTATGTTTTAAAGAGAAAACTGCTTCCAGTTGAGATCTAGCCTCAACTAGTTCTGCTTTGACTCAGCTTACTTAACAATATTATACCCCTCTGCTCATAATAATGAGCTGTTTTGTGCAAAGCAGCTCATTATTATGAATGTAAGGGCATGTTTGCACTAGTAAAGCAAATCATAAAAATTGCTGCCCATGTCACGTTTTTCCTTTGTCAATAAAAGATTTTCCTCGGGGTCAGAAACAATTATTGACCAGAGAAAAATCTCAAGTTCTATTTGGAAATTTTACCCGATGATTCTGGAAGTAGGGGAGGAAGTTATGAAACTAGAAGTATGTGTGGTGAACATTATCTGCAAGGTCTTTTATGTTAAGGAAATCATGACATCTGCCAATCTTTCAAATTCCAAAGGGTAAAGAATGAGGTCTGTTAGGCTGTCATTGAACATGACAGGCTTAATGTCAAGTTTATAACAGAAAAAGGGCAATCTGATTGTGGTTTATTCAGTTTTATGTTGCTTGTTCAGTAGAAAAGCTCATTTTTTATCTAATTTATAGCATTTGAAATACCAAACAGATTTTTTACATATCTCCTGAGCTCATGGCTCCTCTTGACTACCCCTTAGCCGTTCCTTTAGGGAGCAGTCTTAAATCCTTCCAATTTAGCATCTATGTGAGACCAGACAATTGTTTTACTTGAGCATATCCTTCAGTTGTTATAGAGCTGTTTCTAACTCCAAACATTTTAGTTTAATTACTGCTTAGAATATTTGCTATATTTTTATCTAGGTTGCCTCTCACTTGAACCCATTGGGCTGAAGAAAGAATTACTCCCCATGCTGTTCTGTAGCCCTTCTTGTTCAGATCTGTAATTGGCCCTGTGTTTTTGACTTTTTGCTAATAAGCACCTTACTTGCTCTCCCACTAGACTCAACCCACCACTTTTGTTTCATGAATTTTACAAAGGATTTTAATAGATGCTTTAGGCTATGCAAAATGTTATATGAAGGAAAGCATTAATGCTCTAGCCTTGACACAAAGGACGTGTGAATGGCTGCTTATCATTACCGTCAGGTATCAAAATTTTCATTAGGAGTTCTGGAGGACAAAAGGGGAAAAAGTGTAGCTATATGAAGGAATATTAACCTATACTGTGTAACCAACCACAATTGCTTAGCATTTTACATTAACTCTCCTCAGACACTGGCTCTCATTATTTTTACACATACATAATAACCGCTTATTATAGCGGTACAGTTCACACTGATATATTGTAGATAAGGTTGTGTCAGCACTTCCATTATAAACCCTATTTTCAGAGGTTTAAAAGGCAGCTGTAAAAATTTACTCCAGACAGAAGATTGGTTTTCTAGGTTTCTGCCTCAAGCAATATTTTTTTTAAACCAATTAAAAACAATTGGCTGTTTTTTCAGCTACAGAAGTAAACAAAACAAATTAAGAGGTTTAAAGCATGTTTTGCACTTCTGTAACTCACAAACCTTTATTAAAAAAGAGAAAAAGAAATTTTGAACGCAATCTGTTAATGTTATACTTGCCAGTAGTGTTCTGCAAAAGAAATACACACTGGGCATTGCAACAGAGAGTTATAAACCAGGATCCCACAGCTTAAAATTATTAACTACTGAGTGCAGTAGATGCTTCTTAACAAAAGCATTGTGGTGGGTTTTTGTTTTTTGGTTTGTTTTTTTTTGTTTGTTTGGTTGGTTGGTTTCTTTTTAGGTCTCGAATATAAGCTCAGACTTTGCTGTCACCAAACACGTGCCTAATTTTTCTGAAGTGCTCGCTCCTCCAAGGGCTGAAGAGAATCGTTTCACATTGGGCTTCTCCTTGGGCTTGCTGGGAAACCGAGGTAGTCACGTACATAGCAGCAGCAGACCCAAGCACTGTGGTGCTGGGGATCTCTCCTCAAAGCCTTCCAAGCCCCTGTGGCAAAATACTGGTCAGGAAATGGTAGTGGTTAAGAGAACTTCTGGAAACGGAGTGAGAGCCTTCCTGTCTCTGCTTGTCACCAAGCCTGGCACTGCCACCTTTGCAGAGACAGTGGAGGTGAACTCCCATCCCCACTTTGCATTACCTATAGAGGCAGCACTACTGGTGAAGGGCTCAATGGGGAGAGGCTTACCCCATCAGTCTCCACGTGAATTATGGCTTCAGTCAGTATGTGACACTATGGCACTTTTCACCAACAGTGTCACGAGTTCACACAGCCCCTCACGCTGGAGAGTGGCCAAAAATTCCCTGAAAGCTCCCAAGCAGAGGAGTGATGTGTCTCAAATTGGGTTTGAAGACTTGTCATACATAAGAGATGTGATACCTCCTCCTCCTCGCATCTGGAAGGGGAAGGTGTGGCTGTCATTTGCAGAGCTCTTCCCTCGAGTTAGTTAATTCTGTGAATGATGTCCAGGTGCTGTGCATGGTGGATGGAAGAGCACTGCTGGATTTTGCTCTGTAACTGTACCTGGCAGTGAGAGAGAAAAATAACAGCACACCCATGGTTATGGAGGTTACTTGGGAGGTACCCAAATTAGTCAGCTTGATGTCCCAACATTTCAGCCCATCTGTTCAAACAGGGATTTACCCACTACTGTGAATTGTGCCTTACTATCTACTGGGTAATATTATGCATTAATTTCTGCAAATGGATTTAGGTATGACATTTCTGACAGTTGTTGAGCTGAATTGGATTAATAATGCATTTTTATAACCCCCTTTTCACTTAAAAATATATTACAGCGCAATGTTTTGAGAGAGCCTCTAGATTTATAAGAAATATTTTAAATATATTTAAATAAAGTTGGCTTATCATGGTAGACATTGGCAAAAGAAAAATATCCCCACGCATGTTCTTGAAACCTTGTCACTAACTTGGAGGTACTTGCTATCTTTTCCCCTAACTGATTCCTTGAGGGCATGCCACGTTCCAGTAATGTGGCTGGGAAGTGACAGTGCTGTATCTTTCACGGCAAGACCAAAGGGCCAAATCCTGAAGATGTTTCTAGGTTTTGGCTCAGTTTGCAGTGCAGCAAGGTCCCCATCGTAGAACTGAGGCAAGTGTCTGGAACTTGGGAAGAAGTATAAAGGCATTTGGAACACTGGGCAAACTTTGGAAATTAAAGTATTTCAATAATGTGTTTTGAGGTGGCAGTTCATACAAATTGGAAAAACATGTGACAAATGCAACAAACCCCTGCGTTTGCTTGCTTAACTCTCTTTGTTTTAACGTAGTGATAACAGCCCAGAAATCAGTCCGTTAACGAAAATAGCTTAGTAATATATTGAACTTCTGACACTATTGGCTTCCGTTAGTTCCCCTCCTCGCAAATAGACTGCCATTGCGCTCCATATTGATAATTATCTGTATCCTAGTAGTTACCACGGTACCTGTTTACAGAGCAACACTAACCCAGAAGATGGTTGTCATAGGGTACATTACTATCTGTTCCAGTCCTGCAGCAGCTGCTCCAGGCTGTCTGGCACCGAGGCTGTCGCTCCTGGTGGTGCTGGTCTCTAGATGATTGGGCTTCTAGTTCCAGGCAGAAAACCATTGCTGCCTGCCTTTCTGAATAGCAAGGTTAGATGAGGTGTGGAGTATCCATAATCACATCTGTCTGCCTTGCAAGGCAATAGCTACAGAAGCATGAAATGTAATAAGAAGAAAAACACCGAAAAGAAATGTGAAAAGGTAGCAAAGTTCATGCATCATAATGTAGTTTCTATCTAAAGAAAAATTCAAATTTAGTTCTAAATTTGAGGCAGTCTTGTTTATGGAGGAGCTAATAGTATCTCTGTAAAGCTCATTAGGTATAAGCAATCTTATGGTTTAAATTTGCATTTTACAAAAAAAGAAGCTATTTGTGTTTGCAACCTTATAGAAGAATTGCAAATTAAAAATTGAGACAAAGGGTCAGGCAGGTTTCATCTGGACCAAAGAATCCTTGCCATGTTCCAGTTCTCTGATCTTTTCTGAAAAAGCTGTTTGGTATGCGCTTATTCAGCAGCTAATGAAGATACGATTTATCTTATGAATTTTATGGGGTGATACACCCAAGTGTACCAAAACTGCAAGAACCCAAAGAACAAGTGTGCCGGCAGGAAGCAGCAGAGAGACCATGCAGTCGAACACACACATGGGTGACTACTGAAAATGCAGTTAGGCAGAGCTAGCTGGCAAGTCCGTGACTGCTGTACGTATGGCACTGAGCAAAGTGATCTGGAGCTAACAGTGGGGCAGGAAAGAATGAAATCCATCTCTCCGAACTTCACAAGCCAGTCCCTCGGGTTTCTGTGAGGGGCGTGTTATGCCCTTACACGTTTCCTCAAATACCCGGCATATTGCAAATTACCTGCCACGTGCTGGATTTTAATGCAACCGCCACACTTACTACTAAATGGAAAGAACAGTGTTTATTATAATCTGGATACTCTCCCTTTTGTGCTGAGATGTAGGTTAACCCACAGTACTTCGTATGAATGAGGGAATGCTACCTTTTCTCCCCTACATGGAACTGTTTCCACAAGAATTTCATATAATGAGATAAAATTATTGTGGCCAGGCTCATATGACAAGTTGCAATTATCTTGAAACAAGTAACTGAATTTAAAAAATATTGTTGAAGAGTTAGATTTTTTTCGTACAGAGAAATTTACATTTTAAACATAGGCAAGGGGAGGTATGAATACAAATTGTTGCCAGCTTGCCTTGTGTGCTATCTTCCGTCACAGGGATGGCTCTTAGTAAAGTGTTCTTCACTTCTCTGAAAGCTTACAAAGGCGTTATTCACAATAGGTATTTCTCTTTGTAATCCAAGCAGAAGAGGGCAAAACCGGTCTTTGGCTCAGTCTAGCTGGCTGAGATCAACTACATGCAGAATATAGATGATTTACGCCAATTAGCCATGGTTAGAACAGAGCTACAGGACATGTCCCTTGGGAGGTGTAACAGCAAGGGAATGAACTCAAGCGGTTTGGTTTCAAGTATGTCCCTCGAAGCGAAGACACAGCCAAAGAGTGTGAGTTTGTTTCTGCTCCTAAATACTATATTTATTTTTTTCTGCTTAGTCCTACTTTATGTTCTAAAAATAGGAGAAACATACGTGTCAACTGTGGAATGTGAAATACAAGGCAAGTTCTATAAAGTGTTGGTATAATGCACGCTACTTCCAATAATTGTAAACTATTCACAGAATTGCATAGTCTGTAACCTTTTGAGAGTAGAACTGAAGAAGCATTGAAAGTGCGGGGTGGCGAGTACATGTAAAATATGTGGAGAAATATGTATAAACCCCACAGCACCTTTGACTAAAGGTAGATATCAACAACTAAAACACCTCCAAACAGAGGCATGATTTTAAATAATAATGCCATTAACTTAGAGACCAGAGAAAATTTATTTTCTCCCCTTGTAAATTAGCAAAAAGTTCTGCAAAACGCAGTTGATGATGTGTGTCTGGAAAAGGCAAACCAGTCTGAAAGAGGAATCGGAGACAAGAACAAAACTTTCCCAGGTGGCTACAACATTTATTTATTTAACTCCAGCAGATGGATCCACCTTAAGAAAGGTCCAAGGAGCGAGATGGAAACCAAATACAGTCAAAGGAAGTTGGGGATGTGGGTGTCAGGTTGTCAGTAATCTGACAGCTATGGTAACTACCCTCTAATCCAGCGGCTCCAGCCACGCTCTCGGCTGACACCGCAAGGACTGACTGACAGCTGAAGAGCGGGCACTTTTTACAGGCAAAAGTGACATCCAGTCTATTAAGGCTGACAAGCACAAAGCAGAGATTTGCCCTGAATGGTTTGGTACTGAAGCCTGGTAAAGGGGTTATTTGAAAGGTCTTAGAGAAAGTGTCAGACTCAAGCTCAGATGATAACAATATTGTAATGATAGCACTGGACAATGAAGTGCTATGATTGCCCATACAGGCCAGGAAGATTGCATGTGGATACTGAGCTCCAGAAACCAGTATACAGCAGCAGATTCTCAAAAGCAAACATGCAACAGCTCTAAGACCACTCTCTGTCAGAATCTTGGAATTTTTTTTTTGTTTCAGTATGTAATAATCTACTTGTGTCTTTGTTATTTTTGCTCTGGTGTCTAAGGAAAAAATTAACAGTAGGAGCAATTACTGCAGACCCCCCCAGAAGATATAAATGATGAAACAGTGTTACACTCAATCTGTGGCTTGTAGGTTAAAGCAAGATGTTGCAAACTAATGTTCTTATCATTGAAAATATACAGTGATAATAGAAATAGTTGTATCTTAGTCCAAATGTTAAGTTTAAATTCAGAAGTAATGGAGAAATCTGTATCTGATACTGCAATATGAACTCATACGTAGATAAGCTGGACAAAATGGGACTAATAAGCAAATATGAAAAGATTTAGCATTGTGTACTAGCTAAGTAGCTGACTGGTATTTGTGAGGCTCCAGCAGGTATTACAAACATGAGATACTTCATTATAGCAGGATCTGTATCTGCTCTTGAGTAGCATTAAAAGGAAACATGTTCCTTTCTCAGCAAAGGTCTTAAATTTCTCTTCTGCTCTGTTTTTCTCTGTTTTCATATTGAAATTGAGCATTTAATCAAATGATGAAGTGAGGGTTTGGGGTTTTTTTGGACAGAGAAGCTTAATTCCATAGGCAGCCGCCTTCCGGTCCCTGCTCTCCCTTGTACTATTCTTCAGATCCCTCATCTAGCACCCACAGCCTATGTTTTATGCTGGCTTTCCAAGCAGGAGCAGCACCATTCAACAGTTAAGCCAACTCATACCATCTACTGATTCTTAGAAAAGATAATGAAAAATCTGTATAATTGTTTTCCCAATATCAAACTGATCCTACAGTTAGTTTATTTTTTTCTCCAGATACTTTCAGGAAGTTGTCCCTTCTTTCCACTAGATTACTTTATGTAGCTCCAATCTATTAAATGAATCTAGTCGAATGCAGATAAGACTCTATTTTATATCTCTTCTGCTTATGACTGCATTTTCTGGGGAATAAAAGTTTACAAACCAAGGTGAACCAGAACAAGTTTAAAAGCAAAGATTCTAGTTGCCAAGAAACAAGAATGGCCAAATCATGGTAACTGCCTGGAGAAAGAAGAGTTTACAGGAAAAAGCTTCTAAAACCTGCATGTGGCTTGATTGCCAGTGGGTGAACAGTCAAGGCTGGGGTAATTTCCATCCATGGCTACTGGTTTTCAAATTATTGCCTCTAAGCAGTACTGTGTGCTAAGGCGAAGTATTTCAACAGCAACGTAACTGCTTCTGTTATTCAGAATACCAAAGAACCAACACAGCATGTGTCTGTATTTGTGTCAAAATTGCATTTGTGCATAGAACCAGTAGTTGGGACTTGAAAAATCAGAGAACAACCACCAAAAAAAAAAATCACATCAGATAGAGACAGACCACTAAAAGTCAGAAAATTTTGGCTCTGAAGATCAGTAAATGTATCTCCTCTGGGTGGCTTAACTTAAACAGTTTACAATACAGTGGGCACAAGCAGTACGCATGAATTTGCATCCAGCCATGTCCTTATCCATCTTGGGCTTCTCCGAAATCGGTGTGATGATATATCATGCCATGCTGTGCAGTGAGATCTCCTGCCAGATAACTAGAAAAAATGCAGCAATACTGGAGCCTAGGGTGACTGCTAGAAACTAGAGCATCCTTGCTTTACAGCTACTAGTCTTTTGTGGACTTACTTTAATGGTGTCTTACTGCCTTGTTTCTCAGTGAATAGGATTTTTGGTTTGTTTGTGTTTAGTATGTAGTGTTGCACTGAGAAGGCATGCCTGAAAACTTGCTCAGAGAAATAGCAACCTAACCTCCAACTCTTTCCCTTTTTACCTTTTCTCACTTTTTTCTTCTCCCACTAACCTTGACCTACTGCATGACACTTAGTGACTTTGTAGCACACTGTATCAGGATCTCAGCTAAATTTTGACACAATTGAGATACCGTAAGGTGCAGGAGCAAAACCCCTACCACTGGCGGAAGCATTTTTGTTTGAAGGCAGAGACATAATTTCAGGCTTTGCTCCAGGCATGTGGAAGAGTTGGTGCCAGTAACTGATGGGAGGAGTGGGTACAGTTTCTGGCTGAGAAGCCGAGGCAGAGCAAATGTGACCTTGGCCAGTCATGCCCACTCTGATGTGCTGTGGGCCACACAGACAAATACGTTACATAGGCTGAGTTAACGCGATATGTAGATCCCGGATGGGTTTTGAACTTCATCGTGAGCTAAAAACATTGTGGCTTCTTTGCTGAAGTCCTTTACGCCACCATGAAATTTTCAAAACAGTTCTGCTCTGAGCTGGACAAATAATTGTTTTCATTTCTCCATGTGTTCTGGATTTCTTGAACATTTAGGTGACTTAGGTTCCAATTGTTTGAGCTGGTAAGACCAATGAGTAGAATTGAGTCTCTGAGTGAATGTATTCTGTGTGAATGCTGAAACCCACTGTTTTCAGAGACAACCCTACCAGTTAACAGGAAATAAGTGAAAATTATATGAATATATTAAAAGTAGTTACTCATCCTATGAAATATACAGCATACTTCCATATGTTTGTTCAACACCCCTGATATATATATAGGCTGTGTTTTGTGGTTTGGTGGTTTGTTTTGAGGTGGTTTGCTTGTTTGTTTCGTAAGCTAGGATTTGCCTTTATTTCCTTGCTGCAATTCCCCTTTTTTCAATTCCATGTATTGAGAGAAAATCATGTGTACTTCTGGGAAAATATTTCTTTGATCTATTTAGTGGTTTATTTGAACAACAATTTAATGCCATTTTTTCAATACACGAGGTTTTACAAAGGGTAACCAAAACCCACTTGTAGATTTTATATTCCTAGAAGCAGGACACAAATGTATCCTTTTTGGCAAGAGTTCAGTAGAAAGAATTACCTGAAACTTGGTGCCAATGTATTCGTGTATTTGCTGTTCTAAACTAAAAACCTGCTCGCTTACTGTATAGTAGCCATCTGTCATTTACAAAATGACACATCCAATTTAAAACCACTAGGAAACAAAATGTTTAATCAGAATTTTAGGAATACTTGCTAACCATAAATCTTGAAGGCCTAACTACTTCGCTATTACAGCGCAATTTGTCTGACAAGTGGTGTGGTCCACTGCAGAGGACATATAAGTGCAAGTCAGCATCACCTCGGGCAGGTTACTTTATTTGTCCTTTGCCCCAATTTTCCAGCCTGTGGAACAGGAAATAGAGATATTTCCCCTTTTATAGGAAAGGTATTGACAGGAGAGAAGGTTCAAGTGGGTGGGTTACATCTCAAACTTCCACTAAGTTTTTGTTGCATGTACTTGCCAAAGGTATTAGAAAATACCGTAGAGTATTTGATATTAATGTGAAACTTTATTTTATGGTGGAATTATGTGACATGGTGAGATTTGGTAGGGCAGGAAGCCTGTTTTAGTTGTGTGTTGCAGGTACATAACTACAAGATATGAGCACAGACCACTGAAATACAAATTTTAGTGATGAAAACTTTTACAGAAGTTTTATACAGAGGCTGGGTCCTCCTGGGTCATCAAACCCAGTCCCTTTGTACATTAAATTTTGCTAGATTTTTTTGCTCATGTATTGTGCTTGGTTTGTATTAGTAATATTATCACCATAAGTTCCCAAGTTACAGAGTTACCCTCATAAATACACAAAGCAAAAGAAAACCCCTACTCTGAGGAGCTCAGCTTAAACAGATGAGACAGATGGAGATGTGAAATGATTCACTCAGGATCACTGCAGAAACAGGAGGTCAGTCACAGACGAAGGTCTTCGAACTCCAGGCGGACCCAGGGAATTTGGCTGCCCTGGCTCCTCTGGGCTCCTCCTTGGAGTAATGCTCTCCTTCAGGCATTGTCCTGTTTATGTTCTTTCACTTCTCCAAATAGAAAATCCAATGTGCTGTGGATATAAAGTTTTAAATATGAGTTTATATTGGGAAAATAGAAATGTCTGATGATAAAAAACAGAAGCTGGTTGCAGTATATTCTGGGTGTGTTTCAGAAGATGGAGCTCTCACGATGTTGTAAGCTGTTTAAATCACGCATAGAGCCAAGAGAAATGTAAATCTTTATTAGCATCTTTGCTTTATTATACTTTAGCATTTACCATTAACGGTTGATTTTTAAATATGGTAAGGGAATCCATTTTCCACAGAGTAGTTGTGGAAAGCCTTGCAGATTTAAAAGAAAAAAAAAAGATAAAGAGAGAATGACCTCTGAAGACCTGAAAAGAGAAAAATTGGATAATGAACGTTCAATCAGTCTGAGGTATTTTGTAAATCAGACCACTTTTATTTGGATATACTATTGTTTAACAGCCAGTTTAAATTGGGACCAGCATCCTGATTCTGGACAACACGGTTTTTATTGGAAGTCCCTGCCACTTTTAAACATCTTTAATACATTTTAAAAATAGAACTGTAAAAACCAGTAACCAGACTTCAAAGCGAAGACATGTTGTGCCAGAATTACGAAGCTGGTGCCGATTTTCACTGGTTGTAAAGCCTTGGGAACGCCCCGTGGTCTGTCCCACGGTGACAAACACCAGGAGCGCAGGCGGCTGGTGTGGGAGCACCCACGGAGGGAAGGCACCCTGGGCACCGGGGCGGTGCGGAGCCTTGGACCCCTGTCCTCCAGCCTCAACCGCCCGCTCGTGCCGTGGGGTCCCAGCAGCGTGGCCTGGCCTTCAGCAGGGGATTGGCATCTTGGGGCATAGAAAAGCAGCATGTTAATGGCAAATTAGGATGGCAAGGGTCTTTCAGTTGGGTTTTGGTGGCCCTCGGCGGCGTATTGCCTAGGGGAAACTGAGGGCCACCTGTAGGCTCCGCTCTGCATAAGAGCTTTTCTGTCAGAGTATGTTTGTTCTACACTAACCTTTTAGAAGGAAGTAGGCCCAAAAAAGGTTTCTAACGTCTTTGTGTATTGCTCCAGGACTGGGTGGGTAGAGGAGTCTGTAAAAGTGACATAACAGTTATCTGTATGACGGTGCTGGGAGAAATAGCCAAGGGGGGGAAAAGAAAACACTTCCTTTTTTTAATATCTCTGCTTAATATGTGATACTGTCTATGTGCTAAGGTGAAGGAAGAGGCTCTGCTGGGTTCAACTGGCAGGGCTCAACTGGAGCTCCACTAACGTGTGCTGAAGACTGCCCTGGAGCTGGTGTCATTTAGACCTACATTGGTGGAGGATTAGACCCAGATGTTTCTCAAGCAAGTGCTGACAGAATGGCTATGGCACTTCAGCTGCATACTTCTCCACTTGACTTACAGGCAGGTCCTCTAAAGTACCATAATTTATCAGCGGCTTTGCTTATGTGCTACCGTTGCTACACCCCTTTCCCAGGAAAAGCACCACAGCAGAGCGTCCATATGTGGGGACCTTCCTCGGTAGCTTTCTGCAGTGTGTATTTCAGAACTACTAGTGCTATCGTGCAGGGAGGTATTGTTGCAACACAGCTTGAGAAATTAGTTTGAGATGAATAGGCTACGACAACAGGTTTATTACCACCTTTAAATAGGCAAAGATGTGAAAGGGATCTCTCCAGTGACATATCTGCAGAGAATGTTCACCTGGGAATAGGCTAATTGCATGCTTGATGCCACTGTAAACCCACCTATGCATAACTAAAATGAGCACATATCTGACAACTGCACTGAATTTTAAAAGAAATGTAAAAATACAGTGATTATAGAGCTTCAGGGCCTGGCATATAACTGCTCAACACTGAAGATTTTATTTATTAAAGACAGGCTCTGTATCAAAGTTTTGGAAAATTAGGACCCAAAAATGTACTTCACTCAATGTTGAGTGGAAGAGCTTCTGGCAGAATGTGAATTCACGACCACGTTAGGATTATCTCTGGCTATAGCTTTGGAATGGGCTCTTTCTGATTTTACCGTTAAAGAGAATTACAACTTTTGTTATGTATTAGAATCTTATTTTTAAATCCAAAGGTGTTTGCTGGCATCCTTTGCAGAAAAAAATTCCTGTGGGTAAGTGGTTCCTGACATAACTGAGCTATTTGATATTTACATGTGACCATCATTATGGTTTCAGATCCTCTTACAAAATTTAAATAAGGTGTCTGAATAGCCTACAGAGGGCTCTTACAGGTCTTTTTTTCTTTAGTTGCCTTGTCTAAAGGAAGTCAGGATTGGTTACAGTTGAATTTCTTCTTATTTTTCATTTCCCAACAGTGCCGTATTCGTCTAAGATTTCTCCATCTTAACAGATTTAGAGTTTAGTTAACTCTGATGCTGCTACTGTAATTCTGGAGAGCAGGTTACCAGCAGTGCCCAGGAGAGCTGGTCTCCTCCAGATACGCGGTGTAATGTCCTCTTTGAGGAAAGAGGACCCAGCTTTCCCTGCAGGAGAGGGGATTCATTACTAATGGTGCTGACCACACACGCAGCCCCAGTCCCTTCCAGGCTCCCTAGCTTGCAGGCTGTTAGACCTGAGTACTGCTGCCACACACAGTGTATCTAAATCTTGGCAGGGTTGAGCAATCTTGGAAGAGATTGCTGACTGTACACTTGGCAAAGGAGCTCTTTTGGGGAGGAGGGTGAACCTCACCAGGTTCTCTGCTGGTTTTCTTCACTCCCACATTGAATTACTGCAGTGTTCCCTGTATGGGACTACTCTAGAAAGTGCTGTTGAACCTCCACCTGATACAGGCAATTGCTCTCTGCCTGCTAAGTGGCTTTTCATACTTGGATCATGATGAAGTCCATGATGCCCTCAAGCAGGACATCCAGCGGGGAACAATGCACCCATTGCTATGTGTCCCCATGCAAGAGCAAGGGGCACGTCGTGCAGGGCTCTGCAAGCCCGCGGCTGTGTGCCGGGGAGGAAACTCCCCAGCGCAGAAAACTCTGTTGCCGGAGGCAGCACCGCAGCCCCTGCAACTGCCAGCCGTGCCACTGCCCACGGGTGGGCAGACCCTACCTGAGTGGTGAGGCGAGGCAATCAGACCGCTTTGTGGGGGTTTGGATGTCATCCTGGGCATAAAGAGCTTGTTGTTTAGTTAGGACGTGTATATAAAGAATAATAAAAATAATGAGAAAGGGCAGATAGGGGATTGTCTTTGGTAGTTTTGAGTTTCTCTGGTTTTTAGTAACAAATGGTGGGGTTTTTTCTTCCCAAGTTCCTTACAACCTCACTTTACCTAGCTACTGGATTTCTTGCAGGTGTCACAGAATCAGAAATGTAGTGAGGACCTCAAGAGAGTGCCTAATCTGACCTTTTGCATGGAGGCTAAATCAAGATGCTTGATTGCCTGGCTTGCCCTTCACGGGGATATTAGTGCATAGATACTAGTTCCTGGGCTGCCTTACACACCTGTGGATATGCACATTAAGACTCTCTATCGGTTACAAGCAAAGTGTAAAGGGCAGCAGGCTGAACAAGGCGCTGTGGGAAGGTCTCTGGAGTTGGTGTTTTTCACTGGCATCTATTAATAAGTTGGGGCTAAAACCTCTAGTTTGAGGAGGCGGCCAGCAGAGAATTTTACAGCCGTAGACAAATATCTAAAAGGATTTGGCTCATTAAGTGTTAGCAACAAATTGCACAGGAATGCCTGAGTATATTTTAAAAACAAATAAAGCGTAAGTTAAATATATAGAGGGCTTTTCTTTCATTCAGAGGATAAATAAGAATTTTCTCATCTCTTGCCAGAGGTCTGCAAGCAGGAGCTTTAATGGAGTTCAGAAAAGGTGTATGAATAGATGTGTATAAGCATCACTTAGGCAACCATTTCATCTCTGGAAGGATTCACAGGCTTACCAAATTGAGGAGAGAAATTAATGTTTTCCTGGCATCTATGGGTGATCTTAACTTTTTTCTCTCAGGGCTCCCAGGACTCTGCTACCTGTATTTCTGTTTTGTGAAGAAAGTGGTTAAGAAGCAAGTGATAGGTTTGAGATCATTCCAGCCAGTAAGTTTTCAGACTTGAAGTGTAACTGGGAATGATGGATCTCAGTCTACTGTTTATTGCCTCTGCCTTTTCTTCCTATGACACAATGTATTGTAAACTTAAATTACTACTGTATGGCAGGAATCTTACTCATCTTCATTAAACTGAGGGAGGTGTTAAAATTCTGCTCTGATCAACATCAGAGAAAATACCTGTTTGAGGAAGAAATAGAATATCTGTATCTGTCTATGAATTGCAATGATGCTATTAGTACCTTGAAGTGAATTATTCTCTTACAGCTAGTATCTGGTATCCGGATGCTTCTTGCCTAGCAGCCCTGGAGGTTGCCCTTCTGAGCTGAAGTTCTAGAACAGTTCAACATCATGCAAAATTATAAACTAGTAAGTTTGTGTAAGATATAAATGCTTGAACACTTTTACAGCTATTTGTTTGACAAGTTTGGGGGAAAAAGCAAATAATGCTTAGTATTCCTGTTTGCAGTGCTACAAAAATTTATTATTCACTGAGATTAAATTACAGTATAGTGAAATGAAGGTATGCATATATGGTCACTCCTTTATGGACTCCTGATAGCAACTAAAAAAACACGTGCGAACTTAGCTAAGTGTTAAAAAAAAAAAAAAAGCACATCCCCCTGCCATGCTGTAGTTAATGGAGTTCTGCAACTACATTATAATGTTTGCTTTATAAAGAGGGCATACTCTACATTCATTTTACTTCATTCAGCTTATTTTTTTATTATTCTCAGAATAAGAAGGTACTACAGTTTGCATCAGTAAGCACTACTTATATATACATTGGATTTAATAATATATGAAGATAATCCTTCTGGCTTTAACATGCAATCTTAGAGATTGATACAATTTTGATTATAGAACAAAATATTGCCAATATAAAATCGGTCAAAAGTCTGAGTCTTGGAATTGATATAAAAGTTATGCTCCCTCTACAGACAAGCATATGAATAAATACGAATGATTTATCTCAGCATCTTGTTTTTTTTTTTTTTTTTTTTTTTTTTTTTTTTTTGTTAAGGGTTACAGCCCTCTATATAAGACTTTCTTTGTTTCAGCAACATTTCTGGAAGGCTGCCAAGCACTGTTTGTTCTTACAGTAGGTGGAAATTAAAAGAATATAAATGTGCCAAAACTAAATAGTACTGATTATTCTCTTTCCACTAATACAATCCTTCGAACCCCAAACTTTTAATTCCTAGCATCCTTAGCCTGTTGAGCTAAGTAGTCTAAACTAAGCATCTCTTTTATTTGTCAAAAATAACTGGAAGCTACAAACAAACCATTTTCTCTCATTTAACTATTAAACTGTGAGAAACCTCTAACTTAGGAAAACTTAGTATTTCCATAGAGCAAGATCCTGACTTGGAGAAGGAAGTATTTTCATTGCATTTGGGAGGCTCGGGTACGATGAAGTTCCTTACATAGCACATGAACTTGGGAATGATTCTGGCTCCAGTTTTTAGATACCAGTGTTCCCCTGTGAAAAGTCAATAAACATCCTGAACATGCAAATAAGTTTGGCTGCTGTGGTCTAAATATTGTTAAAAATCAACAATGACAGTGAACTGTTAAAACTGCAGCCTCCTGTGCAAGGGTCCTACACAAAGGCCTTTGTGAAAATACTTCTGCAAACTGTGGACAACAAGAAAGGCAGAGTGAGTGGTGTCTGAGAGCAGGGTCCAGCCAAGCCTGTACATATACAGGTGGGTCCATGCTGCTTTTGTTAAGTTGCCCTTGATACTGTTCAAGATTGTATTCAAGCACTGCGTACAGTAGCTATGAACCCAGCAACTGTGAAGCACTTTTTAAGATTGTCACAAGAAAATTGATCAAAGTAGAAGCAATATTAATAATAGCATTGTTATGCCTTGGTTGTGGTATTTATACCCACAGTTAGGCTCCCATTTTACTATCTGATGCTCATACCAGGGAGAAGAGGTAATCTTTATCTAGGACAGTTTATGGTGCAAACCACCAAGGGTTGATAAAGGAAAGGCTTATCCTTATGCCCTTTGTTCTCTTACTTTCTTCTTTTTCTGCTTACATTAGAAACTTGTTAGGGTTGATGGCTGTGCCTTGCTGGTTGGGCATAGCACGACACAACTGATTAACAAAAATACTCAAAACTGAGACCTGACATAGAATAATAACAGGATATAGTCTTTATTAGGATTTACCCTATGGGGGAAAACCAAAGAAATAAATCGATGAGGAAAAATAAAAGGTAAATAAAGGCTTAAAAATGGGAAGATTTGTTAATAGAGTCTCCTAAACCATAAAGTGGCACCTTTCTAGTTTCTGCTTTGGTCTGTGTTTTCTTCTGTGATTTTAGAGGAGGGAAGAATACTTTGCACTAACTGCTGTTGTCGGTGTGAAAAAACTCTGATTTTTGCATTTGTTTTGGAGCCTGCTTGATGAATTTCCTTGAAATCAGCAAGGTTTGTGCAGGTCACTAATCTCAGATAATTAGTTCTGGAGTTAAGCCAGCTAAAGGGAAGCTCATCTTTCTCTTAAAGTAAGAGTACACTCGCTGAACAGTGCAGCATGACAAGGGAGGGAGAGGTCTGGTGATTTGTGCTCTAATGCTTGTTTCTGAGAATTGAATTTTGGATGTGTTATGTAAGAAAAGAATCCAAGTCAGAACTTGGCATACAAAGAAAGAGTATAATGGGTCTTGCCACTACAATAGGCTATTGACACTGTCCGTAAATTTGGGACTGGGAGGAATAAATGAATAAGAAAAAACTAGGGTATAAGTCTGAGAAAAAACATGGAAAGTCTTCTTTCATTTCAGTTTAAGTGCATCTGAAATTTAGATGCTTAACTGTATTATAAGCAGAATTAAGAAACAAACTTTTTAAAAAAGCAGCAGTGCTTTATTTCTGAAGATCTGGGGTAGCAGCAATAACCTGTATGGAATGGCTCCCATGCTCCTTCCACTTCTGCTCTTGCCTGCAAGTGCTTCTTGCAGAGGTAGGTAAAGATGAGTCAAATATTTCTCCAGATTTTTCTCAGCAGAAATATATCCTAAGTACATGCAAAGGGCTGAAGAAAAAAAGCAGTTCTGCCTGTCTTTAGTATTGTCTTTTGTTACAAAACAGGGTGTACTTTTAATCTTGTGGCAAAACTGGTGTTGTTGCAGATCAAAGGGCACCCTCTACTCAGCGCAGAGGGGAAAAGGAAGCAGTGGCAGAGCAGCTGTTGAAGGGTAAAAGTCTGAACTCTTAGATCCAAACCAAAAAGAGATTTGCCTGAGTGAGGTCTTCAGCACTGGGCCCCTTGGGAAATGCACACTGATGAATGCTCTCTCACACTTGGCTGTAGAGCAAGACCAAGGGTTGTGTTACAGCTTTAATTTGACCTATGGTGGGTGTACACTGTGGGTCTTTTTTTTCCCCCAAAAGCATCTGTGATTTTGAGCATCTGAGTTTGTTTTGACTCTGTTTTCAGAATTACTGTACACCCTTAAATGCCGTTGATTTTAGATTTATTTGTACGTATTAAGGATCTAAGAACTGCCAGGAGTCTCCAAGTAGATTGCTAGACAGTGGATTTCCAGAACAAGAGGGATTTTTCTGAAAACACTGACCAGAGTGTTGGACAACTGCTGAGAGGAGAATATCTGTGGTTTTTGCAGTAGAAGCTCCACAGAAAACCAGTTTGCAAATGAAATTGTGATCAGATACTTGTACAGATGTCAATTAAAAAGTCTAGACTGTGCATCAGATACAGTGGATCAAGAAAATGTACATAAAGCCTTTTATTGCTGAACCAGGAAAGTCTGTTGTTAGTGACAAACTTTAGTGATAGACCCATATGATAGGTCTATCTCAAATTTGTTTACCTACTTTTTGTATGATGGATGCATTTTCACTAATGGAGGCTTTTAAGTTTTTGTTAAAGCCAGTGATGACATGATGTATGCTGTAACAATCATATTTTTTCTGGCATGGATCCTTTAATTATGTTAATTAATATCTCGTCAGAAAATGCAGTGTGGCAGAGCCCCTGTCACCCAAGGACCCTTATGGGGTTCTGTTATTTGCCATGAAAACCTAGAAAAGAAGCTACAGGGGACAATGGATTCTTGCAGAAAATAACAAATGACTACTCACCAGAGTAAGCAGATGAAGCAGCACTTAGTGCATCTTTGCTGTAGACTTTAGAGCCTCTGTTCCACTGAAGCACAGCTGGCCTGTGCTGGACTTTCTTCAAGTCACTATTTTCTTATTGCAGAAGAGTGGCTCATAACTATATACTGGATCAGGCAATTGTGGTTTTCTTGCTTCCAGTCTTTCTGTTTTGTGGTAACAATCATTTCTTGGTAGTCTGATGGTGACCCTGGGATAATCACCTTTGTTAGATAATTACTTTGGGGAGCAAACGTGGGATCAGATCATTTTTGATTAGTGGGTCTGGAAATGCGAGGAGGCTGATAGCTTTGTACATGGGTGCAGATATACACATGTGGAAGTGGACCATTTGCTCTTTCGCTCTTCTCTACCACCTGTTAAAATATTTGACATTGCTGTAGTAAAAAGGGTGACTTTGAGATCAGAGTGATGGGTGCTTTGCCTACTGTTGTGAATATATAGTCAGTCATACGGACGAGTAGTTGTACTCGAAAAGTTGTAGCGGCGAGTCGTCATGATGACTATTTCAAAAGGTGGAATCAGACTCATTAAAAATCTAGGTCTGCATCTCAGATCACCATATGGATATCACTGTAGCCTGTTCAGTAGCTTAAAACATGCATTTGACCCTACTTGAGATTTATTGAATTAGAGAGCTTCTTTTAATTGTTTGTAAGTACTAATGGATCTGAATTTTACAAACTTTGTCTCACGTGTGGGTGCATACAGTATGTACTTCCAGTGTGTCTGCCAATGCAGACCCATATGCTATTTTTGACGTTCTTGATTATAGTTTGGTTAATGTATCAGCAGTACTTCTGTTGCATTAATAAGCAGCGTTTATTTCTGTATGATCTGTATCAGTTTGGGTCTGAATACACAAATATGCAAGTTTAAAATTCAATTTCTACCACTCTATTTCCAAGTAAAATATTTACTAGAAAGTCAACAATTAGGCATGGCAGTAGGTGTATTTAGTTTCAAATATGGGACAGCTGATGTCATTAAAAGAGTTACAAATGCTCTTTGCATATAATTAACCTTGTGCTCAGGCCCTGGTATTTCAAAGACTTGGATACATGTTAAATCAATGGAAATATTCATAGATGAAAAGTTAAGCAAATGCATAAATGTCTTTGCAGGATTGGGAAGTAATTAACTGGAACATTAAAAAACACCATTATGATCTTATCTAATTCAAAAGGGTGCAGTATTAATGCTTGCTATTTTAGTTGGTTGTACAAGTACCACTTTCCCAAACACTTGCTTCTATATATGAAAACATGGATATTTTCAAGAAAAATACTGAGAGGCTGGTTGAATAGATTTTACATTTTTGGCTTTCAGTATTAAAATGTGCTGTTACTGCATTAATTTCCATCTAAGCGAACAGTAGCAATGTGCTGCTATTTCAGTGTGTTTAAGCTTGGTAGCAGATATTTTCACCAGTGGCCAGGAACCATTTTCTTCTTGCTACATTGAATTAAAAATGTATTAAAAAAGAAGCAGCTCTGCTTGCTGCAGAGAGACATTTTGTAATGTTACCAGTGTTAAGATACTGGTATTTATGCTGAAAAACAGGGAATTAGACACTCTGAGAAGGAGGTCTGGGGAAGATGGCCAAAGTTACCCTGTCAAGAACAGCGACATAGTTGGGACAGCTGTGCTACTCCACTGATTGGGTGTGCAATTTTTTTTTATCCCCTTTGTCAGCTGTCCATATGTGATTTTTTTCACCTGTTTAAAATTTATGAGTAACATTTATTGCCACTTTGAATAGTGTATGATCTTTGGTTAAATAGTGCTATATAAATGCAATCTTGTTATCTTAAGAAGGTAATAATAAGATTTCCTTTAAATACTTATTAGCTGGCTTCTTAAACGGCCACTTTGAGGATGCAACCACTTGTGTCTGGTAAGTGTAAAAGATCAGCCTTTGAAAAAGCCTTTTCCTGAAAAAGGATAGCTTTTGAGTTTTAGCTGTGGCCAAACAATTGGCTTATGTCTTCTGGTTTGTTTTGTTTTTACAAAAAATAGGTGGTGCTGTGTTCTGCTAATTCTGATTCAAAGGGATCTAGCTGAAGTCATGGCCTGGTAATTGAAATACCTACGCATATGAGCACAGTTGACTTTCTGCTGTTAACTGGGCATGTTAGAAGTATGATCTTGCATTTATACAGTTATACAGTTAAAAACAAGATGAAATTTTTATAAGTGTTCTGTATTCAAAATATGGCCAGCTGATGATCACAGATATTACCACCCAATATCTATGACTGTCACTGCACGACACATTTCTGTTTGTTGAAGTGAATCATGACTTTTTAGTTTAAAAAAAAGTTCAATTTCTATCTGTATACCTACTACTGACAACATCATTATGTTTAAAGATTTCTGCAAATCCTGTAATAAGCAGTATTGTTCACAATGTTCAAGATGCATTTAAGATGTCCTGTGCTGTATCCTCCTGAAAAAAAATTATTCCAGATAGATCAGTGTAACTCTTCCAAGGAAGTTTTCCCCTAAATCTCAGCAGTAAACACATGTCTCCATTTCCCATTCCACCAGCACTATTCCATGAGATCTGGTGGTGACCCCAGGCTTATTAGACACTGAGCAGAACTGGGATTTTTTTGAGACATTGCCCGTTAGACAAACAGAACATTTTCCCTGAGAGATGCCAGGGTTATGGAAGTGGTTACAATTCATTCTCCTTCTCAACATTAAATTTTTTTTTCAATATCAACATGGTTCACTTCAATAATGTATCTAACTAAAAAAAATGTTTTTTTATTCTTTCTGACTTATTTCAAGTAATCACTTTTATGTCAACTAAATTTCAAATAAAATGAAAAACTAAATTTCAAAGGATCATTATCTGAAAAAAGATTTTTAAATTCTAAAAGTTTTTAGGAAGTGTCAATATGACTGAAATAGCTAGAATAATATTTTTCAGCTAACATGAATTTATTTAATTTTCAGAATCTGCAAAACATAAATAAGATGTAAAAGAACCCATCCCCAGCTGCCACTTGTACTCAGTAACTGTATTTAACATTACTGTAAATACTGATTTGAGAATGCTTAGCACGTAAAAAAGTTAAAACCAAAGAACAAATCCTACAAGGGGCTGAGAACCTACGTTTAGTATTTTGGTACCTTTAAGTCCTATTTGCACAAACAGAAATATATCCTGAATTGATCAGGGTTTGTGGTGTTGACAAAACCGCTTTTTCCATTAGAAAATGACAGGTCATCAAAACAGATTTTTTTTTTTTCATAGCAATTTTCCACTTTGATTAAATGTTGTCAAGAAGATTTTGCATGTGTCAGATGGGATTTTTCTTTAGAGCAAGAGGAATTAACAACATTATGAATAAGATGCCCATTTAGCAGGTTAGAAAGATTATCAATTCATATCTTGTTTGACTTGGCTCTGCTTTGGGTTTTGTTTTAATGTTGAATAGAGATTAGTTTCAAAACCTCAACGTTTTTCACAAAACACGATTGTTTTCCAGCCCTCTCTAGGTTTGAGGGCTCTGAGTAAGTGCAAAAGGTATTCTCGAGCTTATAAGACAGGAGTGAATGTGTTTATTGATGCCCTTGAGAATAACATTGTGTAGCAAGGATTGGTAAAGTGAATAATCAAAAAGTAGAAACATTTGAATGCATACGCTAAATTCTGTGTATGTATTCCTAAGATGGGTTTATGGGTTCGACTGTAAGTATTGTAAACTAACTAATTTTAAATGAAATTTAAACTTGATTGAATCTCAGCATGAAGATGCCAACATTCAAATTGATTCATTAGCTGACCTGAATTCTCTGATAAAATTTACTAGCATGCGCAGGCAGAGGATTTATCCTGGATGATGTTCATGTCATTAACAGGAACTACCATCGGCAACATACACATAATGTCAGCCCACAAAAAAAGAAAAGAAAAGACTACTTTAAACACTGCAGTTATTTTAAAAAAGCAAATGCTCTATCATGTTAAAATAATTTGGTTTTTTTTTTTTTCGCTTATCACCTTACAACTGGTGTAACAGCCAGAAGGCAACACAATGGAAGTTTTTGTTGAGTAAAGTATGCTTGCTTCAAGAAGCTAGCATGCCAATAGAGGCACACATCAAGTGAAGCTAACATACTGGGTGAATTATGCGTCCCATCACACCAATGACTGCAGAGCCATAAAACCACCCTAAGTGTTCTAGTTACAATCAATTACATCATGCTTTAATCACATTTTAATGATGTATTAACCAAGATTTCAACAGCAATTAGTTTAATGGGTGTTTGCTTTTTTTAAACTATTTTAACTGTGGCTATATCCAGTAAGATAAAAAACAAAAAAAATAAAGCATTGATTGTGACCTCTTTCTTCTCCAGCAATTTTGTGGGATGGGACTGAAGAGAGAGATTTTTTTCAGCTACTACGCATTCATGACTCTAAGTAATAACGCATTTGACTTTGCTGCGTGTTTATATACTGTGAGATTTTTCTCATCTAGAAAGATTCTGCAAAACCTAACATACTGCACTGGAAATAGTTAATGCATCTCCTACCCTTTGGGGCAGAAAGTATTGCACTGCCTATTGATATCTAGGCAAAGATAAGAGAGAAGCACAAAGTAAAATTATTAATCATATTTATTTTTAATAGAAAGGTTTAGAAAACTTCTGCGGCTGCCCGTAATATTCCCGTTGATACACATTTTCCATATAGAAAACTGACAAACGTCTCTGGGAATCCAGCTCCCTTTAAAGCACTCCTAAGAATACTAACAGATAAAGAAAAGAGATTTCACAGCAAAACCCACATAAAAACCCATATTAGGAATGATACCAAACTTAAAGAATGTTGTAAAATGAGCATGGAAAAATGTACAAAATGAATTCATGCCCATTTACATGCTTTCAGTCAGGCTACCAGATAACAAAGCCTCTGTCTTTGTGTTAACACTGCAGATTAGGTCAAGTTTTTACCCCTCTGAGCTCTTTTCCTGTAAATGACGGGTTTTGATGTGAAACAAGCAACATGTCAAAGCAAGTTGAAAGATGTAGGCATTTTATGCCATGTCACAATGACAGGCCGGTGAATATTTGGGCCATTAGGGGCTTATTAGTGAATAAATGACCAGATGGTTCAGTGATGCACAGAGATGGACAGAACTGGATGCTACTAATCAGCACTGTCTGTACTTGATGTCAAATCACATGACACAGTAACCCATGGATACCGAATAAAAGTTACCATTAGCAAGTCAATTTGATATCTGTGTGGTGTAAACAGACTTATAACTGCACTTCAGAGCTGCCTGTTGTTAAGAAGAAATAATGGTAGAGTATTTAAATAAACACACTCTACTCTTATCAAGTTATGATAAATATAAATAGAATTTCAATTCCCAAGACCTCCTTTTTATTCTGAAGAGACTGTGGAAGGACATTTACATATTAGACTATCTCCACAGACAAAAAGGCTGGGCTGGAAATGCTGTAAAAGAGAAGCAGGAGACTTTCTTCGAACACCATGGTTAGCAACATCAAGTGATGCTTTGTTTGTGCATTGGTCACAGGAATGCAAACTTTGAGAACAGGACCAGTTTTCTGGGGGGAGGCCATTTGCGTTTCAGTATATTCAGGCTTTGATTTTTTTTTTACTGATGTTGGTATAAGTTTGCTTGCCACTAACTTAATCTTTTCCTGTGGGCTTTTGAAAATTTATTTTGATAAATACTTGTTAGCAAGTCATTTCCAAAGCACTGCATTATGGTTAGAAGCTTTGGGTGTTTGGTAAGGACCAGATCCTGATCCAGGAGCCGAGCCTGAACCACCATTGCAGAATAGGCAGTGCCAGTCTGAATGGAAGGGGTGAGCCAAGGCTGGGGAAGAGGGAAGGCTTCACTGCTGCACTAAATCTCTGTGAGCTTAAACTAAAAGGAAGTTTTGCCTTGAATCTGGTGGAAGTATGTTTGCAGACTGTGGAGGTTTGGCATGTATCCTCATCTCCAAGCCCATGGCAAACACGCCAGTAATGCGCTTTCTTTAGACAGAAATATATGCATAACTGAGGCATACTTTACTTCTCTCTTATGGCACTTTATAGCAAATGAGAACAAATACAGAGTTATGACCAATGATTTTTGATAATGTACTAATGTGATTTACAAGGTGGTTTGAAGTGCTGAAGAAAACTGCCTTGAATTTTTCAGTCTGAAGGCTCAGATGTAAATGTGTGTTACCCCTTTTCTATAAGGGTGATGATATTAGCATATGAATTTTACGTAGTGTGTGAATAATGTAATAATATTAGATGGCTCTAGCCGTGTTTAACCATGAGTTCCTCTTGATCCTGATTTTATCTCTCTTGCACCTCCTTTGTGGAAAGAATATGGAAAGTGTTTTATGGTATCAGTGGTCATGGAAACTAAAATTTGCTGTTCCTGTGATTAAATAAGGAATTAGGTAAGAATTCGGCAAGTCCAATAAGGGAAGCGCTACTACTACATGAGAAGTCAAAAATATGCGTGTATTTGAACATATTACAAATTTGTATTAGCAAGAAATATAGCAGATTGGATTAAAATTGTGGAATATGTTGCCTATTTTAAAATCCCTGTTGTAGCATGAATGTAATTTTATACAGAATACACAAAGATAATAAAATAGTACATATTAATTACACAGGATTATCCTTTGGGAACATAATGCCACACTGCTTATATTGCTATAGTAATCGTTGCAACACTGTATTAGCCGAAACACTAATATTTTTAGCTGCATTTGATCCAGTCATCATCTGAAGATCCCTGGGGAAAAAGTAAAAGGAAACAGGACACACATAAAGGGATCCTTTGGCTGGAATTCATAGTCTTGTGACATTATGGAGACTGAAAATCAAAATGGGTTAGAGAAGTTTGTGGGAGAGAGCTCACCAGCAGTTATTAACAGCAGTGACTGGGTTCATCCCCCAGCTCAAGAAACCCCTACACAATCAATTGCTGGAGGCTGGGAAGGACTACCATGCCAAGGGTGCTCTTATGTTGGTCTTGTTCCTTTAACTTTTACCTAAACATTCTCCAGTGATCATTGTGCTTTTTTTTTTTTTTTTTTTTTAATATATATTAAACTCTCCATTGATGTAATTTTAAAATCCCTCTAAGTTTGGAGGAAAAGTGTTTTATAGTTTATCTATTTTCCATTCTTTTTGATACTAGACCTGGAAATGAGACATGCCTGCAAGCTTTAACAAAAGTCTAAAAAATGCAGTGAGTTACCCAAAAGGTTCAGCTGGCCATCTCTGAAATGTCAGACTGCATTTCAGTCTGAACTAAATTTTGAGTGAATCTGGGATAACTTCACTGATTTAAGTAGAAGGCGTTGCAATCTTGTTAGTTTCAGCACAGGCTAAATGAGAGTTTATGCTCTTCTTTTAATAAAAAATAAATAAATAAATAAATGGAAGTTGAATTCTGTAGTTATGATAGTCTACAAAGAGCTAAAGAGAAGCGTCCTATAAACTCATGTGAATGCTTCTTTAACAGTGTTCATTTATTTCCTGGAGGCTTTATTTTAGATGTAAATCTGATGCACAGGGATTACTGCTCAGCAGATTCTTACTGTAGCGGCTTTCCCATTCCGGTTGCGACAGACTGCTTTCTACCGATGGTTTTCTCTGGGTTTGCATAGTCAGTTGGCTACGAATTGGTGGTCCAATATAACTCTTTGCAGATGTCAGGACATTCAGAGGGGATTTTTTTTTCTGAAAATAAGGATTTGTCATTGTGTTTTCTGTTGATGACAACAATGTTACTCCAAAAGAAATGCAACTTTCTTGCAGCAGTAGTACCTTATAGAAAGATCTCACTTTTAGAAAAAAATGTTTTTGGATGGAAAGAATTTTTTAAAGTAAACTCCATGGGAAAACTTTCTGCATTGATATATGTAATATTTGCATGGCAGTAGTAAATAATTTTGAGAAGAGATGTAAAATAGTTGTTGTCAATTATGGTGGCTGTTGTGCCAGATAATGGTTGCTCAGTGCAAGTTGTCAAAAGCCCTCAGCCAAAATCGAGAGAAATACAGTGAAAATCTGGGTGTCTGCAACCTCACTGCAAAATGTTGGTATCTGACAAGTGTATTGTAAGAAAGGATTAATGTGGGTATGCATGCAAATGTGATGGATACTTTTCCTCCAGCTTTCAGGTTTGAAGGCACGTGCTGGTACCGTATAGCTGGCTGGAGATTGTTCAGAGTCATCAGAGTCTCTGGAAGAAATTTCTCCCTCTCCTGCTTTGTGGTGCTAGTTTCCACCTGGCCTGTACATTTCAGATGGAAATTTGCTCTGTGGCTTGCTGGACACTGACAAGGATGCTGTGGTGATGTGGAGGACACAAGGTGTGCAAGAGCCCAGGTTTTGCCAGGCCTTTGGGTGAAGACTGCCTTGCTGTTCTTCAGTTTTCTTCACTCATGCATAACTCAAACCAATCTAAGGTAAAATGCATCAAGTAGCATATATTTGTAAAAATAAAAAACTTGAAAACATTGTTTATAAATGTTTATGAAAGGCAGAAGCGATGATGAAAAAAGAAAACTATGTGTAGATCTGCTTAAACTAAGATTACACCTAAAGGGTCATCCTTGTCTCTGTGAGATTTGGAACATCTACTGCATGGACATAGATGGAGTTCAGTTCCATACAATTTTCTTTAAAGCTTTTTTGCTGAGTAGCGACTATCCCAAAGGAGTGGGTCTGTGAGCAGTTTGGTTGGGGTGAACGTGAATTCCAGTAGCCTTTTGGCTGGTGAGAGGAGGAGGAGGAAGAGGAGACACTATCCAAAGCGCACCTCCCAGGGGTCCAGCAGTAAGAAGGGAGCTGCAAAGCCCCCCACAAAGCAGTCAGTTGAAAAATTTAGTGTATACTTAGCAATCTCTAATCAGTCAATAGCCAAAGATTAGACAAATATTTTGGAGGACAAATCTCATGAAGTGCTAACAGTTTTAGAGAAAGATTACAAAGAATGTCTTAAGTAATTGCGTGAAATTAAGAGTTTTAGTGGACGTGGAGGAAAATCTGCCTGCGCACCTAATGCCCGTTTCTGTTCACATTGAAGGAAATTGGAGTTTTGACATTGCCTTTTGTGGAAAAAGCCTGACCCTGTATTTAGTGCTTTACATTGAATAATTGCAACATACCTGCAGAATGACAGTGAAAAAGTTATGTCTTTGACCTCCTGCCTCTGGTGGCTTTGTTATAAGTTTGCTGAGGATGCAGCAGCTTCATATAAGCTGCTGCTTATTTACTAATTAATTTACCTGTGTATATATGAATAGCTCTTTTGCAGTGGTTTCCTAGCAATTCAATTCTGATATGCATCCTTTGTTTTCAGTGACAGGATGTGTGGGTGACTGGGTGTGCATGACCACAGGCTTCCCTGTCATCAAATGTTGGGATAATTTTCATGATTACCTGTTCTTTTAGCAAATTAATTTGAGCAAGTCTCCTATTTGTCTTATACCTTCAGAGGTTTGGGATTTGAGTCAAACTCCTATCAGAAAAAACAAAGCAGCTGATCATTACATCTCTATTCCATATTCCAGTTTGGTTTTATGAAGTTTATAAAGGAAGATTTTTAACACTTAAAAAAATGTTGACTTAATTCTGCCTTGATAGAGAGGGTATTGGTTGGTGTTACTAATCCAGCTTTTTTTCTAACCACTGAGTTCTAGTCATGAGATTATTTCAGTGTCAAAATATGCAAGTATGTGTGTGTGTGGTTTTTTTAAATGTGCATGCATCCATTAGGTAAGCTGCATATAGGAAACTGTATTGGGTTTGTGTGGCAAGGTTTTGGCAGTGGGTGGGCTACAGGGGTGGCTTCTGCGAGAAGTTGCTAGAAGTTTCCCCTATGTCTGACAGAGCCAATGCCAGCCGGCTCCAAGACGGACCTGCCGCTGGCCAAGGCTGAGGCCATCAGTGGTGGTGGTAGCACCACTGGGAGAACAGATTTAGGAAGGGGACATGCCCCCCCCGCCCCGTGCAATGGCAGCTGGAGAGAGGAGTGAGAATATGTGAGAGAAACAGCCCTGCAGACCCCCAGGTCAGTGAAGGAGGAGGGAGAGGAGGAGGAGGTGCTCCAGGCGCTGGATCCAGGATTCCCCTGCAGCCCGTGGGGAAGACCCTGGTGAGGCAGGCTGTCCCCCTGCAGCCCAGGGAGGTCCACGGTGGAGCAGATCTCCACCTGCAGCCCGGGGAGGACCCCATGCCAGAGCAGGTGGATGCACCTGAAGGAGGTTATGACCCCGTGGAGAGACCCTGCTGGAGCAGGCTCCTGGCAGGACCTGTGGCCCCGTGGACTGAGGAGCCCATGTGGGAGCAGGTTTTCTGGGAGGACTTGTGACCCCATGGGGAACCCACACTGGAGCAGTCTGTGCCTGAAGGACAGCAGCCCATGGAAGGGACCCACGCTGGAGCAGTTCGTGAAAAACTGCAGCCTGTGGGAAGGTCTTGTGTTGGAGAAGTTCATGGAGAACTGTCTCCCAAGGGAGGGACCCCACGCTGGAGCAGGGGAAGAGTGTGAGGAGTCTTTCCCTGAGGAGGAAGGAGCAGCAGAGACAACGTGTGATGAACTGACCCCACCCCCATTCTCCATCCCCCTGTGCCACTTAGGGGGAGGAGGTAGAGAAAATTGGGACTGGAGTTGAACCTGTGAAGAAGGGAGGGGTGGGGGGAAAGTGTTTTAAGATTTGGTTTTTATTTCTCATTATCCTACTCTGATTTGATTGGCAATAAATTGAACTAATTTCCCCAAGTTGAGTCTGTTTTGCCCATGATGGTAACTGGTTGAGTGATTTCTCCTTATCTCGACCCACAAGCTCTTTGTTATATTTCCTCTCCCCTGCCCAGCTGAGGAGGGGAGTGACATAGTGGCTTTGGTGGGCACCTGGTGTCCAGCCAGGGTCAACCTACCACAGAAACATAACGCCATCTGGCCGTGTTTGAAAAGCACTCTCAGAAACTTCTCTGTTTGACATGGAAGCTGTTTTTGTAAAGTTCTGTCTCTTAGTATTTTGTGACAATTAAAAACCCAGCAATCTTCTCACTACTCCCTTTGTCCTCTCTACTTATCTCCTGATCGAACTCAGAGGGCTGTATCCCCCCCACACTGGGGCTGGCGATGCCCCACTTGTCGTGTTTAGTGCTGATTGCTGAAGGAACGGGGAGAAATCCTGCTGCCTTCCTTGTGCCTGGCCCAATGGAGCAGCATTTACTCCTTTGGCAGTTAAAATAATTCAAATTAGGAAAGAAAGTTTCCCACTTCAGGTGCTAAATCTCTGTACCACCAAGTGACATAGCTTTGTATGCTCTTGCAGTGACAGAAAGCAGCCCACAAGCAGAAGAAAATAAGTCTTTTGAGAGGAATGAGTGAATTTCATCCTCCCGGACAGCCTCCCATCCTGTCAGTGTGGGGCGAAAAGTACTTTAGTTATGGATCCCCTGAAGCTTCATGATACCTCATGCAAGTACACTTCAATAGAAACTTTTGATATTGCTGTGTTTCAGATTTTCCAAACTAATAAGTTTCAGTATTCATTTTCACCCAGGCTGGGGCAAAAGCAGCTACCTGAAAATACCAATTTCACAGAAAAAGAATGATCAACTATATAAATGAACAAATGAGTAAACAAAAAGATCCCTATTTTCTTTTTCCTATTCTGTTCTTTTTCTCTATCCTGTTCTGCCTTTTTTTCATTCCCTCAATCTTGAATTAATTTTCTCTTCAACTGGCCAGGAATTATCAAGAAGCAGGTCTGACTATGGAAAGGCATGATGTTCCCTTTCTCACTTTCTTTGGGCAAAAAGACAAGCTACGAGGGAAATATCTCCTGAGCAATTAAAGAAATTTGGAAATCTCTTCATTTATGACCATGTGCAGGTGAGAACCCAAAGCACTTACAAAACAGACACCATCTTTTCCTAATATTTCCAATTCACGTTGGAGTTTGGTCTGCCTGACAAGTTCTTGGTCGTCAGTTGGTGAAAGAGAGGACTGCTGAAGAGATGCTGCTTTCGCATGAGAAACAAAGGAGAGGGGATTTTTCTCCCTGTTAACAGCAGAGATGCTGTTAGTGCCCTTTCTGAGTTGAGCCCTAACCCTGAAGCAGTGCATTAGGGCTTTGGGTAGACAGCTCAGTGCAGGAGGGCATAAAAGGCTTACTCAGCTCTTTGTACAAATTTTCCATCTGAAGAAAAAGCAACAGACTGTTCTGGAAAGTCTGAAAAATTAGATGCAATATAATTGTTTCCTTCAAGCATCACAGCTCTTGAAGTATAGACTGAGCCATAAAAGGCTCCTCCCTGTTCAGTCCATCTTTTATTTACCACATGGGTACTGCATCCTAATGTCAGAGTGCTTTATGCTTTTACTAGAATGCCGCTTTCAGCAGGCCATTATTAAAGGGCTTCACCCGGCTCAGTACTTCATATATATATATCAAACACATGAAAACAAATATTCAGATTATCCAAAAATGTGTGAACTTCTCTGAATTTGGTTGTATGTTTCAAATGTTCAATACTTATAATTTTTTGAAAATTGCAGTTTGGGGTAGCATTGATTCCTACCTTTAAATAGCTCCTTAGTTTAGAATATATTTAAATATTTTGGGCAAATTTAAAAAAAGTAAGTGTTGGTTTTCATTTCATATAGATACCATTTATTTTAAATCCAAAGAAATATCACTGTGCATTAAGTCTTATGCAGTTATCGTATTGTTTCCACTGATGTTGAGGTCGGCTTTAGGACATGGGTAGTATCCTATCCAAAAACTAGCTTTAAAATTCTGACCTACAGTGAGCAAGACATTTAGCTGTTGGGATGGATGCCTGATATAATAAATATCCTTAACTGATGACCTATCAAGAAATATAATCAATCTAAAAAAAAGCAGTCATATATCTAGTGGTAACTCATCTTAAATGTGTCTAATAACAGATAACTTCAGCTTTTAAAAATTGCTTTTGGTTTTCTTATCCAAAAACATGCTTTCACTAGTCTGACAGTAACAGAGGTCCATTTATTAGTTTTTCACAGCTGAAGATGTTGCATAGTTACTACTGTTGGTAAACAAGCTTCCCCACAAGCTGACTACCTCACCCCTATCCACAAAAATCTAGACATAGCTTCTGGGGACAAAAAATTATTTGTAACTGGGACAGATTGAGGGGAGGAAAAACGCCGTCTCTTCCAGCAGTGATGATGATGGGAACATGGAATGGAACTTAAAATTCATTGAACTTTGTTTCTTCTTGAGTTGCAAGATATGGTCCCTTTGCATGAAGAGTCCATGCATTGTTCCAAATGCATAAAAAAGCATGCTCATAATTCAGAGGAATGTGTAGAAATTATACTTATGCTACTGCATTTTGGAAAGACAAATCTGCATGAAGCTGCGTATTCACACACCCTGTTCAAAGCATCTAAGTTTGTTCAGAGCCCTCTGGAGACCCCACTGACTGAACAGGGAGCCTATCTTCATTCACAGGTATGCAAGCTTGATGTCTAAAGTGACCCTACCTACTATCAGAACACGTGGGAAAAAAGGCAAGATGCTGCCAGTGCCAGGGTAGTGTTGCAGAACAGAATTGTGAGCCTTGTCCATGATCCTGAGTGGTTTCCTTTGCTTTACTAAAATGATGGGAAAAGGCCAAAGAAATATTGTTGGGAATTAAAATGAGTCAAAAAGGAACGTATAATTTTGTTGTAGAGCTGATGACACTCTTCTACTGTAATGACTCCTGTTTTCTCTTGCAGTCACTTGGACATGAGCAAGCCCTCACAGGAAGTCCTTCATTGTTTACTTTCTTTTTCATAAAATAATTAGCTGTTATCAAATTTATTTTAACAGTATGCTTGCCTGTGATATTTTGAGCAATATGCTTTCATCTCTGAGTTGACAGTGGAGTCAAATAACACCAAAGATCTTCTCTAAGGTAGAGGAAAAAAACCTTTCCTGTATCTTTTTTTTTTTCTTTTTTTTTTCTTTTTCCAAGAAAAAACATGGAATCATTTTTAAATTCAGAGGGATTTTGAGACTGAGCTTTAAAATCCTAGGGTATATGTGTGAAATAATCTACCAACTAAAAGCTATGGGCTGGTCAGCTGACCTACAACCCCTGCTACTCTGATACTCTCTAGTGTGTAGTAGTATGTGATTCATATGCACTTATTTCTGACTGTGTTCATCTTCGAAATAATCACTTCATTCTAGATAAATGTATTCAGTGGTATGACTACTCCATCCATCATATTAGGTAGAGTTGTGCAGCTGAATGCATCTCTATTCCAAATAATGATGGTCTCTAATATTTTCCTGAAAATGTGGGTAATTTATTATCATAGGCTAATTATGCCCAATACGGCTGCAGGCTGACATTTATTGCAAGAGGTGGGCTGCAGAGAGCCAGGAGGCATCACGTTGTCACCGGAGCAGTTTCTGGGAAAGAATTTAGCTACTTGTCCAGCATTTCTGCCAGAGCTCTGGGAAGTGTTTCCCTCCCTGCAGTGTGCTGGATACATTTACTTCTCCCCTGTTTCAGGCAGGATTGATGGTTACCCATACCTCTCCTTGGTTAGGGAACACAAAAGCTCCTTCTCTCCCCACACCAGCTCCTGGGCAGGAGAAAAGCACAGTTGCTTTGTTTCAATGGCAGGCACCTTCCCACCTATATTAGCCTCAACAGTGACTGGATTTGCAGGATACCGATCCCCACACCCATGGCCTTGGTTTCTTGTCTAAGTGGCAACTTCCAACAATTTCTCCTCCCCATCTGTGAATGCACAGACAGGGGATGCAAAGCAGTAAAATCCTGGTTTACAGCCATCTGCTTCTCATCTGGGACAAATGCAGCTCTCTGTGCCTGCCCAGGAAAACTCGGACTCAGAAACTTCCTTCAAGCTGTGATCTCCCAGACAGAAAGAAGAAATGTCACCTAGCCTTTCTATTGTAATGTAACCATTTCTTCTGGGTGTTTCGCTCTTCTATTGCTGCTCTTTGCTCAGAAATTAATAGCTGAGAAAAACATCATTTTAACTGCTGTGCAATATGTTTTTGTTCATCTTGGGAATTAGTCCAGGATAGCTCTACCTAATTCAGATCAATGACAATTTTTTGTTGGCCTCAGTGGGAATGAATGCTACCTTATTTTTGTATTATCTATGCATTAAATAGCTCAGTTCTCTGAATTCTTCTTTAATCCCAATTTTATAATGTTTACACTTCTTTTTTTGTGAGTGGCTTACCACTGTGACCAAAGTATCACTAAGAATTTTATCAGAGCCTTCCCATAATTTTGAAAACTTCATTTAGGCCACACCTGTGGCTGTTGTTTTCCAGGGAGAATAACTCAACACCCTTAACCTTGTCTTACAACTTAGATTTTAGAGACCTGATACTATCTTTGTTGCCCTACGGTACATCCTTTGCAAGGCAGTATTGCGCTTCCTGTATCACAGCACCCAGCCCTGCAAGAAGAGGTCTAGGTAAGCTCTGTATGGGTTATAGCTATTAAAGATGATCTTATATAGAAAGTGTATCACCTCTTATTTACTGCTCTATCCCCTTGCTAATACCACTTGACGTTGTTTGCCTCTCTGCCTGCTGCTGTGCACTAGGTTGATGGTTCCAGTGATATTTCTACAGTAACTCCCCAAAGCCATTGGCTGTGGTAGAATGCTTTACCCGGGAAGAGACTTGGCCATTTCACTACCAGGGAATTTATGCTGGGTAGTCCTGGGAAATAGGGAAAACATATTAGTCAAAGTGCTTTGCGAAAAAAATTACTCCTAGTGAAAGCAATCACTGCAGAGTATGTAATGATTCTGGACTGTGAAATGATATTTGGGACCAGGGAATAAAAATACATCAATTTAGTGATTCATTTTGACAAAAACAAAACTGCAGAAAGCTTTTTCCATTATTGTTGTCTTTGTGGAGCCATTCACGAGCAGCAATAGGATCAGTAGAGTGTACAGCTGCTTTATTAGAGATGCTGTTCAGAGGTGTTTGATTTTGAGGTTCACATAAGGTGAACAGTCAAGACAGCAGAGACCATCTTCTGGTCCATCAAATTGGAGACTCATTCAGACAACTAGACAGTGACTTCTGGGACAGTGATTAATTTACTGAGAGTTTAGGCAGAACTGTTTGTTCTTTAATTATCTTTGAAGACCAAAATAAGCTTGGGGTTTATAAACAGATTATGTGTTTGCTTGGGATGACTTTAGGGGGAGTGTTCCTCCCTAATTTCATAATTTGTGCTGGGAAACAAAAAGCAGAATCACTTTTTAGCCTGGTTAAGAGTGTTCATCTAATTTCTGGAGTTTAAAGAGTTCACTGCTGTCATACATGGGTTTTACTGGAGCTCCTGTGGTCCAGCACTGTATCTGCATGGGTCTCTCCAAGCAAGGCAGTAACCCACTGCTGGTGGGGCTGCCAGCGGTACCTTCACCTCTCCACCTTTGACGGATGGTAAAAACCAGGCAACTCCCTGTGAAAACAGGGCAAAATGATTTTCAGCAACTACAGAAAGTGTGATTGAGACAAGGTGAAGTTTAGGGAGGTGAAGAAGAAATGAAGAACTCTGATATGGTCACAGTGTTAGAAATGACCCTCTCAGATTACCTCCTCTTTCTTCAGACCACAGAAGACACCTGCCTAGCATCGGGCAATACTTTTGACTTTCATTCCTTAAGCTGTCAGAGGAGAAAGGAAAGCACACACATTTGCTAGGCAATTAGGTGACTTTGGTGGTACAGGGAGTGCTAAACGCTGCTTTGAATGACTTCTAAAATCTTGGCAAGATGAAGGAGATTTGCCCAGGCCATGTAGAAGGGAGAAGGAATTATCTGAATGAAGAGAGGGCTGTATCAGTGAACACATAGTATAATTATTGTATTTATATCATTTAATTATCATATGTGAGAGTGAAGTCCAGCACTCAGCCATTGATTTGAGGCAGTGTCCCTTCATGTACTTGTCAGCTAGTGGCACATATGCAAGACCACTTGGGATGGCCTTTGGTTTGCCATATTAGCTGTAGATAATGTTACTCCCAGATATGACTGAGGGAGCAAGTATTTTTTTTAAAACAGGTCAGCAATTTTAAATTTTCCTTTTTCACCCACATCAAGTTTCATCAGCCTAAAATTTCTCTCCAAATTTCACTAAGCACCACATGCAAGTCTTCTGAGGACGAGTTCAAAGATGCTGTACAGCTACATCAGGGGTGGGCACCCAAGTCGCATGTGGCTCTTTGGCTCTGAAAATGCGGGCTCAGCTGGAGCCTGGGAGGGCACGTAAGCCTGGCGCTGTGGGAGGAGGTGAGCAGGCAGCGTGGTGAGGGCACTGCAGTTTGGGAGGGAGAAATGGGATGTTCTGAGAGCTGGTGCAGCCCCATATCATAGTATCCTGGTTTTGGCTGGGATAGAGTTAATTTTCTTTCTAGTAGCTGGTATAGTGTTATGTCTTGGGTTCAGTATGAGAACAATGTTGATAACACTAATGTCTTCAGTTGTTGCTAAGTAGTGTTTAGCCTAAGTCAAGGATTTTTCAGCTTCTCATGCCCAGCCAGCGAGATGGCTGGAGGAGCACAAGCAGTTGGGAGGGGACACAGTCAAGGCAGCTGACCCAAACTGGCCAAAGGGGTATTCCATACCATGTGATGTGATGTCCAGTATATAAACTGGGGGGAGCTGGCCTGGGAGGGATCGCTGCTCGGGAACTGACTGGGCATCAGTCAGCGAGTGGTCAGCAATTGCATTGTGCATCACTTGTATATTCCAATCCTTTTTATTATTATTATTGTTGTTATTATTATTAGTTTCTTCCTTTCTGTTCTATTAAACTGTTCTTATCTCAACCCATGAGTTTTACTTTTTTTTCCCCCCCAATTGTCTCCCCCATCCCACAGGGTCAGGGGGGAAGTGAGTGAGTGGCTGTGTGGTGCTTAGTTACCGGCTGCGGTTAAACCACAGCCCACGGCCATTTGTGTCACTGTATGGTTCATTTTTTTTATTTTTGGTCATCGTTGAAATAGGTGATTGTAAATAAGTTTGAACTTAAAATCCTTTCAGAAATGCAAGAATCCTTATATAAATGTGCAGTTTCCCCATGGCCTGAAGCACTGCCCCCAGACAGTCAACAAATTTATATTAAACCATACTGTGTGGTAATTTTTAAACATTTGTGTCTGTTTTGAAAAGTACACATTTTGTTTCCTATTGTTGGTATGGTACTTTAAACTGCAAAAGGCAGAGGATTTAGCCATGCGTATGAGCTAATGACAAATTTTAAGTACTGTATCAATAAAGACATTAAAGAGGTGATAGAAAACGAGAGAGGCAGGATCCTTTGTATCGATTGCCAGACCCGGGAATGCTGTGGTAGCTGTGGGCATTGCTGTGTTTTACCAGAGCTGCTGTTCTACACATCCACTACCTCTGCAGAGTGATGTGACACTGAGGTGTTACTGCTGATCCTGAACAAAGTATCAGCTGATTAACTAGAAAACGATTATTCTCAGCCAGCATACTATTGAAGAGTAAGCTAGTAGATATTACTATTATTAAGAACTGCTCCTTTATATTGCAGCAGAATCACTCTTTTAAACCAGGCCCTCCTGCTTGTCCCAGAGAGTTTGCACCTTGCTACTAAGCCTATGCCTTGAAGACTCTACAGAAGGAAGGTAAGGTAAGAAACATGCACCAGCCCCATAGGCTGTGCTTTGGGCTTTCCAGGCAGAGAGGGAACCGCCGGGTCTCGTTCCCAAACCTTCCACGGGCATCGCAGCCAGCCCAGCACAGAGGCTCTCAGGATGTCTCTCTCATGGTTTAGTTAGGCATAGGATATTCCTTGAGCAAAGCTCACAAGAGCTAAGACACGAGTAGGGTTTTGTAGTTTTTGTTTTGTCCCCATGCCCCCTCCTTATCTTTGTTTCTAAATTGTGGGGAAAACCCCCACAAGATACCTGGACATAAGTGGGCTGGGAAATGTAATTTTTGAAATTCCTTTTGGCCTCTATATTATTTAAAGGGTATAAGAAACACACCAGTAATCACAGACTTGCTGCTCTTCTGACAAATTTCAATTTTTATTTTTCTGTCAAATTTTCTCAAAGTGCAATGTGAAATCTAATAATGATTTCTTTTTCCATGTATCTACTGAAACCATTGGAAATATAACAAACAACAGAACTTCTTTGAAAAGATCCAGAATAAAAATACTTGTTTATAGTAATTCTTTGCATTGAGTTGGCAGGCAAGAAAACCTCTCAGCCAGTGGCAAGTAACTTCTGTGCCTATCTCCATATTCCAGGAGTCCAGTGTTGGTCCTCCCTATAAGCTGTTACATAAAAGACTTAAGGAAACCATCATTACTGCAGGTAAACTAAAAAACAATTAGACTTACACAAACTGCAAATGTGATAAAAATAAAGTAAATATGTTTTTTAGGTGACCTTGTGTCCTGAGAATTATACAGATGAATAATTTACTTGGGGTTTTGCTAATTTAATTAATTGATTATTTAATTAGATATTGTCCATCGGAAGCTGCCATGCAAAAAAAATCAGTTTACTGCAATCCCACTTCTAAAAAATTAATTTCATTACCATCAAATAAAGAACATGTTTGTGTTTGTTTCCTCTGTTTAAATTCTGCTTCCTCCTTGTGAAACTGTTAATATGGTGAAGCCCTGCTCTGAAATTGCCTACAAACTCTTAAAAACATAGTTAATTACAGATAGCCCAATTTAAACTTTACAGCATTCTTGATACATTCAGAATGTATGGAAGGTGGTTTATGCTAACTAGCAAGAAGAAACACGTTGCACTACTTCTGGGCGCTTGGAGATCAAGCAAGAAGGGCTGCTTCTGGCAGCAGTAAAAGTGAGGCTCACTAAATACAACTGGGAAGAAAAAATTAAAAATTCTGGTGATAATATGGATGAAAACTTTGGATTAAATGCCAGTCTTGTTTATGGATATTCAACTGCTACAGAGTGCAGTGCAGGGGGTTGCAGGCATTAAAGCTGCAGAAAAGGTCTGGCTAAAGTGATAAAAAGAGCAGTGCTATAAGCACATTGTATCATATTCCAACAGTATCTGCAAGTAACTTGTGCCTAAAAATGGATTGTTTGTGTATTGCTTCAAAAACATTCTGGGGGGGGTGTTCCCGGGTGTCATGTGGAGGTGGGCACAGAGGTTGGAGGAAAACAGAGCTGGGAAGGCGGCAAGACCAGACCATGCTCTGGATCTGCAGCAGTCTTTGGCAGGTCACCCAAGATGGATTTTTAAAATTCTACTTTATAAAAGAAATAAAGATTATTTATCTTTAACACGTGTAGATGAAAAGCATTCTGTAAGTGTCAGATATCGCTACTGAACACTTTAGTGGTGCAGAGGTGATGTGCAGAGTGAAAAGAGCAGCGCAGCATGGTGCTGTGAAAAGGGGCAGGGTCTGGCAGCCATTTTAGAGCACATCTCCATCACAAAAACTTCAGGAGCAGAAAATCGTAGTGTCTGAAGATCTGCAAGACATCACTTTTGGTCTGAGATCATGCTATTTTAAATTATCATCTTCATTCCATTAACAATGTAAAATTGCTTAGCATTTCAACTTGGGAAAAATGATGTCATTTCTATGACTCCTCCCAAGACTTGCCAAAACTGTAAAGCATGGCCCTGTCAAACCAACTTGCAGCAGGTGTTGATAAGGAGGCAGGAGTGTGAGGCCTCCAAAGCTCTGCAGTGCTTGTGGCCATGGTAGGTTTTCCAGAAACCTGTATGTACCCCCTCAGAGAGGGAAGATCCATGATAAGAATGGCATTTTCAATGGGTCTACCATGTCAAAAAGGCTTTTGGTGGAGGATTGGTCTTGGGTGCGTGTGTTGCACAGAGCAAAGAGCAGTTCTCCTCTCCTTACCACTCTGACCCACACACCCAGTCTCATTTTTCTCTCCTCTTCTGGGAAGGACAAGGAGAGTCCCTCCAACCCCCTGCAGCCATCCCCAGGGCCAAGGAGGAGGTCCTGGAACTGCCAAGCTCCTCTGCCCTGTCCCAGCTGTGCCGTGTTCAGATCACCCTGAGTTTCTGGAGGAGCACTGGGATGCACTCTGTGAGACAGGCTGGGATGTCCCGAGCAAAAAAGGATTGAGGCTGTAGCTACCTGGAGGGACAGAAACTGGGATATTGAGTGACTGCTGCTTGTTCTTCCAGGTAAAAACAATTTTGGAGAGTGATGCATCTTGTGCAGGAACCACCTGACGTTTTCTCTAGACCTCTCAGAAGCCCTGCTTAGGAAACAAAATGTAAAACACCCCTAGCTTGTTGTATGTCATTTCCTAAGTGACAGCTGATTACGTTTTAGGAATGTTTTCTCATTTTCTGAATTAAATCAGTTTGGCATTCTGTAGCAGACAGTACTCATTAACCTTTTAAGGATTGCCAAACTGATTTGAAGCATTCAATGGAGGGAGGGGAAAAAAAACGTAAAAACCCCTCTGTTAAACATCATTGTAACCTGATGCTTCTGAAGCAATAGGCAACAAAGACCAAGTCTTCTCCTTGCGGTAATTTATTACATGTGACACTCGTTTATACTATACTTGACCAGGTTTGAAGAGGGTACAAAATATGAACCAAACCCATGACATATGGTATGAATTACATTTATTATCTTATCAAACTCTGATGTTTAGAATGATACTAATTTTCATAATTAATAATTCCATATAACTCTTCTAGACTGTTGGGAAGAAGAAAATAGAAGTCCACTTTCTAAGCCTCAGTAAGCACACATAGCAGAAACCAGGACATAAGGAGTTGCATGATCTCAAACCACTACTGCTGATGAATTCAGGAATATGTAAGTAGAAGTAAATAAGAAATTTAATTCAATTCTGCAGGTTTTTGGCTTCCCTTACCTGCCCCAGCTCTCAAAACATATTGTGAATAGTGACTGGATGATATCCAAGCCATGAATATTGCTAAAAAGTACCTACTGAGTTGGTGAGTGGGGGAAAATGTTGAAAAATGCTGATGATACATGTACACTTACAATGTTTGCGTGCCTGACCAATGTCTATGATGTTTATGGTCTCCGACAGTCTGCCTGCAATAACTATTGGTCCCTGATTCTTTAGTACTGTAAAGACTTTATAATATCCCCATTTTGGTGAGGCTCAGTAAAAACTAAAGCTACACATGTTAATCTGTTACTTCATTTGTGTCTTATATGAGTACCTTGTAAGCAGAAAAGATCTGTAGCCACCTCTCTTGGTAATGTTGCTATTCCATGCAGGGTAGCTATCCCATCACAAAATGGCACCTGTGCATTTTTTTGTGGGCTTTTAGGCAAGTAGGTTTTAAAACAAAGTGGTAAAACTTCTGACACAGGCCTTCTTCAAGAGAGGAGACTGGCTCAGGCCCATTACTTTGGCGACCAATGGATATGGATCAATTCCCATAGCATGTTTACATAAAGGGCTAGGATGTTCCCAAATCTGGACTTCTTAGCAGGGGCGTTGGGTTATCCCAAATCCACTGCTGATAGCTTTGCCATCTTGTAACACAAAGACGACAGCTATCCAATCGTTTGGCTCACGAGGAGAGTGGTACTTAGAAATGAGTAAACAGTACTTAGAAATGAGTGTGCTGGAGCTTTGGTATCAGCCAGCTGGTCATAATAAAACCAGCCAAGGCAACTGGAGGCCAGCTGGGGGAAACCACCTTCTCTGCAGAGCTCCCCATGAGAGGAAGCACTGTCCTCCATACAACCAGGACAGGAGCTGTGCAGTTTCAAGATACCCCCACCTTGCTGCACCTCCCACCCCATTTTTCCCCTCTTATGAGGATAAAAGAAAAAAGCAAGTAAACCAGTGAAGATGCTAACTTGTTCCTCGCATTCCGCCAAAACCAACTTGGAATAGGAAAGAAAGAACATAGAGGATACCAGGATACCCAACGGCTCACTCCATTCAGCAATGTAACAGGGAAGACGTGGCCCTCTGCTTTTTGGGAGGATCCTATCTAACCAGCAGCCATTACAGCTGGTATTTATTTAGGGTGTATGCTGGAATTCTTTTGTGTTGCTGAAAGAGTCACACTACACACTGGAAGAGTAGGACTCTTGTAATTTAAGGAGGTTTCATAGCTCTTTTAACCATGTCCTCATGAAACAGTTGAGTGGAAAAGCTTAAGATCTGGAATTGTGCATTGGATCTTTATGGGAAATGTTCATGCAAATAGAAGATGTTGTGTTTTAATTTAGAGTAGACACAGGTATATAACCAAAATCATATGGACTACATGTTGGCAATGGAAGTATTGCTGGGGACAGGGTGCTTTTCAACTCTGTTGCAGATAACTTGTCTCATACGGTATGGGCACCAATAGCCAGTCATGCCTAATATGCATTGGTTTTAGACCAAATCTTACTGAAGGGAAACTTGGGGCACCCACCCCCCTTGTACCTGCATATTGCATGCCCGGCCAACAATGGAGGAAAGGAGGAGAGGTGAGGGGCAGCCTCCTTGAGGCTCAGTTTCCTGCCCTACAGCACAAATTTCACTGGGTGATGTGAAGATCCTGTCAAGCAATGACTCTTCCTGAGCTTTGATGGAGTTTTCTGGCTACCAGAACATGTCAGCTAATTAGTACTTAAACGTTTGTGTAGTAAAGGCTGTACATGTATGACTTTTATTGTATATTTAAATTATTTCATGCATTTTTAACTCATAGAAGTGTACTTGATATTATTTCAAGAATTTCTAATATCTCAATATAAGTTTTATTTAAAAAAATACGTGTGTATATATATATGCACAACAGGAATATATGGGTTTAAATCTCTCTCCCTGTCTTAAAAACCACAAAGGAATGAAAAAAACCTCATGAGGTATACGGTGTCCACCTGGTAAAAGCAATTAAGGATTTAGATGATTTTGAGGCAGAGAAGCCCAAAATGGACCCTGGGAGCTGCTGGAGAGGAATTGGAAATCTGCATCCACCATGCACACAGGGAATGCCTGGCACTGCTCAGCCCACGCTGTGGGTGCCTGCTTAGTCACAGCAGCTTGCACCCTCTCTAGGGACAGAGCCAGAGCTTGCCTAAATTTCCAGAAGGCAAGCCCAGTCGTTTATCTAGAATGTGGTTAAGAAACCAAACCATCCTCTGATCTTGTTCCCTAATTTGTTCCATCCTGGAACTAATTTGTAGTGACTGTGGTATATCGGGCTGCCCTTTCTGGTCCCTCCAAGCCCTAGCCAGGGCTCGATGGTATAATAAGGTGTGGCTGGAGAACCATTGCTACAAGATGCTTTAAAGAAGATGGTGTTAATTTCTTAAACATGTTCACCTTTCCTCATGCATGAGGCTTGCTAACTGGTAGCCTTTGGATTTTGTTGGTGCTGGCTGCACACCTGCGCCTGTCCGTGCATTAAACCTTGACTGTAGGACTCTCGTCACAAATGAACTGTCAAATCATTACTACGTTTGATGCAGCATAATCTGTCTTGAAATTAGAATTGGTCCATCCAGGCTCAAATTTCAGTTGCTACTGAGGCTAATACGCTGTTTTGAATATGCATTCATGGAGATTCACATCCATTGGGATCCAGAGGGAGTACAAGTTAAGAGCAGATTTTCTGAATTAGCATGTCGAGAGGGAAGGGTCTTTCATTTAGACTGCTGCAGATGCCTCTCCCTCTTGTTCATTACAATTGCATTTCATCAGCTTTATGATGTCCACATGTCAATTGAGTGGGAGGATTTTGCACACAAAAGAGCCTCAGGGAAAACGACTTCACTAGCTAATCAGCTGATTATCATACCTCAAATGGGCTGCAGTATGCTGCTCCAAATACTATATCAGCGAGAGTGGAATTGAAGATTAAGACAGCAAAAAGAAAGCTCTACAGCCCAGTTTAAAGAAATCAAACAGGAATTTGTCAGGGCTAGAAAGAAGCAAATATAGTCGGGACAAGTGCCTTTGAAATATCCTGAGGCTGGTTAAAAAAACCCACAAATGCCTTTCTTCAAAAGGTGTTGGGGGGGTGAAAGGTTAATTAACTGTATTATCTGCCTGTTTATGCCCAGCTGTGTAAAGCTCAATAACACAAGCTCCCACCCCGGTTTTAACACTGCATCCAAGAATCAAGACCAGTTGCAAGAACAGCCTCTCCTAGTAATTGAATTAGCCTCTGAACAGGCTGGATGCTCACAGCAAAGCAGACTCTCTCTCCCACCCTCCCTCTAAACGGACCTACCTCCTATTTGGATCTGCTGTCTGGATGGGGTTCTGTAATGTACAGTCCTTAGAAACCAATTTCAGTAAATGATCAAAACAGTAATGAAGAGACTCCTATGGAGAGTCTCGCACAATAGCTTCTGGTAGCTCATATATATGGATTCCTCCAGCCCATGAATATAGATCTATAAGAAGCACCATTTAATGGCTAGTGTGGGCTTTTTCTTTTTGTCTGAAATTTACCAAAGTTTTATCCCAGCTCCCTGGAGTCCTCCCCAAGTCTATCTAAAATGCAGTTAGAGCAGAGGCTGTCTTTTGCTTCACAGAGCGTCTGCCTTATGCTTTCATCAGAGTAGTCTAACTCACACAGATGCACTATTTAACAATGCCATCCCCTGCTTTCATCAGAAGGGGGAAGGTTGCAGAGCTGAGCCCTGAAGAATAAGGGGGGCAGGTCCCCTGTGATCGGCGAAAGCTGAACATCGGTGCCAGTTTCCATCTGTCATGATAGCCTATCTCCGAACCTTCAATCTGTCAAAAGCTTGCTGCCTAGCTGAAGGCTCCAGGAGATTTGGTGCACTAAACACATTTGACAACAGCATTATCACTGCAAGGAGCCCAGCAAAATGCCATCAATGTGTTAATTGTAGCCGGCTATGTAAAATGTCACTTCCCATATCATTTTACAGCGGCTTTGCCTATTTTGCAGCTCCTAATTTTCCACCCTTTATAAATACGTGGATTGTTCATGTGGAAATGTGGTTCGTTTTCGTGTCAGCTATGGTTTGGGGTTGGTTTTTTTCTTAAATGGAGGTTTAATTTGGTGTAATGCATTGCTCCAGGAAAGCAGCAGTATCTGTGGAAAAATAAATAAATAAAAAGCACTTGTGGAAATGAATTGTCCTTACGTTGCTGCTGTTCTAATTTTATATCTCATTGGAGATTTATTTCTGGGTTTGTACATTCTTTAGTGTATAAATGATTCATTTTGCTGCTGTTGCTGCAAACTCCCTTTATCGAGTGCACGGCATTTTTACGTTCCTGAGAGTTTTCCTCCATCATGATGTAAGAACACTTCTGTAATGATAAACATGAGAGTACAGCATAAATAAATGAAAAATCCCCCTTGAAGGTATGAATGTGCTTTTTAGCACCCAAGTAGCTAATATTCAATTTCTGGTACAACCAGTGCCAGGTGTTAAATTTCTCTACTTACTGTCACTAATGCAAATTAGATTCTTTTTGTGCTCGTAAAAAATCAAATCCACATTAGAAATTAGCTATAAAATGTAATGACTTAAATGCTATAGTGTTTTACAAATCTCCCTGCATTTCTGTAGCAGATAATGCTATAAAACTAAGAAAGGATAATAAAATATGGTAGAAAGTTGAGTTATTTAAAGGTCTTTTGTGACTGCTTACTCAGGGATTTGATGAATTATTTTGCTTGCTTTCGTTGTTGGTTGAAATAAGCATGCTTATGATTTCATTTCTTTACCAGATTAGATGTAATCAAAGTCGTCTTTGAATTTCATGTTATCCGAGCTGCAAAGGCTGTTTGCATTATTGGAAAATACCATGTGGTGAAGTTTATAATATATTTGCAACTTTTAATCATTAGAATTGTAAATGCGTCTGACAGCTCTTAAGAAAGTTGCAGTGATCTTGTTAGTGACTGTAATACTGAGATATATGGGGATCTGTGACAATTTTCCAAACTGATTTTTTTTTTTTTGCCACTCCCCCCCCCAAGATCTTTCAAAAGCAAACAGGGGAAAAAAAGGAATGCTTTGAGTGAACATAACCAGTACAATGTTCATTGAAAAGGACCTTTTATATATCGGGGAAAAAAGTCTTAAAAAATGATGAATAGCAAAACCTGTGTTTGTCAATATTTAAATCCTAGGAAATATTACATACTTGTGCAAAATGCATATTTTGTGATCTCCTGCCAAGTACTTAATTTAAGGTATTCAACCAAAATTGCAGTGAAACTTTAAGTCCTAGGTGAATAGCATATTTCCTGCATACTAAAGGAAGTTTTGATTAAAATTAACATTTCTGAATTCCTGCGTTGGTGTAGAGTGAATTCAAGCTCTGCAGTTCACGTTCTGCCTCTTCTCCACAGGAAGCTTAAACGAAATGTCACACAGTTCCCCTGCAGCCATTGCCGTGGGATGTGACCAGGGCACGGCGCTTCCTCTGCAGAGCTCGAGCTCCCTCTCCTTTAGAAAACATTTTCCCTACCTATTTTCCATGTTCCCAAAACAAAAGTCACTGGAGATGTTAAGTACTTTTGTTCCACGTACAACCTGTTATGCATTCCAGTCCTCATTTCATAGTCGTGAATGGGATAGTCCCAATTCAGGCCCCACCTGCATCAGAGCATAAATGTATGGACTGTCTCGAACCCAGTCACGAAGACTTGTGGAAACTCTTTTCAGGAGAAAAGGTGATGTGACTGCAGTTCTCAGCCTTCAGTGACCACGGTATGAAAATTAGCTCCGTTACCTGCAACTGGGGGAGAAATATAACTTTGACAGCTAGTTGGGAGAGTGATGGTTTTTTAGATGACAATTCTGTTCAAGATTGAGACTACTGAAAAGTTGCTGGAGGGGTGTCATTAACTGTGAAATAGTGTGACAGTAATAGCCTGTTGTGGCATCTGAAATCTGGACCACACTGTTCTTTTTCTTGAGGTCTAGGTTTTCAAAAGTGACTAGGAAGAAGGAAGGGTGAGAGATGAGTATGGGAGTCCCAGATACAGCCTTTTTAGGCAGTGCTATGGATCTCCTCTCCAAAACTCATCTTGAAGTGCTTCAGGTACAAGAAGTTAAAATATGTGCTCTCTTGAAAATCATGGCACAAAGGTTCAGCAGCAAAGTTCAGTCAAAGCAGGGAACACGCATTCCTTGCTTACCTGGCTGGTGAATCTATCAAGCACTTTGTCCCTAGTACCACAGGCATGGAATATTAATATAAAATCTATCTTAAAAATAAACAATAATTTAGAACAAAAGAAAGAGGTACTGAAACATGAGGGGCAGTACCTGCTATGGAGATACTTCAGCTCCACCACCCAACTGTCACATGTGTGACCAAGAGTGGGCTTAAGGGCTGAGGATGGGCAGAGCACCGCTCTGTGCCACCCTCTTTTGCTGATCCATCCAGCCACAGCCACAGCAGTAGATGATCTTGATGAGTTGCATAAAATGAAAAGTACGTGAGTGTTTAGGTTTTAAATTTACACCTTTTCATGAAAAAAAAAATAAATCACATTTTCAAACATAGCTTCTACATTTCCATATCAGGATACGATCAGTCAACGTCTCACTCCTACCTGTTGAGTTCCAGGACAGCTTGCAAGACTGAGACTCATCTCAGATTGTTACCTGAAGGACATATGGCCCCAAATTAAGTAATCAGTCATTGTACCATACAATCTGATTGTTCAAAAGCCATTGGGAAGCTCAGAGCTGAAATCTTAGGCACTGCAAAACCTCTCACCAAATATAATTGGTGTTAAACATTCTTGGGGTTTTGTGTATTCCCAGCATCACCCAGTTCTGTTTAGTTAGCTGAAAGAGCAAATATGAGAAATGCGTCTGTTCCTGACCACTCAGCTCAAAAGGACTGCATGAGATAGTCTATATTTCTAGCAGAAGAAAGTAATTGGATTTTTATTTGTCATTTCCCTGAGAGTTTTAATTTATACACTCAGCCCCTCTGTACGTCTTCAAAGTATTGACATGCTGCAAAATTAAAACTAAAACAACACAGGTGTTTCTTTGGATTAGATTGCTTTAGTCTAACCAAACCTTTCTAATGCTTATAATAAGTTTCCAATATGTGTTGTCAGGGCAGGTCCTTAGCTGACACACACCTTGCTGCACAGAATCAGTGGGACTACACTACCAAACATTTGTCCTGCCTTGTAACAAACTTAGTTTTGCAAGATTTTGCAGCAGTCAGGATTTACTTCACACTGCAGTAACTGGAAATTTAATTTGTCTGCACGCAATTGCTTCTGAGCCTCCGGAAGCTTGAGCAATGGGACTAGAAAAGATGTTTCAGTTTTGCTCCATATTTAATATGTTGTCTTTGTATTTGCAGTACCATAACCATGCAAAGAAGTAGAGAATATGTTCCCATGATTGTCTGTGGTTAGTTCCTCCAGTACAAATATTGAATTCTTGTTTCTTAATTTTTACAGGTATTGTAGCAGATTGACAAATAGACATACTTCTGCTGTTAATGAAAGGTAAGGAAATTTTGAGTCATAAAAAGAAAAATTTCTTAAATTTAAGTAACAGTAGCAGAATGCTAATTGTAAAAATTATGCCATCATAGTAAGACATGTAAATAACAGCATGTGATCTTCTACCCAAATAAGGTGAATGGATAAGCCTTGCATTTTAAACAACAAACATTCTATTTGTCATTTTTTAATGAATAGATATGTTTGAGTGAATGACTTCATATAACAGATATACCTGCAAAAAAACATAAGCTTTTCGAAGGACCTGGCAAACAAGGAAAAGGCAACTTTCTCCAAGTATTTAATTCACTGGGGTTTGACTGTTCAGTTCTGAGTTACAAAGAGAATTATTTTTATCTGAAGTGATATCCAAATGTTCTGGTCAATAATTCATCACCTTCTAACAAATACATTATTTACACTGAGGTAACAAGGCTAAATAATAAGCAAGAGGAACCCACAATCAGAAGTGTGATCTTTCTTTTTCTGTTCTCTACACCGATATCACTAAGGCAGTGTCAGGCAAATGCATTTGGGTCACCTGATTCTAATTTGGTGTCTGGACTGAATCAGCTGTTCACCACCACAGAAGGCACTGGGGTGGCATCTTCCAGTTCAGTATATGTGGCATGTAGGCCTGAACTGGAAGGTTTGGTTCTGGAAAGTAAATCCTTCCTCCACTGAAGCCAATGGGAATGTCATCACTGACTTCATGGGAACAACTGGCCATTGCGGATCTTGGACAATTTCTGAGTTGTTTGAAACTCAGGGGGAAAAGGGTGATACATGCTTTTCCAGTCTGGACCTAGGCTGAATCATCAGGAGAGACACAGACCTGAAAAGCAGAAATTTGCTATAATTTTTCACCTGAGTTGTCATTAAGACCTCATCTTCACTAAAATGAGATTTTTGGACCCTGTCTTCTTTCATCCCTTTTCTGAATATATTTCTACTTTGCAGAAACTGTATTTTTCAAAACACATTAATTGATAGCACAGGAAAAGGAGATCTCTGCTTTCATGCCTCCTTATAGGCAGTTTTACGAGATAGCCTTATACATATTTAGTATTGCTACCCATGCCGCTCTTTGTTATCTGCTAAGCAGAACATGTTATTTTTCCAGCAACATATAAAGCTGGCAAATGGCTGCTCATCATCTTTTTTTCAAGAATGTTGTACATACAGTTCTCTCCTGGCTAATAGGTCCTTCTATTCTCCATGATTTATCATTGTCAGGATTCTTTACATTTCCTCCTTATCTATTTTGCTGGAAATCTGCCCATTTTAAAAGGACAGCCTGGATTTAATTAGCCTATGCAGCATATTCTTGTGTAGGCTAAAGCGTATACTGTTTTAGAACAAACGAGAGTATAACTTTCACTGGTATGTCTTTGCTCCAATTCTTTCTCTCTCTATTTAACTCTTCTAAACCACTATAAAGTAAGTATCAAAGGTATCCTGGGTAATTAGCCATTACAGTACTGTCACAGAGGCTTCTGCAGTCAATACAGAGATAATTTGGGCAATGGTGAATGACAGAGTTGTCCAGACTTTTGGGATAATCAAGGACACATCCAGCTGTACCAGACATCTGTCAGACCCATGAATCATTTCAAGTAGCTTTGCAATAGCCAGGCAACTCGAGCAAAGATAAACATTCCAGCAGCACACAGCCACGGGTAAAATACTGCTCCCACCAGAAAACATTTACCTGCTCAATGCTGCAGGCCTATCGTTCAAAGCAGAAGAGGTACCACACACGTCTATCTGATTTTGGAAGGGGCACACATTTGTAACATTACCTACTGTAGTAAGAAGATGACTGAAGTAGCATAACTTACACATGCACACACGTACTCATTAGAATTATTGGGGCAAAAAGTGAGCAAGGGGAAAAGTTATACAAAACCCCAAAAGACTGAAGTAATCTTGATAAATGCAATGTGCCCTCTTTCAAGTAAGAGTATTTGTACTGCTTACATCTGCCTGAATTTACTAGTTGTACATTTTCTACATTTTGCATACAAATGGTGAGACTGTTACTCTAAATGTGCATCAAGATGTGCATAAGGAGTTAGAAAACTCCCTTTTACTTCCCTGTTGCTGTCACCTTATTCACGTACTTGCATTGGAGAGTTGAAAGAGAAAAAATCCAGCGCTGCACTTTGATGTCCCAGGGAAAACCTGTGGGTGAAGTCTGGAGTTGTGGGTTTTGGGCTTTGCTGTGCCACTGTCACCTGCATGGCTGTGGGCAAGTTTCCTTCAGTCTCTGTGATTTGGATTCCCCCTCCAATTAGGCAGCCCTTCTTTGCAAAGCACGCTGACATCTACCCGTTGGATTAAGTTTTTCTTGCTGCTTTGCAGGTGGGTGGGCATTGCTGCTTTTTCTAGCACGTTGGCTCACAAGGATGAGTTAAGATGAAGGGAAAACAGCTGGCAGGATGAGGTGAGCCAGTTTCCCTTCCCTGCTTGAGGTGACCATGGGTTATGGAGGTGAGCAAGGACTAGCCCAACTCAGATGCAGACAGTGTGGCTTTTGCTGCACTCTGCAGGCAGCGAAACTATATGGAATTGCTCCTAATAATTCCATAAAAATGCTATAATTACACCGTAGAGTAAAGGAGATTTCTGAACAACTGTGAGGTATGTCATACAAATATCTGCTATAGACTTCTTTGAAATGTCATTCTTCACACTGGCATTGAAAATGTGTTTTTTCCTTTCTATCTTTTGTATGGCACTGGATGGGAAAGAGTGCTATTAAGACTGCAGGGCTGCAACTGAAAAGCTTTGTTAAGCTCTGTCCGAGAGTCCAAGAGCAAAGCAGCACTGGCGGAGAGGACTCCTGAAGGCTGTCGCTGGTGAGTGGAGGGGTGGCATGGGAGGAGGAGCTGGGCTGGGAGGCACTGAAAGCAGTCGGTGATCTGACAGAACGCAGAGATTGATTTGCTGTGAGTGGTGTGAATGCAGCAATTGCTTTTGGAAAGCAAGAGGAAGAATTACTGGTGAGACATCAGAGGTTGTGACTGACAGATTGGTAGCTTTCCAATGACAGACTAAGGGTCGTTGAAGTATTTGGGGAGAAAGAGTGAGCCCACCACAGAGAAAATGCCATGCCTTGAGGTTGCTTCTCATTTTGAAGATGAAGAATTGCATCTTGAAAAGTTGACAGAGATGTTGACAAACTGTTGCTGCGTCCTCTAAACTTGCATTTGCCTTTGTCCCCTGCTTTGGCCTTTTTCTCTCCCACCATTCCCAGCTGCCACTGCAGTTCAGTGCCGTTGTCACTTAGCTCTGAAGTTTGGGTAATTTAGGAACCTGGGCTCCTTTCTTAGCCACAAAGGTCTTCCTCTCATTTCCATACACGGGTATATTTCTCTGTTGTGATACCTAGTGTGGTAGATTGCCAGTTTCTAGAAATCCATGTTTGTAGAGGATACTCACTCAGGGCAATCAGGTACAGTTTAATAAAGCAGTGTACTTGAGCCTGTGTACTCCCACTTGATTTCTGAGTTCTGGCATCAGCTGCTGGTAGTTCTGTACTGACCTACAGTGTATATAACTCCAGTTCCTAATCCATAATGCATTGCCCACACTTTTTTTATATAATGTTGCTTCTTTCATAAGTTTTTGCCTCAGTGACTAAATACTCGAAGACATACATGCAGAAAATCCGGTCCAGTTTTCCCCTTGTGGCCCGGTGCTTTTGCAGGTTTGCAATTCTTTGTGCCAGTGGAAAATGACGTAACTGTTAATGATCACAGCATCCCTCCAGTTGTGTTGGCTCCTTAATGTCACCATTTGCATTGCTAAATAATTTGATCACTAGTAAGAGGAAGTAGTTATTGACTGGAATAGGCAGCAATAACACCCCCCTCACTGTATCTATTTGATTTGTAGGTTATTTCTGCTATTTCAATTTCCAGAGCTTATGTTTAGAAAGACACTGTTGAGTTCAAATATCCAGTTGAGGATTTGATTTATTGTGAAATTCTTTTTAGCATCTCATAGTAGCAATCTCTTCAGATTGTCACCTACCCTGTCATCCTCAAGCTTTCTTTCAGTATCTTTATGGAACCGTTCAAGCCTTTTTTTTGTTTTAAAATAATCTCTAGCTGGTTAATTGCAATTCATTCTCCCTGTGATATTCTTCAAGCATTTGCAGCTTGTGCAGATCTCCAGAACCAGAATTCTCCCTGCAGCCAAAAGCCCTGAGCATGTTCATTATTTCTGTGCTGAAAGCATTTCACTAATTTTGCCATGTTGCAGCAGGGAACCTTTAACTTTATTTGCTTTTATACCTGGTTTTGCACAGTTGTGTTCATTCATAAATGTGAAAACTTACTTCTCTTACTTCCTAAAGTGTACGTATAATTCTTCCACTGGAAACCCTGTGCAAACTGTCTGGTTATTTTTAGCTCTTTATGCAAATTGCCTCTCTTAAATACACTGCTATCATATGATAGGTTCTCTAGGGCTGTTACTGTTCTCTGTTCTTGTGGTTTGATTTCAAGCAAGATTCCTTCAGGTCAGTGGGTCAGACTCTTTGGACTGGCAGAACCCTGTCAAGTACAAATAATAATGGTCCTGAGGAACTCGTTGCCACAGGATATGCTGGAGGCCAAAATTATAAATGAGTTTTAAAAGTGATTAGACAAATTTATAGATATTTGAGCAATTTGGTAATTATTAAATTAAGTGATCCAGAGAAAACATTCAATACAGCAAGTCCATAAACAGCTGATCACTGGAAACTAGGTTGATATAACTGAGGAAAAATGACTCTGCACTTATCTTATATTTTATATTCTCTTCCTAAAGAAACAGAACTGCTGGAGAGGAAGTACAGATACAGGGGGACATCTGTCCTAACCCAGTTTATACTTTCAGGCAACGCTTGTGGCCTTTGGATTCTCGTAAGGTCATTTTCAGAAAAAGGCCTATCAAAGACACATTAAATCTGACCTAAAGTATCGTAAAGAATTACAAGAGTTGTTACAGCAATATGTCGTGTCTGAGCATGGGCAGTTGAGCTACTGCATCTACAGCAGCAGAGTCTCAATAATAGAACCACCCCCCCAGTCATTATGCGATGTCACATCAGGAACAGGTTCAAAGGTCCCCAGGAAACGAGAGACTATGCCTCCTTAGAGTTATAGTAATCTCTAACCCATCAGCACATGGGAAGAATGTGGCTCTGCACCTCTAGCTCACTTAAATCACATAAAGACTTAACTATCTACTATTGCTTTTTCATAATCTGCTTTAATTGTCATTGATTTGTACGTTCGGAAATTGCCCTGAGCTGACCCAAGCGTTTCATGTGTGATTGCGGCTGACCGCCTGCTCTGCAGTCCTCGAACTGCTCTACTCGGGGTCCCCAATGAAAGCATTTCCTGGGCAACACCTCCATGTTTTCCAGGCAGGGTTTTGCTTGCAATGCAAGGATTACACAAGGCAGGTCCCTTCTGTACGTGTGTTCAGCTGTCATGTTGTTACCCTCTTCCTGGCTTCCATTCTCCAAGGTCATCCATGCTTATAAAAATGAACGAACGTATTTTAACAAGATGAACTGGCAAACAGTTATTTAATCAATTATGCAGGAGAAGATTTATTACCAAGAACAATCTGGATAACTACATCCCACAAAAATCACATTTAACCAAAAGGACATATAACTTACGGTTATGCAGAAAGAAATAGTGTTTAATTGCTTGAACTCTGTGAGGAGACTACTCCAGTGGAGACTCCAATGTGATCAAGAAACCATTTAACACATGCAAATATATTTCATGTTCTACAGCTTGAAACTTTCCATTTTAATTTACAGTTAATCTGCTGGGCATTTGAATAATGCACAATTTGATGTTTAAGAAGAAAGTTGCTGCGTTTTAAACATTATTGGGTACTTTGTTGATTTAATATACAAGGTAAGCTAACTGGACAAAATTTCCATGCAAATAAAAGATGGATCAAAAGGACAGCAAAGTTGGTTTCTTCTAAGCGTCATGCGTCATGATGACCAGGCGTATATTGGGCTGATTGAGCATACTCCCACCGCCCTGGAAAGAAGGGTCATTGTCCCTGCTAGATCTTTAGCAAGGACAAAGCCTTGCACAACACAGGCAGCCCACAGCAGACCTGTAAATGAGACAAGAAGATGGGTAGTTTAGTTATGTGAAATGGTTAGGACTCAATTTGAGTAAGCTGAGGCACTACTGGGCATTTTGATGAGACCGTCTCGTTTTGATTGCCTACAGATGCCCCAGTGCCACCCCTGTGGCCACAGACAGACAGTTCTCTGGTTGGGGCAGCTGCGAAGGGATCGGCTGGTTTGTGTCTCCATGTGCAGAGCCTGGTTTGAAACATGAGTCAGAGGTTCGAGGGCAGATAGTAAATACATCAGTAAGTGGGACCAAAGGTAATTCGCATCTCAAGAGGAAGCGTGACTGCCGCAGGCACCTCCTACTGAAAAATACAGCTGGGACAGCTTAGGTGTCTGGAACATCATCTTCTGCGGTAGCAGAAAGTCTCAGTAAATATTTCAGATTACTTACTTGAGGCTGCAGCAAACATTAATTAATGCATTTTGGTCTTATTTCTGCCAGTAATGGCAACATAGCAAAAGAAGGCAAGCACTAAGAACAGGGAAAATTTAATGAAATTTTTTGAGTACGTATCTCTTGAAAAAATGATAGTTACTCTTACGATGAAGAAATCAAAAGCAAGTATAGAATATATAATGTCTGGTTAGATAGTAGAAAAAGATGTTGTATTTCATTTGTATAGAGAAAGTTTAAATATTAGGGGGGAAAAATTTACAGCTCCAGACACAGAAAAACAGTAGACTTGGCTGTGTAGGAGTTTTTCTCAGGAGAAGATTTCTGAAAAACGAGAGACGAACATCTCTCAGGGATGATCAAGAGCAGTAACTTCCGACATTTTGCAATTTTTCCAACTCTTCATCACCTGATAGAAGTGTGGACCCTCCTGGAGTGAATATAGCTTGCTGATAAAACAGCTTGTTTGTCTTTGCTGCCTCTTGCAGGTCTTTAAATAGTCTCTGGATTCTCAGGGGTCACCAGTACAGAAGCTGTTCAGACACAGTTGTAGCTAAATGTGGTATGGCCTTGGTGCAGGGCAGTGGCATTAGGGGAATGCTTTAAGCCTCTCCCATGCATATGATTTTATAACTGAACTCTGTTGCATCTACATAGCAGCACTAAATGCTGGTGGCAGCAGCAATAAAATCCTACCAAATTTGCACGGTCCAAACCCTTGTTGCTATAGGAAATCCTGCAGGAAAAGTTAAGGCGAGGGAAACTCCACGCTGGAGCCTTGGAGATTTCTCACAGTCGGTTGTGATGTAAACTGGGAGGAGACTCGGCAGGTGGAAAGTTCTCCCTTTCCAATACCTTTCAGGATGAGGTTTGTGGGAGGTCTCCAGAAGGGAAAAAGAAGATGGCAGAGGCTGCTTACACTGCTTTTATTTTCACATGAAATGCTAAAGGGATAGGGTTTGCGATGTAATGGCTTCATGCCTCAGACACCTACATCCTTGCATTCCACTTTGAAACATAATCATGATGTACAAAGGCAAATCCATAAACTTAGCAGATATTGCTGCCTGAGAACTGAAAAATGTTGCTTAAAACCATCCCTTTTTTGTTTGAAGATGCAATCAATATTTTTTTTAACATCTCTGGTAGTGACTTAGTGGACCTCTGAAGCACTAGTCCAAAGAACCTAAGGGGGGAAAAAAATTACTTTGCAGAGTATTTTCTTTAATCAAAAGTAATGCTGTGGCTGTGATGTAAGCCCCAAAAGTTTGACAAATCAGAGCTGTTGTTCAGATCTATAATAATTACAGTGGATTGACATTGTCATCTTTGCATAGCCTGCCAAGGACATGTAAATCAAACTTCCTTAGGAGGGACTAAGTAGTCATGGCTAATCCTTGGCTTATAAAGCATTTGAAAAAAGTATCTATATCTATCTTTTGTTCTCTGCCTTTTTTTTTTTTTTTTCATTTTAATAAGTTTATTTTGGTAATATAGGTAGTGTCATCTCTACAGGCCAAACTGGACATGTGACTCAAAGTTACATTGTGGGCTTTAAATAAGTTGTACTGGCTTGTATCAGGCTAAGATGGGTTCTAGTTACCTGTGTCCCGTAGCAAGGCTTACAATGACTACCAGAACTATCATAAAAGATGTAGATTCCTAAATTTCATTCATTTGCCAGGTAATAAAGTACTTCAGGTGCAGTGGCAAATCCTGCCAATATCACCTGCCCCTTCTCCACTGAGATGAATTGAAAGTTACAGTTTATCTGTTGCTCCAAATCTATGGAGGGTAGGGGCAGGGGGCCCAAACAAAAAAACCTCCAGAACACCACCACCACCTCAAAATAGCCAGGTATCTCAGCTTTTAAGCTCAGCTCCCCCTAAGTCCTGGAGCACCATTTGTGGGTGAAGTGGAGGGTTTCCCTTGTAGCTGGGAAATAAGAATAATTTCAAGGAATCTCTTTGAAGAAATTGCCAATCAATTACAGAAAATAAAGAATGTTTATTTAACTAGGGCACAACAGGAGCTCCATGTGCCCATTCAAAGGCAGGATTTGGATCTTAATCTGTATTTGTCCATCAGTAGGGCATGGACAATACAGAACATTAATTTACTCTGAAGGAGGACTTACTGAATTTATATTCTGCATTGGTCTGCATTCTTGTAAGCCTTGATTCCCAATGTACCCCCTCCTCTGAAGGTTACTGATAACACCCAAAAAGAGTTTGCATTTCTTTGAAATGTAATTGAGTGTTTGAATTCCTAAACATTTGTAGCATGCAAAACGCTCTCAACATGTTGTCTCTAGGTGATCATCTTCTCAGAACAGTAGTAACCCTTTTTCTGTCTGGAAAAGCCTGTAGGCTTTTATAGCATGCCATCAACTGGAATATAGAGTACCTGCAACAAATTATTTTGTGAATGAGCAACTAATCAAGAATTATTTCCTTACGTTATAGTACAATCACTTCTAATAATGAATATACTCAAGAAGACAGTTGTCTGTTTACAGATAATTCATGAACTGAAAAAGAGTTAAACCATATTTTTACAAAATATTAATATACTACAGCATCTGGCTTTGCTGTGTCATTGCAGTGTTTTGAATATAATTTATAGTTATGTAAAAAACTATATGGGCAGTATATGAATTCTAAATTCTATAGGCCTATTCTGTATCAGAGAAAGCATGCTAATGCTTTCCCCCCCCACCCCCTGCCGTACAGATGCAAATAGAGCTAGCCCCTCCTGTTCTTTTTACCATAAGCTAAAGACCAAGCTAAGAAAAGAAGGTGTTAGAAGACCCCGTAGGAAAGACTTCTCACATCTTCAGGTTACAGGTCTCTGAGTGGGGGGCTGACATTTTCAAGAGAGCCCTCTCCTCTCTTGGGGAGACTGTTTCTAGGCTGGCCTACCAAGTCCCTCAAGCGCAGTAAGCTTGGATCTTTCTTTCATGCAAAGATCATATAAAAGCCTGTTTTTTTCCAGAGGCATCCATCCTAAAATTCATGCATTTGTGTCCCTGATTTACAAGTAAAGAATATGTTCACTTGAAGCATGTAGTTGTACATTTGCATTTGTAAGAATCTGCCTCTATAGGTTATGCTTAGCATGGTGACCATTTTAAGCCATGCATAATTAATCTGCCATGGAAATTAGTTGTTTATTTATTATGTAAGTATGCCTTTTATTAAAACTACTTTGTGAAAACCTAATTGCTGCTATAGTAATATAGTATAACAGTCCCTCACATAAATACATGATTATTATGTACAGTCACTTATCTGTGAACGAGCTCTGCTACTACTTTCCTTAATTAAGGATACAAAGGGCTCCTTCATCTTTGCATATTCCCTAGCTAGGACATTGATACTCATTATTTCCTAAGTCCAAATACTGAAACTGTGTCAAGAATGCATCTATCACCAGATGGGTACTTATAGTCAGCGGAATTTTCAACTGCGTCAGCAAATTCAGCAATTTGCAATTTCTGTATGTCTGACGTGTTTTTATTGGTGAAGATCACTTTCAAATACCAAGATCATGAGAATGATTCCTCAGTTAGTCTCCTCAGTAGTCGAATGTAATGACAGTAATTAACAGCCTGTGATTAGCAGCCACTCCAGAAAGTCTTTGAATGTTAATTTGCTTCAACTAATATGCAGCACTTCTGTGTAATGAGATCTATGCTATAGGTTCACAGTGAAAGCAAATTATTTTCCAGCATTTAATCATACAAATGATTCTCAGTTAATCACTTGAACAGTAAACCTCAATGTTCTAATAAGTGACATTTGTTTTTCTGTCATTTGATTTATTACAAATATAGGTGGTGGTATGGTATATTGAGCACTGTTTCTTCAAAAAAAGGTCACGAACACACGGCATTTCTGTGGATCACATCGTAACCAAGGTGATCTCATTTTATCTTTTCAAAGCAAGGTACCTTCAGCCTTCCTGTTATCCTCCTCTTTTCTTTTTGGTTCTTTATGCTCTTGTTTTCCTTGGGGTGCCTTTCTGTATGGCACCCAAAGTGTTACCCCTGAACTGTGTTTCCTCCTTTTCACACTGCAGATTCCCAGGAAAACTCAACCAGTTGCACTTCAGTGCACTTGAAGAGGGTTGAAAGGAAGCAAGACAGAATGAGCTCATGTTGCCAGTGGACTGGAGAGACCATGAGAAAACCACAGCAGCATTAGGAAGTACCCACATGAATTGCTCTATTCCTTTCTGTGTTTTACATCTGCAAAGGCTAACTATACTCTTTGCTGTTAAGAATGACCAAATTATGCCCTAGGTGGAGGAGTCAAACATGTTAGGAAAAAATACGTTTCTTACATGAGTGTAGACTTGAGAGAAAATGCTTTTTTCTGTTCTTCCAGTTGTTTGGGAAAATATGCATTGTGAGCAGTGATACTACAGATCACTTTCCTCCAAGGCTGTGCTTAGAAATCCATGAGAAGAAGTATTTCACAGCAAGACCGCACAGCCTTCCTGGTGCAATGAGATACACGCAAAAAGTATTTAGACAGCTGAGTACTGCAGAAGATACCTGCATCCCTCAGAGAGAGAGTCAAAGGGAGCTCCAACAACAGGACAGAGGTAGTAGGTGGCAATGTCCATCTGATCCAGCGGTATGAGCTCTAGGACTCTCAAGAGCTGCTTGCTGTCTCCTTCTAGAAACCTATACTGACCAGAACCCTCTGCATCAGCATAGTCCCACTGTGGGCCCTGGGGCAATACCCTCCTCAGTGCACTCCTCAGCCATTCTATATTCTAGTTCAGTTCACAACTGGGAGAAAAAAATGGAAGTAGATAATTTGAGAGAGGTCTTTGGGGGTTATTTTTAATCTACTTTTTAAAATTCAAGTTTTTAATATGTAAACGCTGGTTTGTCCCTCCCCATTCTGGATACTGTCTCTTCCTAGCAGCCTTGCTCTAGTCATCTTCCTATTCAGATCTTTTGCATGACAAGAACACCAGTAGCTTCACTTTGAAGTACTGCAGCAAAATTCAGTCCTGGAGTGAGTATAATAAACAACAAGCTGGAGTCAAGGCATGCACTAGCCCTAAATGCCTTAAGAAATCTCCCCAGTTTATTGTAATTTGGCTATTGGACTAAATTTCCCCCCCTTGGAACTGAGATCTAAAAGCAAAGCATATGGTGACCACACAGTCTCTTTGGTTACTCCAAACACCCGTGGCATTGCACAGGAAACTTCATCTGACACTTTGTGCGGTGCCTGATGCCCTGTTCAGGAAAGGGGTGAGCGGAGCGCCCATGTCTAATTCTGCAAGCTGGCGCCTGCCACTTGGGACAGGTTTGTCGCTTTTTTTAGCATCATTCACCCAGAGCAAGAAAGAGGGGATTTTGAAAGTCAGCGTTCCTGTGGATAGGTAAAATGAAGGGGAATGGATTCTAATCTAATTGTAAATGCCCTGTTTTTAAAACACTTCTTGTCAATAAATCCTTCCATTAACAGACATGCTGGCAGCCCACAGCCTGGCCAAATCAGGACTCCAGCTCCAGTTGTGATATCACATTTCCATCATGCAATGTAGAAAAATTTGTAGAAAGTTATACGTTGAATTGGCTGATTTAAAAATGCACTCAGTCTTCAGAAGCTTGTTTTGGTAGAAATACTGAGAATTTCCCAGACTGTGCCATATTTTCACCATTCTGCTTTTTATGTTGAGCTTAACACCTAAAAGAGGACCTATTCAGAAACCTATCCAGAGGCTGAGCACAGGGTTGAAAGTGGGAGATCTTGAGCTACAGTGACATTTTTGAAGCTGAATTGCTGTGTGGGCTTAAGCAAGTCATTTTCCAGCCATATAGTTAGGGAAATAATGCCCCTCCATCCCAGGGATGAATAATGTTGGTTAATAATTAGTTAATATTTCTAAACATTTGGAATTGCCTATAAAGATGTAAGTACAATCCCTTTTCCCACTATACTGCATCTATCACTATGAAGTCAGTCACAGGAGTTGAGCTGGGTTCTCTACCTAACAAATTTTATCTTGTCTTTTTGGTTGCTGTCCAATTTTCTTCAAACTGCTGTCAGTCATATGCAGGTAAGGGGTATTCTTAGCTTTCTATTACTTTGCTGCTCCTCCAGCCCCTGAATGTCCTATTTCTCTAATTTTGGCCCTATGCAGACTATTATGTTGTGTCTGGATATTGAAAACTGGTACCACATATAGTTTATTAAACTGAGTTCTAAATCAGCTGGCCCACATTCAGGTAACTCAAGATTAAATATAACTCTTTTTTAAAAACAAAAGCCAGTTTTTGAAGTAGTTTAGCTGATACACTTTTCATTTGTTTCTTCTTTTCATTTATTTCTTCTGTTCATAATCTTTTTATTACAAGAATGCAGCTCCATCCACTTGTAGCAGCATTCCTCCAATGCTATCATGAGATTCACTAGCGATGTTCTGTAAATGCCAGCCAAAATCTATCTGCAAGAACATCTGCTCAACAGTGCAAAACTGATGTAATTACCAACCATCATCTTTTATCCTCCTGCTGGGGCAACTGCTCCAAAGCATGACTTTTTGCCCTGAGCTAACAAGATCCAGAAACTTGCTGTTATGTACAAATACTGCCACAGAAAACTATCATGGCTTATACACAAATTCTAGCAGAATCTTTCAGCTACAAGAGGTAACAAATACCCAAGTGACATGGGTCTTGTGGAAATATTTAAAATTTTTTATGTTCTTATTTGTTGCTTCTGCTTCATACATTGTTGCTCTATAAGATTATTTTTAATGGTTGGCAATGCTCATACAAAAGAATTATTTTCAAATAATATATAAATATTGAAAAGGATGTTGCAAATGCTCAAGTTTGACTAATTAAGTTATAACAGGTTGTCCTATGTGTGTGTAAACAGATGATAGATACTATGAGATGGATATTCTGTACATATAAATGTACACAATAAGGGTACACAGCATTTGCTTGTATGAAAAACACGAATTCACACACTTTATGGTACTACTGATGGATATGTGTTGCAGAAACCTTCAATAGATAGCCTATGCCTTTCAGCAACTTCTTTGTGTGTGCTGGTATCTTCCTCCCTGGGAATTGTTTCCAACATTGCAAACCTCCAAGAGCTTTCAATCAAGTTACAATTTTGTCTCTCAAGCAACCTGATAAAGCAATGCTTCCCTTTTCCTTGTACTGTAGAACTGACTTCCAGAAGAGCCACCTACCCTGGTGGCAGGTTTCACATCCAGTGTCTCTGGTTGACTCTTCAGTCATTGAAAGTGTAATGTGCATCCTCAGCGTAAAATGCTGACCACCTCAGGGCAGCAAAAGTTATAACTGCAGGGTCATACATTTCTCAAATAACATTGGTTTCACCTCATTCCTGGGGAAGGGAGCTCTCCTTCCTGAGCTGGATGAGCTCTAGCTCAAGAGCACATTGGGAAGAGTATGCAGTTTTGATTGCACCCACATAATCTTGCAGGCATTAGGGGCAAAACGCCTAAACTACAGTTTTCCAGTCATACCCTTTAAAAAAGCAGAGAAATCTGGATTGCTGAAATAAATTCAGAAAGACCCCACCAAACCAATCATATTTGATGTGCGAATGCAACACATAAAGGGGAGGTTTCCATTGTATTTCTAAGCAAATACATTTACAGACCATAGCTAAACTTCTGGCAGAGCACCCTGTCAGCATTGCCTGCTTAAAAATACATGCCTGTGGGACTCAAGGCAGGAGCTCCCTGTTCAGCAACCTCTCTGCTTCTGCATTTCTATAGCTTCCAGGCCCGTATTCTGGTTCCTAGAGATTTTGATCATCCCTTAGATCCTCGGTGGGATGATTTCTGCATAGCTGAAGCAGGTAGGGCTGTGCTAAAAGGGGCTATTTTCATAGCCAGATTTAGCAGTGTCCCACACAAGTACGGATTCCTTCTTTGAAATAGCACAGGCAGATGAATATCAGTACTAAGTGGCATTGCTTGTGATATGTATGTACAACCAGAATGGTGGGTTTTGCAAGTTCTCTGCTATATTCTGATCTTGAGTTACTTATAATCAGCTCATACTCAGCATTGAGGTCAGAAGGGCTACACTGTGCTGCACCAGTGAAGAACTTCAGTCAGCCTTGGTGACTTAATTAAATACTTGGAAAAGATCTGCAGTGGCACTTATTCACCTCTTCACACAGTTGCCCCAGACTTTTTGTTAAACCTGTTGATATTTTTATTTCTTTGGACAGCCTTCCTATTGCTACCTGTCTGCACTTTATCATCTGAGGAAAGAAGCAATTGCAATGACAGAACTAGACCTTGTTATGCTGTGAGTAATATTACACACAGTCCAGCACTTCTGGAGGGAATCTTGAACACTGGTGCTTTATATACATGATAAACAAGGGGAATTTGGTTTGTATTTGAGATAATTTATGGTATAGGCTGCTTCATGTGTAACTGCTGCTGTGCTGTTGTTTCATGCCAAGATTCATTACACATAATGGGTTGGCTAACATCTCTGGGACTTCTTAGAAGATGTGTTAAAGAGCCCTAAAAGAAAAGTATGCAGATTATAGCCTCCCATGTATTTTGTAAATGTTTTAGACAGTTGGAATGTGTCATTAAAATTCTAACAAAAGGAACAGAAGGAAAGCATAGTACTAAGTATTCTCTTCTTCCTATTCATTTTTGGGGTAATTAATTTTCTGCTTATTGAAGCATATTTTGCCTGTTGCTCTTTGCCTGTCGATTAACAAAGGGCTAGAACAGCTATCATATGACTCAATAAAAGTGGTGTTGTGCAGCGCTAAATATGTATTCCATGTAATCCTGACTCCCTAAAATTTTTGTGGTTTGTGCTTGTGGAGAGACAATATGAAATGGAGACAAAAGCCTATCATACTAGAACAGTTTTCTTCTAGATCCACTTAAGCACTTCTTTTGCAGAGGGATAAATGATAGGGGAAGAGTCAGCTAGGAGAGTCACGCTGTAGATACCTGCATGTTAGACAACATACAGTCCAGTTATAAAAAGTGAGCTAAATTCCCAGCTACAGTGTAGCTACAGTGCAGCTACAGATCTAATATAGGTTAGTGGTGAGACTTGCCTAGAAAGCAGTTCTCAGTATTTCTATGCATAGCTCGCTTGGACCTTCACTCATGTCAAATTTGGACCTCAGTTACACCAGGACAAATCCAGAATAACACCAGTAAAACCCACGGCCTTGCTTTGGAGTGATACTGTGCCAGCGAGAAGTGCGTGTGACAGCTAGCACCAGTTCTTGCCTTTTGCCCCGCAGGGAACCGGCTGTGCGCTATCCTGAAGGGATCTGACACAAGGTGTTGTGAAGATGGTGGAAGAACAGAGAACTGGAGAAGAGGCCATGGGCTGCTGGGGCGCAGCACCCCGGTGTGGGTAAGGAGAGTCTTTGGGGGCTGGAAACAGGGTCACTGGTGGGTGGTGGGGCAGTGGGGCAGGGACAAGCAGGGCCACACAAGGATAGCAGGGAGCTGGCAGAGGGATGGGAAGTCTGCCTCTCTGCTTCGCTCAGCGATGAGAACACCATCAAGTCTAGTCTACTGCTTTGCTGGCCCCCAAGCATGGCTCTGTGCAGCTTACAAATCCCATTTGTGTTTGGGTGAGTCTCTCCTCTATGATCACCTGAGCTCATTGCATATGCAACGCTGTTGCTGTTAATGCCTCTGGTATTCCCAGCTCCCTGTATTTTATTTGGGTTTAGAGCTAGTGGTCCTTAATTTTTAGAGTGAGCCTTTGAGGCTCCGCTGCACTGCTCCTAATGCAGGATTCAGTACTTATATTTTATTTAAAACACAGGGCTTGTTACTACAGTGCTTTTAACATTCTAATATACACATAAAAATTTTTATGGCGCTCTCTCTTCCTGAGAGAAGTCTCAGGTATAAAACCATTTTTCAAGGAAAAAAAAAAAGGCATGTAACGGCCCTGCTTTGCTTTAATTTTGGGTCTACAAAAGTCTCTTGCTATGTGTGATTGATATCAGTGAAAACACAAAATAAACCTCCAAGAACAAAGCATCAGAGCATTTTAAAAAGCAGCTTATTTCTGTGCTGGCCGCAGCACGCTGCTGGTTTGGTCCCTTGCAGGCCACGGGGGCAAAGCTGCAGAGGGCTGGAGCTGGAAACGTCCTGGCCGCCTCTCCCCAGCGACACTCGGGTACTTTTCTGGAGGAAAGCTGCTGCCTCACTCATCTCAGTTGAGTCTAGCGCTCTCCCCACACATCGTTTTCCCCCTGTTTCATTTTCCCACCCAAAACACGCACACCTTATCTAGAGGTGCTGCCAGAGGTGAGGTGCGGTTGCAGCCCAGCTGTGACGCAGCCTTTGGCCCCACTGGCAGGAGGCACAGGAATCCTGCGCTGCTGCAGTGCAGGAGCACCGGGAGATGGAGAGCCCCTGCGTTGGGATCCTGCAAAGGGAAGGGGGAGATGCCCAGCCTGTTCTTACAGCACTGCTGGCCTTCCTGCTCATGCGAAGCAAGCAAGAAGCCATCAGGTTCATGCCCAGGTAGTTGCAGGCAGCAGGAAAAGTGACGGCTCTGTGTAGGAATCGGACGCTTCCTTTCTGTTGTCCCTTCTGGTACAGCGCGTCGTTGGCACAAAGCCCTTTCCCTGAGGCTATTATCAATGTAGCGTGACTGAACCTATTGCAAATTCCAGCTGAATGTCACCTTTGGGATCTGTACCTGTGGTGCTCTTTGCATCTGGCACAAACAAAATGCTGCACCCCTTAAAGGGACTTTGTGTTCACTGGTCATCTTTCTTCCATACAGAAGTTCCTGCTTTACCAGGGAAGTGGTGATATGTAACGTTTCATCGAACACCGAAAGTCTGAACATGCACCTACCAGGTCTTCATCACGGATTTATCTGTGGTCAGCTACAAGCAGCTGAACCTTTGTTGAAAATGAATCAAACGGAACCAGGTCCTCTCTTCATGTTCCAAAGAGTTTGATTAGCTGTTTGTTGATATACTAAAATGTTTCAGACAGTTCTTCAATGCTTATTTAATCAGGCTTTTTGTCTGCTTTGACAATATACTATAGTAAAAATACTAATTGTTATTCTTACAATTTTCATCTGGAAGAGTAAATAGCATGGGAAAGCTGCTTATAGAGTACTTCCACATGGCTGAAATCAGGAAGTACTGGAAATCTCCCATGAAGTCCTGCTCTTATGAGATATCCAGATCAAAGTTATTTAGATACATTAAGTTGCAATTTACAGATTTTTGTATTAACAAAACCAGGTCAGCTGCAATTTGTGAGATTTATTCTTTGCTAAAAGAAAAAAAAATGGTGCAGTTCAAAATTAATTATGCATGCTTATAAATATGTGTAAGTGAACACCCTCAAAATCTATATACAGATTAGATTTATAGAGTACAATTCAATACTATATTACAAAGCAATAAGAGTACTTGCCGATTCTCATGAAAAACATCAATATATTCTAGTTTTAATAATGAAAATGTTTAATAAATAAGATCGAATTATCAGCTTCATGGATAATACAACACAAAACCTTTTTTCATAGATCTGTGCATTTCATCGTTATTTTTACTAGTGTTCTCAATTTGCTTTTACTATTTCTCCAGTTTTTTGGTTTTTTTTACAATAGACCTTGGCTGATTGCTTTACTCCTTTTACTTTGAATTTCAGGATGAGTAGTTAATGCAGAAAGGTTACTTATTTTTGTAAGCAAGTCTGGCAGGGAAATGGGTGTTGCTTGGTTCAGTGTTTTTTGCATATAGTGTGACATAATTATTTCTATATCTCTTGGTTGAAGGAGAATCTTGTCCTTGAAAGCTGTTGTCTTGGTATTTTCCTGTATTTACTCTGGAAATGCAAAACCAAATTTCAGCTCGGTGTAAACAGATACAGAAAAATCCAGTTTATTTCGGTGGATTCTCTCTTGTTTATACTAGACTAGTAGCTTTTACCTACTACTTAACATCAAATGGCAATACAGGGCTTAAAGAACTTATTTTTCAAAGATGAGGTTGTCTTTCCCTTCATGTCAGGTTTCACAGGGTACAACTGCCCTAGGAGTGGGTATCACTGACGCTATCTACTTTATATGTGATCTTCAGATGAACACAGAAAAGAGTTATTCCCCTTTGCTACAACTACCTCCTCCTTTGAAGAAATTCTTTCCATTTCCATTCCTTCTCTTCTGAGCTCTGAAGAGGAGCTCATAATTCAACAGTGGCCAGACATCTGTATGTGCTTATCTAAGTGCAAAGTATTTGGAGCGTATGTTGCGGCATGTGATACGTGGTGGATTTTAAAATGCACCCAGGCGCTGGAGCTGACGCAGGAGGTGTTTGTTACTGCCCATTTAGCCAGGCACTGGCAGGACCCTTATTGACCCTCTGTGGGGTGCAGAAGGCCCATTTGTGGCAGTGGGAGCAGTCCCAGTCGTAAATAAGGATCAGGCTCTTCCAATTTTTTTTTTTTTTTTTTCTTCTTGCCTTGATGCTGTATTTGGGAGCATGGATTAAGTTAAGTCTTGTATTGGCTCACTCAGCTGGTGCCACTCTGCCTCCCCACAGCCAGAAGGACAAGCGGACAGGTCGTTTTCTGCTTTATTAAGAGATTTGAAGGTCAGAGCATCAAAATGGTAATTTCAATCAGAGCCAGTCTGGTTGCTCAGCAGACTAACGGGGCTACTGTAGGTTGTAGATCTTAATGCATGCGGAGACTGTGATCTAATTCTGAGCACTGCTTGTTGGGTCAGATCTGGTTGAGTCAAATTGCGATGCATCAGCCCATCAGGTCACTCCTGAGAGGCTGCCTCCTGCCTGGGTGGCAGCAAATAAAATACAAAGAAGGAAGGGAAGGGACACCTTGCTTTGCTGAACAAGCACAAATCTCTGCATTAAGGATTAGCCCTTAGAAAATAATCCACTGTTGCCTTTAGTGTAATCTCAGCAGACATACTAAATTCAGCGTTGAAGCCTTTGCAGGTACTGTCAAGTACCAGATGAAGGCATTCCTTGCAAATGGATGGGAGTAGAAAGCAGGGACTGGAAGAAAGAGAATAGATTAATTTCTTACTGTCACTCGATTAATCCTTGTAGTGGCAAATAGCGTGATGTTGACTACAACAGGAGGCACTGTAATGAATTCACAGTTCTATCCAAAAAGGAGGGAGGGACTGCAGTGGCTTGATTTCAGGTGTAAATATAAGAATTTATTCTGACAGTATAATAACTAATAAGGATTTGTAGGCACTTGAAGAAATAATAGTGTATTTAAAACAAATATATAGCGGTGTTTAGAATCTCACTATAGCCCTCCCCTGATGCACAGGTCTGCGCCCAGCCCCAGCACACTAACAATAGCAGCAGCAGCAATTATATAGCAACTGTAAGTGAGTAACATTTTTCAAGACACCGTAGGTACTGTATTAGGAGAAAAAACCCAAACAAACAAATTAGCAAAATGAAAGCACAGCACAGCACTTAATCACATAGTTGTCTCATTTAAATCAGTGGGTCGACTCATTTTCGTATAATTATGCATGTTTTTAAGATATGCTTGGTATGTCACAAGACTGTGTAATCTTATAATTGCAGCTATCCATTTCCCTTATGTTTGCCCTACCTTTGGAGAAAGGACTTCTCTTTTGTTACTGGTTGTAGGGTAGCTGGCATAGGGGAGGTGCAGTCTTGCAACAAGAGCTGGTAAGCACTACGATAGGATGCACAGTAACAGAGTCTCAGTTTAAAAACAACTAATTATGGCTGAAGAGATGGTGAAATACAGAAGTTGTTTGATCACGGTGATACTACAGCAACCTTGCAGTAGAAAATGATAGGGTGGCAGGGTAAATGGCTTCTGCCACCTTCAGCGTACTCTGCAAAAGTCGAAACCAGTGCAAGCCAGACCAGGTAGGTGTAATTACAAGCAGGGAGCTCTGGCGGAGATGGGGGAGTGCAGGTGGTGGGAGAACAGTAGTAAAATGATGTGGTTTATGTTACTGGTGTCCTGTCTTTTATTTACTTTAGACTGCTGGCAGGATGTTTCTCTGTAAACATTACCACAAAACACTTAAACAGGAATAAAAGTAACTTTTATTGAAGGAATTTAAAAGTAGTCTCTGGAAAACATGCAAGAAACACCATGTGGACTCCACATCTTCTTCAAAGTAGAGTGAACACAGCAGGGATCTGCTACTGTCACCAAAACCAAATCCAAACTGCACCTTTTAATATTAATATAATTGAAAGTACAAACCAAGGTTGCTGCCTGAAAGTGCTAACATTTCATGACAGTGAAAGAGTCAAACTCGCCTTTTCAAACTTGTAATAGAATACGTAGCACCAAATTAAGCCTGTAGTTCTGGCATAAACCAGCAACATCAGGACAATAGTGCTTACCACATATTGCAAAATATAACTTTCCATTCTTTAGACTAATTAGAGAGGCAGCCAGTAGCACCACTATGGTTCTGTCAGCATTTCCACAATAAAACCCCCTTTTCAGGGCTTTATAACTTGGCTGTAAAAAATTAGCTGCAGGCTGAAACTTGGCATGCCACGGTTCACCCCAGCAGCAAGTCAAGCTGTGCATGTGGTTATGTGTGTGGTTTGTTGATTGTTTCCTAAATACAAATTTTCATTAAAATTAGTTTTGCCACTTCTTGGAAGACAATAATAAAATAAACCAATCTTTAAATGAGTGTAGTTACATTCTTTGGCAGTCTCTTGCAGCTAGTTAATTGTTAAAAGTATGAAGGTTTGAGGTGAGAAGCATACTGCCTCGTGACGTTTTTGTTTCAGATTAAATCATCTCAAGGGAAGTTTGAAAGCAGGTTGTTGCACTTGCATGATGAACTTATTTCACAGGGCATGATCCTGACTCCATGAAAGACATCAAGCAGCTTTGACAGAAAAAGGCCCCACAAAAGCAGCTCACATGAGGGCCCTGGTATTCCAATAGTCCCTGGAGCCCTTGGAACAGCTGTGCCAAAGGGAGGATCAGTGTCCCCCAAGCTGCACGAGTGTCCAGGCCACTAAACTCTCAGGTGGAGAAGCCACCAGTGTCCTCTACTTTGCACATAGCGGTGGCAACCTCAGCCTTTCCTAGGCTTGTGCCACAGATCAAACTGTGGGATCTCTTCCAGTTGTGAGTGGTAAACCACTGTTTGTTAAATTTTCATATTATGGATGAGCATAGTGCATTACTTCAGAAGTGTTCTCATAGCCCATCTATATCCACAAATTTTGAATCGAACTGAGTAGCATAAATAATCTCACTGCAAATATTTCTGTTTCGGCTACATTGTGGTCTGCAGAAATGCCCAAGGAGTCAGGACACTACCATGCACCTGGAAACACTGCAACATGGAGAGAGAAGTGGAAGTATTTGAAAGGAAATCAGAAAGACTGGTAAGATGAGCAAAGATGACTTATTTTTCTTCAGGGGATTCTTCCTCATTTTAATGTGGTTTAAATTTTGTTGCATGTTTTGATTTTTATTTTTTTGCATTTTTAACAGTTAATAATAGTTGATAATTAAAAAAGATAGGTAAAAAATGCAAGCCACAGAAGCTAGCTTTGCTTCTTCCAAGGAAGCAAATAAGAGAAATACTCTAAAAACACATAGGAGATGGAAAATGTCATCAATATGCACTAACACATTCTCCAAATCATTCTTCAATATAAGTGTCACGAAGAAAACTAACAATCCACATCCAGTATTCTTCGATCAATGAACAGTTGAAGATGAAAATTGATATTATAGAGTAGAATAACCAATTATAAGCCAATCCAAAAATCTATTCATCATGGACTCATTTTTGCAATGGGTGGATGAGATTTGAAAGGGAAAGAAAGCAAGTGAGTAAGCAGCACTGAGCCAACTCACCGGCTTCCCAAGCACAGAGCTTTGTCACCACCCTAAAAAGAGAGCTGATGGCTGATGAACAAAGCGAGATATTTGGGCTCAGCCCATCTCCCCAAGTACAACGAGTCAGCTAAGAGAGCTGCCTTTCATGCAGAGGTAGGCTCAGGCTCTCCATCAGATCAGCAGAATTTTGTTCCAGCTTTAATTTTCTCCAAGAGTAGCTGCCAGGATATCCTTGAACACATAAACCCAATTAAGCCAAGCTAAACTGATCATTAGGCTTTCAAGTATGTGTCTGCTGATATTTTATAAGGCTGTAGTCTACTTAAAGTTTCACCTCCTGCAGCCACCCAAGGTTGACCCTGGGAGTCCACTGAAACAACAGGCAGAGGCTCCTAAATTTCTGGGAGAGTCTTTGAGTGTCTCACAATTACAGAGGCTGCCCAGACCACTGTGGCTCACATGAGGATTACTCCAAATTTGTTTTTACCACTTCCAGCTGCCGAGGTAGCACCCGCTCTGAATAGCTGGTGTGACTTTGACCTGCACCCATGGGCAACCTAAGAGTGTGTAAGCGGGAAAGCGCATGAAGAGATGTAGGAGACGTAGGGGCGAGAGAGAGACACGCGTGCTTCTTCAGGCACAAACTGTATTCCATTTTTCACCTTGAAGACCTGTTTAAATTTTCTGATTTTTCTCCATTTGCAAAAACTATCATGCTATGGCTGTGCTCATGCAGTTGTCGTTGGGCAAGTGCTAGCACCTAGTGGAAAGCAACCAAAGCCTAGCACTTAGTGTCTCCCTTCTCCTCCCTTCCAAACCCACCTCCCCATCCCAGATCCAGCTTATATAGACAACTCGCCTTTACACAAACAACTCTAGTCCTCTGGAAGGAAATACTGGCCCAGTAACCAGGCACTTTTAAAAATAAACAAACTGACTTTGTTGAACTGAGAAGGCATGCATTGCTCCCTAATCCTGCTGCTTTCCACTGACCCGACACAGCCGGCTTCGTGACCATGAGGTCAGAAGCCAGTTTCACTGACCCAAGCTAAGAAACCAACAGGGGTTCTGCTCATTCGAGCTTTGTTTTCTTACAAGGTTAGTTCATACTTAAATATGATGCAGGACTAGGTGAGCAGATATATCAGACAACACCTAGAGGGATTTTACAGATGGCCATGGGTCAACACCCCCAGACAGAGCTAGTCTCTGTCCATCATCATGCTCGCTTTTGTCTGTCTTATTAAGGACCTCGTGAGCATGAAGACGTTATCCCTCTTTAAATGCTGTATGTGTTTCTTTATGCTTTAGCAGGTCTTCCTGATATGAGTAAATATCTCTTGCACAGTTTTGCTTGCAGAGGTGTTTGCTCCCTTTGATTCCCTTTTGGCAGGACTCAACAGCCTGCAGGCTCAAGTCCTGTTTTCTTAAATTTGGGGATGTGCTGACTAAACTGCGTGACTAATCAAATGCAGTCAGGAACACGTGGCTCAACTCCTTTTTGTGGAATGCTGGAAAATTAAAGGAAAGGAATGTAAAAACTTTATCAGTACATCCCACTTGAAAAAAAAGATTTTTTAAATGCAACAATTAATGGATTATAATAGAGGAACATAATATCTTTTGTGCATTAGGACTTTCAGGCCATCAATATCCATGCTATTGTGCTGTCATTGCCTAGGACTGTGTGGCCTCTACAGCTTCATGCACTGAATAAGCTCTTCCTAATATTTAAAGATATCCTTTGCCTATTCGAAATCCCTTTGTTTGTTCTACTTTATCTGAAAGACTCTGACTCCTTTTTTCCCCTTCCCAGTCGCTGCTCATGTTTTTAATGAATCAAAACCTGCAGACTGCAGTTTTGATTCCTGTATTTCTGCAAGAATCTCCTCTATGATTTCTGCAAGGTTACACGCAACCCGACTGAATGGGAACCCAAAGTCTGCTGCCAGTGACTTTGTTGAGATCATAGGAGGGTGAAGGAAGAGAAAAATCAAGCTAGATCTTGGCTGCATAATGCTGGCTACTAAAGGAAATGCATACAGAGGGCTGAAATCAGGGGTGGCATAAGAGGTAAGTCAGGGTAAGTACCTGTATCATAAACTAGTCTGAATTAAATGATCAAAACTAAAGATGGAATCAGGTGTAATGAAAAGGGAAACACAGCAAATGATAGGACAAAATATATTCCTTATTGCATCTCAGCTGCCAGCTATCATTAAATGTGTACCTCAGGCTGAACCTGACCCAACCTGACATACACTGGATAGTTACACCACAACTTCTGTCACTGCCTGTAACTGGTCTCGCAATATGGCAGGGCTTGAAAAAACAGGATGGGAGAGTGGTAGTTTTAAAAAATGTATATATTTGTATTTTAAAAAATCTCATCATATTCTTCATCAGAATCTAATCATTTCAAGCCAGCAAATATGGAGGATATATGTATATATTTGTATCTATAAGTAATATGAATGTAGTTAATAATAATACCTACAGTGCTACACTTAGCTATTACTTTCTCAGCACATCTTAAACGAAAGCCAGCTTGGTGGTTTGTACCATTCTGACAGCCAACAGGAAAGAGCAGAGAACATCCCATCACGGTATTGGCACTCTTGCCTGCCTTTGCTGAAATCCCGCATGAATGTGCTGCACCAATTGCATTGTCCAGAGGGCCGTTACGAGTTTCTCTTGTCAGTTCATGTCCTCCGAACCCTCCCAGGTCATGCTGGCTGCGAACAGAGCGACTCTGGGGAAGTCAGAGTGTTGTGCTAGTGATGAATTTGGCCCTTTGTAAAAAGAGACTGATATCCCTCTTTTCCTTCTCTTTCTCTCTCTAGCTCCACTCCAACGACTCATACAAGTTTCTTCATCCTTTTGTCTGAAGCTCTCAGTCCCCCAATGAAGCGCAAAAGCTAAACTCTACAAAGCAACATAAAGGGGATGCCCATTATGATTAGGCTAAATTTAATGCACTCTCCCATGTATGTTAATGCTTTATGTACAGCTACACATGCAGCTAAAGGGATAGATAGAAAATAGGCTGGGAAATAGAAGAAAAAGAAGTTCATAGCAAAGGCTGTGTTTCTGCAAATGGAAAGCATTTAAAGACTGGGAATTGCTTCTTTCTTTTACCCATGTTTCCCTCCCAACTCTATCAGCCAACTTTCTGCTAACCCTCGCTCTGCTTTCAGTTATCAACTTGCTTTTTTTATCCTGTTCATAGGAAAAGAAAGCAAGCAGACAAGAATGGAAAACAGAATTAGATAAATATCTGGCGGTGTTTCATGAGAAGCAGCATATCCTAGAGAGCAACAACAATCTAGGTAAGGTTCAACTTTTCCTTTTGCTTGTTTTAAGGACAGTTGTTTGGCAGCTCCACACTTTCCATGTATGCTTTGCAGTTTATGTGTAAATGCAAACTTCCTCCCCTGAGCACCACCCCACAAAGAAACAAATAATAATGAAAAAAGTTTTGGGGGAGTTATTTGTAAATTATAAAAATCATATGCGTCCATAGGAACATGTTTAGTATAAAGATTTTTCAAGCAGCCTTTTTACTCTCATGTGTAGGAAATGTAAAACGCAATGATTGCTTTTTTTCATAACCAGTAACTATACAGATAGGTATGCTGGGATGGGGAGGGACAAACAAACCTAAAGATGACAGATCTGTACAGAATGCTGTTAGTATGCCAGATCTTATTACAGAGCAGTGGGAGGCCTTGTACGCTACGTACCAGCTCTATGGGGACCTCCATATTTAAAACAAGATGAAAAAAATGTGATTTGAAAAACCCCTCATGGGCAGCCTTCAAAGGCACAGACAGGTTCTGACTGGATTAACATTTATTGACTGTTTAAGCCTGCTTTTTTGCTTCAGGACAGAGATACACGAGTTTAATTGCAGAGGCTGTTCTGCCAACTGATCACCAGAGTGGCAACCAAAGCTTTACTAATCGGTCCTTCATTAAAGAAAAGTCTCTATTACAAAACAAATTAAGCATGCTCTGATCCTAACCTACAGGTCCAATGGCATTACAGCAAAGTTTAAGCTGTTAGAGCACTGAAAAACTTATTAAGGTTTAGCGCTGAGATAGCACTTTTGTATTGATTTTACAATACACAGGTATTATGATTTATGGAGTGCTAGTGTCACTCTAACAAGCTGAAGGACACACAATATCATCTCCAACATCATTAAAATTCAGAAGCCTCTAGAACTAACTCATCAACCACCGTACATTGTCACAGACTATAGAGCTGTATTCCGGTTGGAAAATGCCCTAAGCTTTCCGGACAGTTGTCTTCCTGAATCATTTCATTAAAAAAAAAAAAAAAGAAAAAGAAAAGAAAAAAAAGGGAGAACTCAAACTCGGCGTCCATTTAAAAAATGAACTAATTGCAAGTGTCCTAGTTCGTGTAAAAGAACGGCGCTATTATTTACTATCACCTATACCGAAATGAGTTTTTCCGCCTTCTCTTGCCTGAATACTAAAGCACCGGTGAGTATCGGGTGGGTGTACTGGAAATAGCCGGTTAGTCGGAACCGGGGGACGAAGGCTTTGACACGCGAGGCGAACGCCACGCATTCTTCTCCCCGTTCTGCGTCCGGCACGTCTCGTTTTATCGCAGTTCGGGCCCCCACCCTGTCTCAGACCAAAGCCATCCCTCCCTCCCAAGCGGCTGCTCTCGCTCTCTTCCCAGAAAAAGACAAAACCCGGCGCTGCCGCCGTCGCGCTCCTTTTAAAAGCCGAGAAAGCGGCGCCTGACGGAAACAAAATACACAGCCGGCTGCAGACGAACGGCCGCACGCACCCCCAAGCCGCCGCTGCCGCAGGGCAGGCCGGCCCCGCCGCCCCCGACCCGGCCCCGGCCCCGGCCCCGGCTCCATCCCGGCCCCGGCGCCGGCGCCGGCGCGGCGGTTCCGCGGTGCGCTGGAGACCCCTGTCGGCGGCTGGCCGCAAGGGCGGCCGGGGGGGCCGGGGCCGGGATGGAGCCGGGGCCGCTCCGCCCGCCGCGGGCAGGAGCCGGACTGATGGGCCCCGGCGGGGAGAGAGAGGGAGAGAGAGGAGTCCCGCGTGTCAGCCGGGCCAGAATACACAGCCCCGAGCAGTCAGGCTTCTTCTCTTTAAAAATGTTTTCTTCCTCCTTTTTTTTTTTTTTTCGGGTGTGTGCCTGCCGTGCCCGTAGCGCAGCACTCGGGCCTCTGCTCTCGTACCCCGGTTCTGAGCTAGTAACGCCAAGTTAGTATTTTTACAACCGGTGGGGCAACATACCGAGTAGAGGCACAACTCTGCCTTTCTTCTAGCCATATCCAAGTGCAGGAAATCCTCCTCCTGGAATTTTGTAACTCGGCTCATTAAAATCATGCGGATGACAATAGTATCTGTAGCATTGGAATGGATCTGGGCTAGCTGAAGGAATTTATCTTGGCAAAATCTTGTTTTATTATCCTGCACTGCACTAAGTAGTTGCTATCTGTAATTATATCAGTAGGAATCCTCAAGCCTGGTTCTCTTCTGTGTCACTATTCGTACAGCCCACATGTGGTCATTTACACCAGCCCTAACAAATCACTTAAAAAAGGAATGTAGGAATGACTGTACAAACCACCTGAGTACCCAACCCATTTGTTTTTAATAAGGCAGTGTAAGATGCCGGGTATTATATCATAAGCATTTCCATTCTTTTCTCTTGCGCGGTGGTCACTGGTAGCTGTTATTTCCTACCCCAATTCACGAAAGGTGTTGTACCATTATTACATTTGCTATATGAATATAATGAAATATAGAAACGTACGTTCTACTGCTGTTTATTTGTGCACGCAGCTCCCCTTACAAGCTGTGGGAACGTTTCATGTGAAAGGACTTCAAAGTCGGGCGATTGGGTAGCTAAGCTTATTAGAAAGCAGCCTTATCTGAGGACTTCCAAAGTGTTCTAAATTGACAGAGCCTTGTGATGTGCCCCATGCTTGGGTTTGGCGTATACGTATTCCTTTTTCTCCCGAATTCTGAAATACCTCAATATTTTTTAGCTTTGAGTACTCTTGAATGTGTCGTTTAAAGATACAAAATACTTCCTAAATTATTTTTCTAAATAAAGTTAAACTGCAGCTTATGGATTACTTTTATCTTAAATGACCCTTAAAGCTCCTCAGATTTACCTCTTACACTGAGGTAAGTCTTAATTCGACCAGGAGAGTTTCCTGATCTCAAACTGCGCTAATGCACAGTAGAAGTGGGTTCAGCGTAAACAAGATCAGAATCAGTCCACAATATATGAATAATACATGGCAGCGACTGAATGACACACACCATCCACCCCCCTTGCCCCCCAAAAGTAGAAATTAGCGTTTCTGTCTGCTGAGAATTGCAGTACCCTCCTTTTTTGGATCTCTGACAAATCGACTAAAAATCCTGCAAGACTCAAGTGGTCCTGCAAAATGCTACTCCAGCATGTACAGCAGAGTAACAGCTAAAAGAATACATTTTTTTAAGTCTTCTTAAAATGATTACGATGTACGTATCAAAAAGATTAGATGTTGTCCAAGTCGGTGTAAATATGTATTAGTCAATGGCTTATTAGAGTGGTTGAAGTTGTTTATATTTTGTTGCTTGTATTTTTAATAGCATATTATTTCTAAGGAAGGAAGAAAAAGCTTTTCTTTCCAGTATCGCCAAAGACGCCTGATTGCAAAATTCAATCAATCCTAAAATTAAAATGAGGAGGCCGGATCAGCATGAAAGCAATTGCGTTATAAGTCAGCGTTAGGACGTTATTGATAGAAAAGCTAATGCAATACGTTTTCCTCTGTCACACGTTTCTGGCCCAAAGCAATTTGCCAACTAGCTAACCACCTCAGCATAAACACCGGGGAGCCCCCGCTGGGTCCTGGAAATCCCGCTTGTCTGCAAGTGCACAATATACAAGGCAAATCTCCATAAAGCTCGGTGCCACAGTTGAATACAAACACTCCTCAGGTCCTGCTGTGACTTGGCATACCCCGCCGGACAGCTGGAAACTGAGAGGGAAGGAGCCGCTGCCAATAGCGGGTTACAAGGGATTGCCAGTGCAAAGTTTCCTGGAAACAGGCAGCGACTGACATTATTATTTTGCTGGAGGATATTGATGTGATGTATAAGATACGTACAATGATACACTGTTGCATTTGATATATATTGGACGGGATATACGGTAAAACATAGTGCCTTTTTGATACAATCTGTGCGCTTGGGCTAAGAATTAAACCCTGAAAAAACAAACAGAATTTGTCCCAGCCTTACGTTTTACCGAACATAATTCTGGAAATCAGATATTGCCCTAAATGTCATTTTATTATGTGTATCAAAAAGATTTAGCATACTAAGGGTCATGAATGTGTATCTAACACCTTTGCAGCTGCGGTTTACTGTAGAGAGATTGCATACAGTCACTCTTTCATTTTTTTTCTTGGAACCACTTGCAATGAAGTGCTACCGGCGATCATTAAAAAAAGATTGCTCTTTTTATGTAGCTTGAATATACAAAATGGTACTTATCTGCATTCCAGTGTTAAGAGTGCTTGAAAGACAATGCAAAGATATAAATGAAACAGCTAAATTAGGGATTGGCATACTCGATCATCATTAGTCTAATGGAATGTAATTTTTAACGTAAAGAAGCTACATTTTCTAACCCTGAATAAAAGCTCGGCATTCTCTATGTGTTATAATAAATTAATGCAATAAAAACAGGTACACTTATCCTGTAAAGAGGCTTATTAACCAGACTGCTAGTGCTGCAAAATTCGGCATACAGTAAACAATACTTTTTTTGTTAGAATAATGACGTACAGTTTATTCTTTTATACTATGCAGCACTTGGGGACCACATCCATTTACCAAAATAATACCAAATTAGTACTGCAAATATTGAAATCAGACCTTTCAGACTAACCAGTGGCCTAATTCTCTCTTCAATCTGCTCTTAATCTCAATTCATCAATAACACTGCCTTATTATAGGACTTTGACAGCGAGCTAGGGCTTTTGATAAATTATACATCTCAAGCCAGATTTAAAATTTGAAGCTCAAGTGCTAATTATCTGTACAGGCCTAGTTAATAACGAGATTTCTTGTTAAGTATCTGATCACAGCATGGGCATCATTTGTCAAGAACCTCAAGTCTACCTTGGAGACTAGCTCTTCGAATTCTCCCTTGCCTACCATATGTAAAATTGGGATCTTTGTTTCTATAATAACCTTTTATTAGGAAGCTGACATAATGATTAAGTTCGCTGTAGACACATACAATGAGTTAGACAATTACCCTTGCTGCTTTAAACTACTCAGGCTCCTAGCAAGACAAAATAATTAATATTGAATTTTAATTTGATGTGTTCCACATTTAAACCCCAATTTGCAAAGTACACCTGGAAGGCTGCCGCTGGTTCCTTGCAGTTTGTGCTGATGAAATAAAGGCTCCTGCAGTTTGAATGTAAAAGCACAGAAGGCATGATGCACCACAATCACTTCTCAGTGGAGCAAAGAATTTTCGAGCATTAATGGGAAAGGTAATTACCTAGGTCTAACTTTATAGCCTTTTCTCTAATGAAACTATAATCTCCCAGGCCTACATGGTTTAAGCATTTACATGATTTTAACGATTTCACTGCCATAACAGTTGTCACACGTGGTAATTTAAAAACTCGGTGCCTTAAAACAAAGATGCTAATTATATTTCTATATTTTTATTATTGAAATAAAACCGGACTGTGCAATGTGACAGAACCATAATAAAAACAGCCATGCGCTGCATTGCCTAAGTGGAAGGACGGGGGGGCATATTTGTTTGCAGGAAAAAAGGCGCCCGAGAGCTTTCACAACTGTACCTGTTAACTGCCCAGAGCGGTTTAATTCCCCTGAGCTTTGGCAGTGGGGCAAAGCACGCGATACGCTCTGAGGACCTTTAGTCACTCCGACTTCAGGCGAAACTCCCGTTGTGCCAACTTGGGGAGTTGTTCCCTTATTAAAACACAAATGGTTCTCAACCATAATCACCTAAAGACGTATCACATACGTACAGTATTGCCATTGTAAGGTGGAGTCCTGGAGCCCTTCCCCTAGACTAGTCCAGTGCTCCCCTACAAGTGTTACCGCAGTCCTGACGGCAAAACCTCCACCGTAACTGGCAAGCGCTTTCTCCCACATACGCATGAATTTGAGCCTGAAATGAGTGGGGAAATGGGCTTATTGCCTGGAGGACTGGACAGACCCGCCATTTGCAGGGTGTATCCTGTAGCGTGGTTCCAGCTTTCCAGCGCAGTGCCTCGCGTGTCTGCTGGGGTGGGACAGGGCTCCCACCCAGCTCACATCATCTGCTATTTGCAGCTTTTGCAGCATCCCCTCTGCATCTCTCCACTAGCCTCCGCTTTTACCATACTAGGCGGTTTGGCTACCACCTCGCCTCTATGTCAGACGTGCAGGCTGGCAAGGGTGTAACACCGTTAGTAAAATTGGCTTTCCCAATGACCTCAGCTCCGGGGCTGGGACCCTAGCAAGCACCCTGCCTTTACTTAGCTCTAGTAGGGCTGGATGGTTTCCTCCAGCATTGCCTTTTGTCTATACTTGAGAACCTCAGATCTCTAAAGGAACTGAAGTCATTGCTGCTACAATTTCCAGGATAGTCTAATTTGATGTTCATCATCATGGCACAGCTTTATTTTCCAAAACCTGCTCATATCCACTAGCTGTGGGCCTCAGGTGCAAAGTTTGGATCCATACCAAAACACAAACTTTCCAAAAAGGCAGGTGCGCTCATGCCTAATGCAGATACCTTCTGATTATTATCAGCTTATAAGTGACACAAAATGATACATTTAAACAGAAAAATCAGAAGCCACTTTGCTGATGGGAAGGCGAGTCTCAATCTCATTTAGATTGTCAGTGGGGAGCCAGAATTTCTGTTCTGTGGAAAATTCAGACATTGCAGGTTTTTTCAATTCTTTACTGGAATGAAAAGCCAGGAAGAAAAAAAAAATATTTATCAAGATTGTTTTTCTGGCAGAGTCACTCCTACTGGTCAAAAAAAAAAAAAGTCAAGACTGTAAGTAGTATCTTTTGGGTCACAAATACCAGTGAAAGACACTGTAAGAAGATATCTCATAGAACAATCTCAAAGAGGTAAGTTCTGAAAAACCTCTGGGGAGCAACAGGCCTGAAGGATGAAACAGTGGACGAAGAGACATGGACAGCTTAATATGGTGACCAAACACAGATTTCTATTTTGGCCCCTATAACTAGTGTTTCTCTCTTTGCATTAATATGAGAAAGACCAGATGAAACCCTTGGATGAAACTGTATCAACCCTTTTAGCCTGGGGAGGAAAATATCATTAGTCAGCCTTCCATCAAAGCAAGAAGCGAAGGAGCTGTCAGGCTGGGCAGGAGCAAGGATGTAGTGCTGGACGGTAGAGGGTTGTGGGTTTCTTTTTTTTGGTTTTTTTTCCTTTAGGAAAAGGAAGAATTAAAATCACCTTCTCCACCTCAGCTCAAGGAGGACACTACAGACCAGAAGATCATGTGGCATAACAACATGTGATGATGGCAGGTAAAAGCTTCTTTTATCAAAAGCTTAAACTTAGCAGTGTCTGTAGATCAGCATTTGCCACTCTATAAATTCAGAAAGATAATTTCCCAACCTTTAGGGATTTAAAATCCAAAGGTCCTCTGATCCACTGACAAGGAAAAACATTTTTGTAACACTTCCATGGTGACTTTTTCAGCATACCCTAAGTGTTAAAACTGCTTTTGCTTTGTTTGCATCAGCAACAGGGTAGGCAGACTAATGAGAGGCATGGGCTGGGTAAGGCTGTCAGCTGCCTGTGCTTTTGTTGGCACTATTCCATTGAAGAAGGTCATTTGCTCATCGTCTTCAACTAATGAGCAAGGTACCTGAAGCTACTTTGCATTTACAACAGGGAAAGGATACAACGAAGGCAGCGGGAGAAGCGAAGGTGCAGTGGGTTGTCACCAATGAAAGCCCGTGGTGCCCTGGTGCAAATCCCAAGGCAGCCAGGAGGTGCTTGAGTACTGCAAGGACACGTCTGCCCATCTGCTCCAAACCACCCGTGTCCCTGTGCCACAGGGCAGAGCAGCATCTCTCCCACCATGTGTTACCAGGCGTGCATCCCAGGAACCCCACGGGCACACATGCAGACAGACATATTTAATTAACTTATCTACTGCTATGCACCCTGCTCTCATAACCCACTTCAGGTGTGTCCAGCAAGGCTGTTTATTGCAAGAAGAATTGCTGTGCCCACAGAGCTTCACAGAGCACATTACAACCCTGCTCTTCTACTGCACGTGTTTAGTGTCACTTTTTTTGTAATAGCACAAAATAGGTGTCACTGGAAAGCAAGGCAGCTCAATGACCCTCACGTGGTGCGAGATTAAGAGCTACAAATTCCTGTAATTCCAACAAGCTACAGACTCTTGCACTTTCCCCGCTAATTTGTTCACACCAGAAAGCGTTCACAAGCCATGTTGGTCACCAGAAGACAGGTCTTCCATACAGATCCCTGTGTTTCCAGCTCCTAAATTGGGCTTATCGTTCAAGGTGGAAGACCTGTTAGTCTCCTCATCTCTTATCGCTGTGAAGGAATACACCAGGAAGCTGGATACTGAGGGGGAAGCCTTGTACCCCAGTTTTAAGGATGTCAGCACTGGGTAAATCAAATGCTCTATCAGTTTCATCTTTAGATGAGATTTTATGTTACTGGATTTTTTTTTTTTCATTTGAAAGCATATATTTGCAGTAATGGGCAGATGTTAGAAAAGATGAAATAAGAAGGTGCATTATTAAGATGGTAACCAGTGACAGGCATCTTCCTTATCTACTCCAGTATAGCCATTCACTAGCGATGTAGCCTAATTAGCCTCCACCACTTACCCAAGGGAGGGGAAGCCCCAAGAGCTTCGGTTCTCCTGCTCCTCCTCTTCAGAATGACAAACAAAAGCAGCTGCTCTGAGCCACTGGCTCCTTCAAAGCTGAGGACAGAATGAACTCTTTCTGCTGCTTACTTACTCTTGGCTTATATATAATATAATTTATACTATATAATATATATATAATTTCCTCTCTAGTGTCTAAAAGATCTTGACTACCATTGCTACTGAGTACTTTAAGTAGTAGACTCCTGCCTTTTGAAGATACTTTGGAAACCTTTGGCATCATGGTATAAAAAATATGAAAACTTCTTAGTAGATTCCTGACTGTGTCTTTCTATATGTTTTACAGAAAGAAAAAAAAAAGATTATATTAACATTGGAATTCAGAATGGGTTATTCAGATTAGGAAATTTCTAACAAAAATTTCATATTAGTTTTAGAAGGGGCTCCTTTCAAGGTTCCCATGACAATTAAAATTTCTTCACAGCCACAGATCTTGCTGAACGGAAAGTCAAAACCAGCATTTTTTGGCATGTATAAATGATGTAATAGTCAGGCTCAAGATGTTAGATGTAAAACAACACTGGGATAAAGTCAGTTTTAACTACAAGAAGAAATAGTAGAATTTCAACACTATGCAGCAATGTATAAAATTCACAAATGTTTACTAATGTACACAGGCAACACAAATCAAACATCCCTTTTTTTCCTTTAGACATGCATTGGGTTTTTCAGACATCATATTACCATGCAATAAGAAAGCCCAAATCACTTTTCAAAAATACTGCCAATGAAAAAAACAAGATTGCCACTTTGCTGGTGGTCTTAGCAGATAAAGCAAAATTGCCACCATACATCATCCTTAAAAGAAAGACAATACCAAAGGGGAAGCTGCCAGAAGGTGCCATTTTCAGATGTCAGGATAAGGGATGGACGTCTGAATTAATGCAAGACTTGTTGCATGTTGTCTGTAACAGGCAACCTGGTGCCCTGCTAAAGCAGACAGCGATGCTTGCGCTTGGATGCATTTCTAGGGTGTATAACTGAAGGAACCTAACTTAAGAAAACAAATACTAGTCTTCAGAATATTCCTGGAGGCAACTGCTATGGGTTCTTGACGGTGCTGTAAGCAGTCCTTTAGGAGCTGTATGGAGAAACAACGCAGAGAGTGGATCCTGGGGGAAAAAATCCATTGGAAAAATCAATTAACCCTAAGGGCATAAATTGAGAAGCCACCTTTGGCTTTCCTGGGACAAGTGCTTCTAGGGAAGAATCACTGGTGTCTGTTTTGTGAAAAGACTGTGTAAGTACCGTATTTCAGATACCAAGGATGGGAATGTTCATGCCACTATGTAGGACAACAAGGTTAGTAGGCACTGCAAGAAGCAATGACAATGTTGACAGTAATGCTAACAACTAGTGATCGTAGGGATGGGTAAGTGTTTCATTGGCAAAACAAGTGCCCGCCAGGGCTGGGGCAGGTTTCCGCACATAAAGAAGCACAGTTTTGGAGTTTGGGGTTTTTTTGTACTGTGTATAATTGTGGCAAGCATCAAGATTACAAGGAGTGGTTGTCTACAAAGCTAGCTGTACTCTTGGGAGCAAGGAAAGGACCATTGGGGAAGCTGTGATGCAGACTTAGGTTTGCCTGGGCTAGCACGTAACAGCTTTCTGAACCTTTCTGGATGTGGCTAGTGCTTGGGTTTGCTGGACTGAAATACATTAGCCAAGATTGTCTTAAACTTCAATTGTGTTTAAGGGTAGATTTGCACCTATTATGGACTTCTGAAAATGGGTAGGAATTAACTGATTTAATTTTGACAGGAAAATATGCTTGGCTGAGTGTCTGAGAAATTAATATTCTTCTGGCCACTAACTTTTCAAAGTTACTCTCTAGCCACCTAAAGCCTCTTGAACGTGTCATTCTTAAGCTGAAGAATGCGTCTATACCACTTTGCTTTCCTATGTCTCTACCTCGTTATGTTTTCAAGTTGTGTTTTCTTTCACTGCCAGAATTGTATTCCTGGCACAAGCACGAACCTGCTGCCAACTGGTCGCCTTGCGCTGGAGCGTCCTCATGGCAGAGCTACCAGAACATGGAGTCTTGTAAGTTCTCTGTGTACTTCATCTTATTTAGACAGGTGAAGGGTCCAGAGCAGAGGTATCTTCGAAGAGGACACCTTGGTACCCTGTAGCTCAGAGCTGCTCATGCACCCGCCGCTGTGTCGTCAGACCACTGCAGAACCAGCAGGGATAGGAGAGAGTCGCGTGCTATAACTGCAAAATCAGTTCTGCGACACTCCTGCCAACGTTAAGGCTGTCATTCCTACAAAGCCCTGTTTCATTAAAAAAACACCCAAACCTAAAGAATTAACATCTGCCCCCTAACACAAGTGTAAATCCAGAAAACTCCTCTGACACTGGGAGTTGGGGTGAGGGTGTCTGTGTCTATACTGAGACAACTGAAAGCAGAATTTAAATGTTAGTCATATTCCTTCATCTGTAACATGACCATGCTTGAGTTGGCCCTAGAGTTGGTTTTAAGAAAAGAGTGTTGTAGCACTAAATATATTTAACTGTTAAATCTTTAACTGAATTTTCACCGGTCATGTACAAAGCCAGAGTAATACCTGAGTTACATTTCTACTGACTTACACTCTTCACAAATGAAAGAAGGTGCGATGACTTGCTAACTGGTGCAGTAATTAATCTTCAAGAGGGTAGAAGATACAGCATTAAATTGGAGCTCAGGTTACAGAGATGAAATCAAATGAACAAGTTCAGTGTCTCTAATATCTTCCCACTTATTCCACAAGCTGCCAAAGTACATCAAGAGATTTAATTAATTCTGAGATTCCCTGATCAGTTGCAGAAAAAAGACAAAACACAGTGTATGGCAAAAGAGTCCTAATCAGGCTGACCTGGTATGTGGTACCAGAATTATCGGTGTACCCTACGTGCATGCTGCAGATGATATACTGTGTCTGTGTCAGACTGCTGAAATTCAGACCTATGCTGCAAGTTCCTGTACTCAGAAGGGCATTTAGAAGAACCTGAGAAGACCTTAAGTGATCAATTTGTCAAGGAAAAAAATTTCACAGTTAAACTTTAAATACAAAAAGAGTTTCTCACAAAATGCAAGCCTCTCCCAGCACGTACAAGCCCTTTTTACAGATTAGCTAAGCTTCCTGTGCTGGCCACCCACATCCCCAGAATAAACCCCACCGAGGGCAAGCCCTACAGCTCAAGGCCCTGGGGAGGAATGAGGAAGCTTGAAACTGCTCCAGGTGGGAAAGGAGGACCTTCTCCCCTCCATGGCATCTGACTGGACAGATGAGTTTGCCCCCTCCTGAGCTGAAAGCTCAGCAGAGAGCAGCGCCGCACAGGGTCTGCATCTGTCCTGCCCCGGCTACAGCTGCCTGAGCACCACGGGAGCGGCAGGATCAGGCCTGGCATGGGGCAGCACCTTCAGGTTCTGGTTTAATTACCTGCTCTTTTGACTTCTGCAAAAGAATGGAAGCATTTTTTTAAAAGGTGCCACGTTCAGAGAGAAGTCATGGTGTGCTGGGGAGTTTAAGTGGGGCATGGTTTATTTAATTCTCTTTTCTCAGCATAGCAGCTGGGCTTTGTATCCCAACTAATTTAGGTAGGAAGCTTGTTTTTATTCCATTAACTTGCAGCATGGATGTCACCAGCCATGGCTGATAGCAGTGACCACTGCCAGAAAGCCATCAACGCTTTTATGTTTGTAGATTCACAGTACTCCTTATTATGCCTGCAAAACACATAGCAGTGGATCTGCACAATTTATTCTAGAGCAGGAGCTACTTAATGCTCCACTATGTTAAAAATGCAAAAGTGAAAAAAACTGATCTTACCTCCATTGCTCAGACAGCTGCCGTCACTGGGGAAGGACCGAATTCAGAGCCTGTGACAGTGTTTTCTGATGAGCTATTGGCACATTAGAGACTTACCATGTTCACCTGGGGAGGAGCACACCTGTTCAGTCAACCCGTGTGCATGATAACGTATGATAATCGTGCATCAGTGCTTCTGGGGACTCTGTCTTAGCACCCAGACTGCCGAGAGATTGTGCCATCTATAATGCCTACATGAGTAAGCAGGGTCCTACGCGCTGAATAATGTTGGAGCTTGTTTGTTACTCTTTACACATGCTTAGTTTGGCACGGAGAAGTTGACAAGATCTTGATCTAAATTCTCATTGATCTTTTGATTTCAGAAGAGCTTTAACAATCTACAGTAGCTGAGAATTTGGCCAGTTTTCTACATCGTGTTTGTTGTTTAAGGACCAGGCAGAATATTGTTTTTTCTTTAGAGGTTGATAAGTTCAGTCCTCTGAAGAAGCTGTTGACTACCATTAGTAGTGGGTTCATTTGTTCTCTGCTGGACACTGTCAGCCAGCAGGGGTTTAGGCTGTTGTGCAGCTCCCAGCTCAATTATTTCTTAGGGCTCTTTGTTTAATATAATGGGGTCAAATTCAGACTGTAGGTGGCTGATGATTTCTGGTCCAATTTACAATAGCCTGTCTGCAAGCCCACCTTGGATCCAGTTAATCTCTTTTGTGAAATAAAGTGAAAACTCTGCAAAGTGTTCAGTGTTTTGGTCCAATATTTAGTTTTTATAATGTGAGCCGATTAGCAATTTTTCCTGTTCAGAGTGGCTCTGACGTATTTATGCAGCTGTATTGACAGAGGAATTATTTTTATTTTCCATATTGTAATGCACTGCAATGGGAAGTCTTTGTGCTGAAAGATGAAATGACAAAATAAAAATAGGTTTAGTACTACCAATATCTACCATTAACTGTTGTGTGAACCTCAAGTTCACAACTAATCAAATGTTCCTGATCACTATTCAGAGTGTGATTTGGTCTTTAGGAGGCCACAGTACTCTGGTTTGTCAATATATAGGCATTGTAGCTGAGCAGTTGGCTTTTTAGAGCAAGTATTAAGTTGCCACCTTGGCTGACTCTGAAACACTGAAAAGGACTGTAAGCCTTAACTGCTCCAGCTCAGCCCAAATCTTTAGAGCTGAAGGACACAACTTCTGGAACATCATGGCGGGAAGTAGGTGTGATGCTTACCCTGGGGATCATGCAGAAAGGTCTGGGGATTCAAGGACCTTTGTGGAATAAACTGCTCCATTTATTTTCATGTTTTATGGAAGGGCTGAAACAAAAGGCGTCAATCTCACGCTTTCTAAACAGAGTAGCAATGAGACTACTTATCTTCTTCTGGATTAAGGCTCCAATCCAGACTGTAACTCAGTGCACAGAGATCCAGAGAACACTTGACATTTCATGATTTTTCCAATGAGGCAAATAGATAAGACATTAGGAAAGCTTAGCAATGGTGATCCAGAGTGCAGGGTACACTCCCGTATCAGGCTATTTCTACTAAGAGATAAAGTGTTTCAGCTGGACCTGATGTAGTGTGTTACAAATCTTAGTTTTGCTGAAACAGCAACATCTAACTACAGAGACAATTTATGGCAGAGTTTGTGTATAGACCTAGTAGTAGGCATAACCACCTGCTTGCAAAGGAGCAGGAAGGCTTTGCAGTTTTCTGGCATATAGCACCTTTTCCTCTTAAACAAGTGTTTTTCTTCTATAGCAGTCAAACTAGTAGACAACACTGTACCACAGCAACATCTTTGTTTAATCTGAACTATGTGTCATATTACTCTCTATATTGCATTCACTTCAATCTATGCATGTTTGTTTCTTTGATGCATATGCAGATCTGAGCACTTGCTATTTATTGTGGGGCAGGAGAAAGTGGCTGACATTTTGCTTAAATTGCAATTATCTGGTTTTACTTGCTTACAAATAGAGTGGCTTCATTCTAATGGTTGTATCAGGAACTTTGCAACTTAGAGATGCTTTTCAAGTATATAAAAAAAAAAATACCAGAGTAAGTCACTTAAAATGTAAACTAATGTAAGTATTGAATTCTAAATATATTTGATTTTGTGATAAAGTAAGGTCCATTTGCTGATTCCACTGTTGGTGGAAAAGGATAGAAAAAAAATCCCCTTTATTTCCCTTTGTAGGTAAAGACATGGGTGTTGATTCTTTGCTCATGAGATAAACTTTCTTTGTGGCAGTAACGGATGCAGCTTGCAAACAGAAAAGGAGGTAAATGGGAACAAAGCCCACAGAGCTTACTATTCAGAAGGAAAACTAAAATAGATATTTTATCTTTGAAAGTTATCTCACTATTGAGTAAATAAGATGTCAAAACTAACTGCAGTCCTGGGTCAGTTTCTGTTCAGTTCTTTCTCAGGAAAATTGAATAAAAAGTTGAAACTGAATAAAGACTCTGAGGACGTGAACAGATTCTTTAAGCTGCCAGGAGGCAGCAAGGTTGGAAAGACACTGGAGAAGTTTCTAGGTGACTATATGTTTAATATTTATATTTTACATGTCTTCATTTCTTATCTTTGTTGTTATCCTTATTCCTTATTTCTACAGTTCTACTTTGAGCATTCATATTTGAGTTAAGTTCTAAAAACTTTCAGAATTTTGAAGAAACAATAAATACTTCCTTCCTTTTTCTTCCTCTTTTTTTTCAGATGAGCAGGCTTTTGTTGTCCTTTCACTCTCCTCCAGTTCCAGTTTCTAATGCACATGAAGTAGAATACAGTCTTAAGAAAAAATGAGAAACCTGAAGGTAAAAAGCCTGACAAGTCAAATGTGGGACTGTGAGTAAAATGTATTGAACCAGCAGTTCAGTTAAGGTTTTGGTGAAGTGTCTTATGTAAACGTTAGTTAATAGGGCATTGGCAAACGAATAAGGTAAGCAAGAAACTGGCTAAACAGTAGGTATTTAGCTGAGCTGAATGGGAAAGTTATTGGAAAGAGGATGCTGGTTCAAAGGCTGATCAAATCTAAAGAGCTGAAAAATATTTTCATTATTACCTTGACACAAAACAGATGTGTTAAAGAACTCTGCAGCTGATGCAAATTTGGAAGGCACTGATGGTTTGGCGCAGAGCTGGAATATTACATAGGCAGAATTTAGGGGGAAAAAAAAAAGTTTTACATTTAACAAAACTAAGTGCAGCATTAAAAAGAACTCTGGCTGTAATCTGGAATTTCATCAGAAACATCACATGAAGTGAAAGTCCTCCTTTAATCAGCCAGCATGTACAACTCTAAGCCACCAATGCAATAGATCTGGTAAAGATGTAAACATTCCGGAGTCCCGTTAAGTTTTTGCACATTATTGTATTTCAGAACATAGGTATGCTCCAGTGTACAAGGCTTGTCTAGCCTAGTAATAATAAAGCTGAGGAGGATATATGATACTGGCTTTGCATGTAGCAAAGAAATAAAAACAGAGAGCAAGAAGATTCCCTTTAAAAATTGATGCCAAATAGAAAAAGACCCATTTCAGGCCAATCTAAAATTAAAATGGAAAATTAGAAGAAGGTCCATCCAACTCACCAGAAACCTGAGTTTTAAATAACATTCCACCAAAGGGGAGCAGTGTGTGGGGACCAGGTGTGATTTTTAAGGTGGATCACTTACAATGACATGATTGATTGTGGTATCAGAGACCTGGCTTCAAAGCCCTCTCCAGCGATGATTTCTTCATTTAACAGTTTGTCTAAATTGCAGTAGCACCTTTTCCTTGGGTGCATCTTCAGCTCCTATCAGAAATCAAAACTGACCATTAAACTCCGTATCCAGAAAAGATTGTCAAAACTCTGTGGTATTAACTTTCTGCACAGTCACAGTCCCACAAATGCAGTTCTTGAGATATCAGTTCCACCTTTTGGATCCTCTGTTTGCATATCTTTGCAGAGAAAAGAGGGCTTTCCTGACTTCTAGACCTCAGCGTACTTTTCACAAATGCTTAGGCAAACTATCTGCAAGCATGAAACTGTTGAGAAAAAGAGTACACCAGCACTGGGGAAGGAGAATGCATTGTCATTAGAAAGGATGAAGTGCCACCATGTTGCTGGTTTTATTGATAGATACCTGTGAACTGCCAGACCTTTACTGCCCAGAGCTGTTCCTGGCAGGCATCTAAGAATAGAAGACATTACCCTGAGATTTCATGTGTTTTCCACCAGTTTCTTTCTAGCTCATTTGAAAAAGTGGCAATGCTGAACAGCCAGAGAAGTTCTTGATTCTCCAGGGCGACTATGGAGATAGTAGGCTGCACAAGGTGCCTTCAGCTTAGTAAAACTCTCATGCCGGTTAACTGCTGGGTATCCCCTTAGAGGAACAAGCTTAGAAAGATGATATATCATCTTTTTTTTTTTTTAATTGTCAGCCACTAAAAAAAAAAAAGCCCCTGTCCACCTGAAACACTTTGTATGCATGAGTCACCCTTCAGGCACTTGGTGGAGATAAACTTCTCAACTGTCAGAAAGTCAGAAAAACTGCTGGACCTTTTGGTACAAAAGATCATCCTCTTAAGAATACTTAATGGCTGGGTAGCAGGCTCCTGTGTGAATGTATCCAAGTAATTATAGCTTAAAGTTATACTAATCACGCCTAATAGAGAGGGACTGTTCCTCCTGCTGTGTTCCTCAGTGCTCCCAGATGAGAACTATCCTGACAATTTGGGATTAGCAAAAATACTTGTTATACTATTAGCTTCATAACTTTATTAACATCTTTGATTATAGAACAGATGGATGAATCTTAATCATTCTATAATGGAAGATTAAATAGCTTAAATTATATCAATCATATTTAAGTCTTTACTTAATAAAACAACAATTTAAGTTGGGTCATCAGCAGGGTTTGAACCCAGGGCCTTCAGATTAGGAGCCAAGACTTCCTCCATTAAAAGAGTAAACCCATTAGCTGCTTGGAGTTGTACACTTATATCTATGTACACTGGCCAACAAAATATATGACACACGCTGTGCCAGTGGATTACACATTGAAATTTGAGATTAAGAATTCCTAGGTTCCTTTTGTGCCTCTCAGAAGGAGTTTTGCCCCCTGAATAGAGTAGGCAATGAGAAATGGGTCAGCTGGTGACAGTGTTCAGTTATATTTTTACATAAAGCTTGTATAAAAGTTCAGGTATCAAAAGACTATAAAAATGTCTGCTTCGGTTATCTTTGGTTCAGAGACACGTGAGAGCCAAACACGTATATTTGGTGTGTGCACTTTGAGATCAAGACAAAAAAGAGAGTTATTGAATCCCCATCCTGTCATTATGAGCGGAATATAACTATGAGAATACATTAAAAATTGTAGGGATTGATTACAGTATACTTTTCATCATCTATTTCAGGTAAACTGGTTCACTGTAAACAAAAGTTTTTAGAGGATTTTTTTTCCTCTACATCATTTTTGCTGTGCTACCTAAACCTTAGGTAACCTCAGATACTCTTCATGACCTCCCCTGGGGTCAACACTGGTTTGCACTGACCCAGAATCCTAACTGCAGCTTATTAAAGCCCTTTATCTGTTACCTTATCAGCTGCCTTATCAGAGACAACACACCAAACTTTACTGAAGGTGGCAAATGACACGACTGCCTGGAGATAAGATCTATTATTCTGTGAATATTTAATGAAAGATCCAGTGGAGAGTGGCTCAACAAATCTCATGTGAAAAAGAGATCTTCAATCTTTACTGTAAATTTGAATGCAATATGTTTACAGTGCCAGCCTTCAGCAAGCTTTGATTTCATGACTGTGTGTAGAGAACTGATTTGTTTATTTTTGTAAAAAATGTTGGACTAACAGGAAATGCTTGGCTGTTGCTTGACACTGTTAATACATAGCTGCAACTCCAAGACTGAAGGTGAAGCATTGTATATTGAAGATCAGCCACTGATACAGAGTTTGAGAATATCACCTCCAAAAGCAAAAAAAGCCCAAGAACACGCTGAGAAATGTGTTTGGTTCCAGCTTAGTGGGAAGAGAAGCTACTAATTCCTCATCAAAAACACTTCCTGTGAAATTATTTGGCTTTGGTGGCGGGGGGGGGGGGGAGAGTGTCTAAAAGCAGGTTGAGCTCCAGTGAACTTTGGAAAACTCACAATAAAAGATACAATTGCACACTAGCTCCATAGCTATATATTGAGTGCTACAATTCTGCAAACTTTGCAAGTTGGCCCATCAGTCTTCCTCAAAACTTTACATACATACTTAAGATTAAAATTTTATTTGGAGATGTCATTTCACTTTATTGCGAATCAGTACATGAGCTTTTCTATAAGTGCACTCAGTTGCTCCCTGAAGAGAGAGAAACTTAGCAGTGATATATATATTTCCTGCTCACTACACTGTAAAAACCCTTGGAGAACCGATACATTGATTAGCACAAGTCAGAAGAGCATCTTTGACTTGATCAATACATTTGTGTGTTGCAGACTGGCTAATGGCAAGTGTCAGAGTGCCCACCTGTTTGAAATAATTGCAGGATACAGGCATTAACCTATTGAAAGAGTGCATTTACTGGGCACAAAGAAAATATTATAAACTTCAAGTACAGAGCCTGTGCGATAACACTGACTGCCCAATAGAGAAGAGATAGTTCAGTTATATTAAAATAGCAGGTAAATTTGCAGTCTGGGGTCTGCTCCAGGTATTTAAAGACCTGAGCAGAGCATAATGAAGGAACAGATGCACCACTTCAAGCCAGTATTGTACGTGAGTAGCTTCAGAGGAGCGTTGGAACACAAAATGGAAAAAGATACAACTCTGATCAAAAATGTAAATCCAAAGGTTCAGAAAATACACACGCCTGTTTACTAAGACCCTCTGTATGGAGTCTTCAAAGTTTGATATAAATGTGCCATATCTGTAATTCATGTCACTTCCACAGGATAGGGTGCTCTCGTAAATGATTCTATTTCTTAAAATAACTTTTCCAGGTGAATGGAAACACTTTGCAGGTTGCTTTTAAGTACTCTGATACTTCTGACTGGCCGTGTTTTTCACTTTAAGCTCACAAAATGGAGAAGCTCCCCTTTTTTGTTAATCCTATAAACATGTAGATATAAAGTTCCTGCTTGAGATTAAGTTAGGTTGCCTTGTTAACATGCAGGAATTAAATATTTCCCAGGGAAGCACCTAACCACCATGGTAAGGTTATTCTAAGATAACCTGCTTTCAGTATTTGCTGTTGCTGCTATTTTACTCCAAATGGCATATTTCCATACTCGGCAGGAGATAACAATTGTCTGGTGGTCCCACATCTCACTTGGTAGAGGCTATGTCTAACTTCTGGTACTCCAAGGCACAAATAAGCATGACGTTCCAAGCAGAACAGACTCAGAACAGCCACGCTGCAGAGACCCTTGGACCAGACCTGCCCACTGGCCTTTCTTGGAGGGGACAAGAGATAGCCGAACGTGTCCTGATGTATGGAGATGGAAAGGGAGTAACTTCCAACAAGAGACAGCCTATGTTGGACTCAGCTACCCTAGATATTTCATATGGGTTTAGGGTTGAGTCCTGACACTCTACAGCTGCCAAAGCTGACTCGCTATGGCCATGGAAACACAAGTTGCAGGAAACAGTCACCTGAGGGACGTGCATGATCAGGTGCTGGTGCCTGGAGTGGGTGTCCTGACTTCCCTCAAAAGAGCCTGACCCAGAAATGAAGAGTTGTTTGATCTGAAACCAGCTTATTTTGTGTTTCTGCAAGAGGTTCTCTTTCCATCTTGGAGCAGCTAAACTAATATATTTTCCCAGTCTGTTTAAGAAAAAGTGTTTCTACAGCCCTGTCTCAGAGGCCGTAAGATTGTGGCTTTCTCCTGGCCCAGTCAGCTAGATCACCTTATAGGCATAGAGCAGGAAGACTAGGACTTGCATATCAGCCTCTGGTTTTAGTGTGATTAAGACTCAGGGCTTGTACTAAGTTTGTTACATGCCTTTGTACAGGTGACAATCATGGGTATTTGAGATTGTTGTCTGAAACCTGATGCATTAAGGTTTTGTGCTAGTTCCACCGAGATGGAGGTAAAACCTGCTCTTGGGAGGAACACTCTTAATTATAAGTTAAGAGCTGCCAGCTGAATTCAGACCCAGCACCTTGATTTATTCCTTGAAATAAGGCCAAATGGGTAATAGTAGCTGAAAAAGCTCATATAAGAGAAGTTAGTGGGGTGACTGGTCCTCCTATTAAAGTAAGAAAACAGTGATTAGGAAGTGTAATATTGAGGGGTTTTTCTGCTCAGTTTCTGCAGTGCTGAGTTTGCAGAAGAGAGAATGTGCACTTCTCAGGTATTTGGGAAGTGCTTTTAAGTGTTTCTAACACATCTGGTAGAGTCTGAAAAATGCTTTAATTATGAAGGACTAAGACTGGTAAGGGTTGGGTTGAGTTTGGGCTTTGGTTTTTTTTTAAACTTCTACTAGTAATCTGATACTCTTTTCTATGCTTTTTAGTTTCCTGTAGTCACACTGAGGTTAGCTGTATAAATAACGGAAGTTTATTCACCCTAATGTGTCTTTTAAGAGAATATGAGAGGATAAGGTACTATTGCTCTAACATAGAAAACAAATGTAGTGCTATTGTTAACAGCATGTAGCGCTTCTGCAATCCACAAAGGTACAGAAAAGTAAGATGGATTTTAAACAATTATTAAAGGGGAACACTGAATTGATAAAGCAGCAAAGTGATTCCCTCACCCTGTAGTTTTGCTGTTTACATGAGAAATCTTTTAAGTACTAGTGTTAATCTAGCTCTGTTTTCACTAGCTGTAGGCTGATCTGTTCATTATTAAGCAAAAGCCATCCCTTCTGGAGTTCTGTGGCAAGTGTCCGTGCTAATTGAAAAGAAGCCTTTGGGACTTGCTCTCAGTACAACTGGTGCTCTGAGTAAAAAGGAGAGCTCCAGGTTTTGAGGCAGCCTTTAATTAAGTGTAAAAATGTTTCAGGAAGGTGGTGATAAGGAGCCCAAAGCAACTATGTTCTGGACTTCACTACTAAGCTACACCAACCCTCTGATATGTGCTGAAAGGACTTCTTGCAAATCCAAGAGGAGCAGCATAAGGGAAGACACTGGTGACACAGGTTCTGGGAGAGCATTTCAGATCCACTGGTCTGTCTGTGGACTCGGTCTGGTGAAATACTCACCTTTTGTCTTCAGGCTCTCCATAGTAGCACATTTAATACAGAAACTGTAATATTGACTTAGTATACGATTGTTCATGTGAAGTCCAGTGCTTCCGTTTGGATGCTCTGCTTTGCAGTAATGAAACAATTTCAGATGGGAACTATGCTGTCCAGGTGGATGTAGAAACTGTCATGCATCTTCTGTATCTCAGTGGCCGTCACAAACTTACAAAAACACCCTGGTTACAGAGGTAGGAGGCTCTGAGCTGAGAAGATGGGGGTTTAGGTGTGGTCTTTAATTAATAGACCCACCTCTTCATCAGCTAGGAGATGGCTGTTCAGTTTGTCACATGCAGACCCTTCCTTTGATTGCTATTCTCTGGTTGCTTCTACAGTTTAGTCTGTGCAAACGGGCATCAGGTAGTGCCTGGTGAAGAGGCCGGTAGACCACGCTTGGGAGGCAGTCAAGTACCCAGGGAGATCTAGCTTAGAGTCCAGGCTTGGACAAAGCTTGATGTCAAACACCAAGACGCCCATTTCATGGGTGTCTATGGTCGACACCTGCCCAGGGAGAAGGCAGGCCGGGGCACAGCCCCTGCAGCCTGAGGGAAGAAAGGGTACTTGCGACTTCTTCTCAAACGCGTAGAAAGACATTTCCTGCTTGATGTGCACTGGGCATAGAAAAGCCTATTGTACATGATGAAACTTCTATGCAGGTATCTATACCCTTCGTGTTTAGACAGTTTACCTGCAGTACTTCGCTGCTCATATATACCTGAACTTAGTGTATGAAATTGGAAGTTGATGATGCACTGTAAATTTAACCCTTTTTTAGCCTGTACCATGTAATAGAATCATCCATCATATTACATTTAATTAAATTTTCTTACATAGCTTTTACACAAAACCCAAATTTCACTGGGTGGATGGTTCCTGAGAACCAAGACAACTTTTCAGTGTGGCTTTATTCTTGCTTTTGTTCTGTTCACTGTGTGAGTCCATGCCAGTCTACTTGATGTTCACCTCTGAAACAGTAAGGAATCATTGCCATAGGGATTTTATAGAGTTAGAACTTATTACTAATAATTTATTCATATTCAGATCTGACCCTTTGGGACATGCCCTATGTAACAGAATCTTTCATTACATTATCTTACATAATTTTTACACAGAACCCCGATCCCACTGGACAGATGTTTCCCAAGAACTGGGACAAGTGCTTAATGAAGGAATCGTTGCCATAGGGGTTTTACAGAGTTGCAGCCTGCTGTTGTTAATGTATTCAGCTTGGAAATTGCCTTTATACTGTGCATGCAGATAGGCAAGCTGAAAAAGGGAGATTAAATCTCAATTAATTTTGGACACTTCCAAAACATTCTTCTTTGTTTAGAGAAAAGTGCTCTGCATTTCCAAACTTTTGGAAAGACTGAAACTCTGTGTTTAAAGCACTGTTTGAGCATCAGTTGTTTAAGCTGCAAGATACCTCTGAAGCACAGGTTCGTAAGCTTTATTTTCCGCAATTTATACCAGAGAGTACAAAGAAAACACAAAGTGACTTACTGAGAAGAATATAATAAACATATAGCAAAAAAAGATCAATTTTGAACTTGGGGCTTCCTCTTCCTGGCACATCATGTCCTTCTTTTTACAGATCTTTTGACTCCAACTGCATGGTTCCCAAACCAGAAAAAATGAGTTCGTGTTTTCTTGTGGAAAATTTTTTTCTTCAGTCTGTTACTCAGCACTTGCACTGTTGCTGAGATAACCATCAAACTGAGATGGAATATGCCTTATGCAACTGTCTTAATTGTGAGACCATTCTCTTCAATGTATATTTAGAAAATTGAATTCAGACTTTGTAGTGAATGAGAGATCCTCTGAATGCTGTCTACTGTGCAGTTCTGCAGAGATGGCTTAGCATAGGCCATGTTTGTACAAATACATACATATGTACAAGTTTAAAACTTTTTTCTTTGCTTTAAGGTGAACTCAAACAATGTTTCATAGCTTTTCTGTGTAATGATGTTCTCCAAAAAGCTCTGGGTGGGAGCTGGAGTAAAATAAAAATACAGGAACTGTCAAATGAATGACTGTCAAATACAGTAACCTATCTCTGACAGTCACCAATAATAGATGCTCAAGAGAGAACTGAAAGAAAAAGGACAGAAGCAATCCTATCTAATAAATTAAGCAGCATAGGGACTGTTTGTGCCAGATGTTTCTCTGATTAAAACATCAAATACTGCAAGATTCAAAAGAAAAATTTGGTGCAGTCAATGAGAGTCTTTCTCTAATGTGTACAGAAATAGATACATCATGTACAAACAGTTTCTCTCCTGATTTCTGTGGATTTTTAGCTTCTGACCCTACAATTGACAGGCACCCAGGCTGAACAGGAGGCATGTGGTCTCAGTCAGGCTTCTAGACCTGAGGGGGACTGCAACGGTTAAAAGTCCAGAGTGCCAAGCTGTCACGAAGTAGGAAGGATGCTCTCTCCTTCTCGCTCATCATCATCTACAAGACACAAGGGGCTTATGCCGTCTGGGCCCAGGCCAGTCTGGGAATGTGTGAAACGTAAAAGCAAAAGGGCCACTGGAGGTCTGTGCCCTCTTTCTTACCAGGTGACCTGCTTTGCCAGGGCTAATAGGAGCTTTTAACATGGATGATCATACTCTTCCACAAAGCTGTAGTGTACAGGATGCGGGATGATTTCGTTTTGTAGGTGATGAAGTTGACTTGTTAAAAGGGCTTAATAGTTAAATCATTTTTTGAAAACATTCATCCCCATTCCCATCTCATCTGCTGACTTTCTTTCCAACTTCCATTCCTTGGTGACCAGAGCACTTTGCTGTTCCCATTATTTATAGCTATGGTTAATGAGCAATCATGTCTGACAAGCAGTGAATAGAGGATCCCCTTATATTCTAGCACAGAGAAAAGTCACTTTGAGGGAACCAGTTACCCAAAAGAATACCAGCCCCTAGAGAAGCTGGGTCAGACAGCAGTCACAATGAGCACCCAGAGGAGCCATGACAAAGCGGTGACTCTAGAGCCTGCAAATGCAGATACTTTTTAGTGTAGTCACACAGCCTTGCTGGAAAAACTTGGTTCTGTCCTCAGGACAACTATTTGCCAAGTGGATGATGACGTTCCTTGGGAAAACTTATTTTTCAGGCAAAGATCCCTTTTAAGTCCACTCCCTATTACTTTTTTTTTTCCCATAAAAGGCCATTTTCAGTCTAACCATAGCAAGTCTAAAGTAAACTGTTTAGCAAATAGATGATAGTAAATGTTCTTCTGCATAACCTTGGTCAGAGATACAAGTTGGCAGTGCTGTTCACGTGGGCAGGATTTCAGGTTGGTGCTAGCTATTGCTGGGAATTTTCCTCTCTGTCATGTTCCAGCATTACGTTTCATCCAGTGGTACAGCTTTCTGTTGCAATACTATTTCCATTTCTCCCCAGCATGAGAGAAACAACTAGAATCCTGGCTTGCAATCTGTCTCACTAATGCTTAAGCTGGTGTTCACAGCCCTAAGGGCTTGTAGGCAATTTAATTACATTCATTTCATAATTTCAAGTGATGGTATTTTGTAAACATTTTTAATGTATCATCATTAATATGCTAAGGAAAGAAATCTATTTCTGCCAGGAAAGAGGAAATAAATCTTCACTATCTCTTTGGTCCACTAGTTTACATTTAGAATAGAACACCTTTTCTGAAAAAGCTGTTGGAGACATATGCTCCCATTATTATCTCACAGTGATTTATCACTAACTCTAAAATAAACATTATATCCAAGTTACCTGCTTGCTACTGCCCTTACTATGCCATTTCGGAATATCTTAAAGAACCAGCATATGAACATTGATGTGGGTTTGTTTGGGTTTGGGTTTTTTTCCTGCACTCAGTTTTTGTATTGTTGCTTATTTTTTCAAATTGTATGAAGTAAAAGGAAGAGAAACAAACAAAACCAAAATTGCCAGCTGAAATCCTAGGTAGAGAAGGCAAACGTCCACACAGAAACCAATACTGAAATGTGCTTGTTAGAAGGATGCTGAGTAAAAAAATTTTCATGTTCTAGGGGAAAGGGAAAACTCACTAAAATGTAAGGTATGCTATATACTTAAGGCTGAGAGGATCTTTTCACCTATGTATTTGGGGCTGGGTGAGTCAGTGCAGCCCTCAGTAGCTTGAAATGGGCACGGACCACGGTCTAAGCTGTAATTCTGCTGTCAGCTGCCCAGAATCTCTCTGTTTGTGAAATGGGACATCTGTTCGCCACTTTTGCAAGTAACAACTAGCACTATTTCCAGTAGAGCTGAGAAGAAGGTGTTTTCTTGTAGCTGGAAGATCAAGGTGACCCAAGGCACAAAACAAGTGGAAGCTGTAGTCCTCTGCCTTAGCTCGTGGTGCCTGCCTTTTGCTTAACAAATCACAGGCTGCGCCTGCTTCAGAGGAACAACTCCATTAAATCATGGATATTTACCTCTATTTGAGATAAGAGTCCAATGTCCCTCTCAGTATAAGGGATTCTATTATGCCAGAGCTGTGTAAACCGAGAATAATTAACAGTTCCAAAGCAACTTACCTTGAGTTGAGGTTACGGAAGAGAGTGTAGCAAAGAATAGGGTGAGGCTGGGGGAAGTTACACAATTGTGTGGCTACATTTTAAAAGAAAAAGATGACTAGAAGTCACTTGAGTACTTCCTGAAGGCTAATCTTATTTTGGTTTTAGATGTTTGATCTATGTTGCAGATCTTCTAGTTCACGCACTCTGTACAGAATTAGAACTCAATTAAGGAGTTTGGTCACAAGATGCAGCATTGCCCCAACTTGAAAGATGAGGGGAGGGAGGGAGAAAGGTCAGTACTCAGCCCTTCATTACTGTACCATTTTCTCCTTTGTTTCTGGTGATCACTGCTGCAGTAAAATTTGTTAATAGCTATGTGAGGGAAGCTAGCCAAGCTGAAGTATCTCTGCTCTTTCACTAAAAACTTTACCCAGTGTCAGTAATTTTCCCTTTAAGCCTTTTTGTTAAATGTCTTGGGCAGTGGATTAATCCTGAACGTTTAAGATACTTGTCTCCCTTTTGGAAAGGCTGTTTTGTCTCCCTTTTGGAAAGGCTGTTTTAGGCTCATAAATGTTTGTCACTGCAGGAAACTACTAAATACTGCTCCTGCTCTGTTCTGAGGTTGTGCAGGGGCAAACCTGTACAGAAATTCTAGGCTGGTTATTTTAAAAATAAACAAATAAAATAATTGCCATCAGGTATAAAACTCTCATTGAGTGCAGTGAAGAGTACTGCTTTAGGATTATTAGAATAGCACTTCTTGGTTTTAAAGCATTGAGAAGAATTGCTTTTTTACCGTGTTTATAAACTAATGTATGCAAATGCAAAACCTGAAGGATTGCCTATAGATATTTGCCAAATACAGTATAACTAATCCTACGTGGTCCTAGAGCAATGTTGTGTTTTACTCTGTGGAACTAAGCTCTGCGTTGCATATTTATTTACCTCAAATGTTTATATTTTTCAACATCATCTCTCTAGTTATTTTATCTGGTAGAATTTTAGTGTAAAATATAGACACGCAGCACAGAATACCACCGTAGGTTTTCCTGGCAAAAATGCGTGTAGCTTGCTAGAAGACAGGAGCTGAGGTTAAAAATAGTTAGCATGTGGCAGTGCAAGATGGGGGTTTGGGACTTTAAGATCCACTCTAATTATTCACTAGACCAGTATGCTTCTGTCATCTTCACCAATTCAGAATAACACTTGGAAAAAACAAGTGACCCTCACTATCATACATAATGTGGCAGCTTAATTGGCAAGAAGAGGGTGAAAAGTAGGCTAGGAAAACCCTTTGAGACTGATGGAGCATATTTCAGTGGCTTCATCAAGGTAATGTTCCCCAGGTGATTGGAGGCAGCAAATATTTCATCAGGAAAAATATAAAGGTGCTTCAACTGCAGAACCCCAAACAAATGATTACAAACACATTTTTTTAAAAGAGCCTTTCATATCCTATGTATCTCGAGGAAAAGTAGAAGAAAATTATTAATTTTAATATCTATAAATTATGGTGTTAGTACATGTAAAAATAACTTGCATTTGCAGTGAGGTTTAACTCAAATAGGTTTTCAGTTGTAATACATGTTTGCTTTCATCAAGGAGGGAAGCAGTCAATATATATTTTTGTGCAGGTTAGCACATATCATGCCCTTTTGCACACATGCCCAGAACAGAAATAATGCTGAAGTACCCTCAATTTCATGGTCACAGAGCCTGTCTAGACCCATCAGGCTTACAAAAGCTCACATTTATTCAATATTTAATTTACAGTCAGATTTTATAAAGACCCTTTTAAGTGGAAACAATGTAGCTACTATAAGAAGAATTTCAGATAAAAAATATCAAAAATTAAACAAAGACTTTTTTTGTTGTTGTTATGACTTTCTAGATAGCACAGTAAAACTACAAAGAAAGGAACTTCTAGAGTTTCCAGGACAAATGTCCTGATTTTGTTACACCCAGATTTAAATAAATAGTCAAAACTTTAAATATATATTTTAAACAAAATTCATACCCCCATTATTATTAGAAGAGGTATTGTCCCCACATCAATATAAGGTTAATTATTTATATTTTCTCATTAATCTTTTCTGTCAAAAAGACATCATCATGTGATTTTGCTATTTTAACATTACTAACATGTACCATGGCAATTAATATAAGCTACTGCTTTGACCTAACAAAATGCATTGGAAGCTGGAAAACACTTTCTCCTATTGTTACCTGTGCGCATAATGTAGGTTGTTATCACCAAGGGTGCCATGTTCATATGAGCAGTCTAGATGCTCTGAAAGTCTAGATTAACTTGGGTACAGCTTTAAATGACTTAATCATATTTGAAATGGAAATGTGCTAGCTAGTTGTTAATTGCCAGTTGAAATAATTCCTGATCAGCAGCGACTAAAAATATTTGAGGGTAATGGTGTTAGTCCCACTCCTTTGGACCATGTGTTTGCATCCCAAAATTGGACATCCTCATGTACGCCCCAAGCAGAGGGAGTTAAGCAGCTGAATGGGTCTGGCCAGGGAATTTTTTGTTTTAAGACAGGTCTACAGAAGAGCTGAGCATGGGTATTGTCTATGCTACTAGAAAAAGAGGAATTTGGTTTCACATCCAGGAAAAAGAATAAAATGGGAGTTTTGTCTAATACTGAAATACAGATATTTATGATCAACATGCTCAGTACTGAGACACAATCAGGGATATAATATTTATACCTTACTGGTTGTCATACTTTCTCTAATGCCTACAGCTTTGACCTGAAAGAAAACAGTGTCATTATAGTGGGCCACACACAATCAGAGATGTCTCTTTCCAGAGCTAATTCTTCTAACAATTTTCAAGGCTGATACAATTTTCATTCCTGAATCCAATAAATAAATAAAAAGTACAAGGGGATGTTTCAATTACACAAGTCTGTCAGCCTATACAAAGAATGTAACATTTCTTAAACTGACTGCTGTGCTATATGTTAATTAGTCATCACCAGAGAATGAAGGGCTCCATTAGCAAGCAGGTGCACATGAGACAATGTTAAAGGAATATATATGCATGGATTCTCAAATCTGGCCATCTTATTTGCAATCTGTTACTGAGCTGGAATTTAGTTAAACATCTTGAAGATGTACAAAATAGCTTGTAGAGGAGGCACTGGCTCTTAAGTAATTGGCAGCAGCGCTAGCTCATTAGAATAACCTCTCATCTGACATGCCAAATGTGCCCTGTGTTGAGCCGTTCAATAATCAACAACCAATCGTTCCTCTTTTCACATCACTCAGCATGACAAATCAGTGATATTAACCACATGGGTTAAGGCCAATGCCAGTCATTGTTTACATCTCAGGTTAGCCAATTCTCTTTCAATCAATACAATGTCTCTAAAAATACAATACAAATAGACTGGTGGTGTAGTCTTCATAAAAGTCATATGACTTCCCCACATTTTAAAAAGAAAGCAATAAATTATAGATGTGCAATCAAACGGTGGTATGAAACTGGCTATAATTAACTTGAAGAATGTAAGGACTGCGCTGCTGAAAGGAACCAGTTGCTGCATTTCCCAATACCTGACTTGTAGGAGATACCAAAATCTAGTTTCAGAGGAACACATGATAAAAAGCCCATGTCGAGGAAGTCCCTTAGCTTTTCTTATGCTGAGTCAGCTTGTCAGTAGTGCATTCACACAGATAATGCCCAAGCCATTCTTCTGAGGGGAGTTAAATGATGAGAAGCCCAGGGTATCCTTTTCTGCGCACATTACTTCCTGCTGGTCAGCGCTGAATTTCAGCTGTTGTTGCACATCTCTTATTCAGTTTAGTTAGGTTCCTCTCAACCTCACAGCCTTCCCTAGTCTTTACTAAGCTGAATAATTTAGTCATCTGTGCACCTCAGCGCTCACCTGTGATCAAAGATCACTGACAGATAAGGAAAGAAATACAATATGGTCTTAGAATCATAGAATCATTTAGGTTGGAAAAGACCTTCAAGACCATTGCGTCCAACCTTCAACCATGCCCACTAATCTGTCTTCAGACAGTACTATTTGCTGTCTCACTGTGCCACTATTAGCCACGAGAGCAAGTGCCTATTTACTCATCCACGGCATATTGCTGGTCATCCCTCAGTTCTGACATAGAACAGCACTGTGCTTTTCACTCTTTCACTTCTTAACTTCAGGAAAAGCATCTCATTGAAATGTAGCAATGAATCAGTGAGTCTAATATTTACTTGAGGACAATTAAATCCCATATTCTCCTTGTCTCATCACTAGTTTTGTAAGCAATAGTGATGGAAATCCACAAAGTACTGCAACTATCACAAATTTAAAATGCTGATAATATGCCTATGTATGCTAAGCATACCAAATCCTGCTGATTCTGTCAGTCTGGAAAGAGTTGCAGGGTAAGTGGAGCAGGGTGATGCGCTCTGAAGGTAGCGGAAAGGACATGAGTCATAATTCTGAAGATGAAGGCTGGAGAAAAGGATAAGGAAAAGTAGCCAGTGATATTAGAAATTTCTTGAGCTCCCTGTTCCTAAACAACATGTAAGATCTGACAAAGAAGTGTTTCTCTTGTTCTGTGCATGATGTTTGTGATCTGCTGAGCTGCGGGTCTTGTCCCTGCAGCGAGGGACACAGCAAACTTTCAGCTTGCCTACTTCAATCCCTGGCTTTCCACTTTTAGCAAAAGTCCTGCAGGTGGTTACCTCCTGAAATGAGCACCTACCATCATTTTTTCTCCAGTGATAACAGAGCAACACAAGAGCAATAGAGGGCTCCTTGAGTAGTGCCTACACACAAGGTCTGCCTGCAGGCTGAGCAGTAACACAGCACTGGTTGCCTAGTGGGAGTCTCTCACTGTGGCTCCTTGTCTCTCTATTTTCTCCCTCCCCTCCCTTATTCCCTCATCATTATGTATAAACATAGTAATTTGATTTCAAAAGTTTTGATAACATTGCGTTTTGTCTGAATTTTTACTTTATTTCCTGCTTCATTTCTGGCACCCAAAGGTTTTGTTACGCTGCTTTTGGTTACTCTCTTTTACATAGAAGGTGGCAAAAATCTACATACCATATTTAAATATATATTTCTATAGTACAGACACTAGAGAAATTAAAAGGCAGAACAAGGGACACTCAAAAGATTCAGCAGATATGCATAGTGGCTGTCATTAAAAGTATATTTATCCAGACTCCCACTGGTCTATCTGGGCACAGCTAGGCTCCCTTGTGCAGTACACACTGTACCACCGTGGGGAAAATACAGTGCAGGGGGAAGTTATTTGCTTATGATGGGAATCACATATTAAATACATCCCGAGATGGTCAGGATAGCTATTACTGTGCCTTGGCAAGCTTGGGCATTTAAATGTCTAGCCATTTTTCTTTTTTTACTGGCTCATTTTATATACAGTACATCATTGTACCACTGACCTTTTCTCTCCTGACTTGCGCTGATGACATCATGAAAATGACAAGATTACCAGGAGCAATGGAAATAGGTGCTTATCATTGTACAAATTAGCAAAGAGCTGGCAGCAACAGGAACAACATGATAGGCTACCATGTCTGCTCTGGTGCAGACAAGAAGACCACATCCCAACCATCTAAAATCAGCAATGAGAATTCAGTCAGGGGCAAAAGCTCTACTTTGCCCAGGAGCTTCTTTCAGTGTGGGAGCATCCAAATGAAAATGTCTGATTACCATCTATTAAAACATGGAGTTACAGCTATTAGAAACCCAGTATTTACCAACTTCAATGGACAAATCACACTTGCTACAAATACGTCCTATTTTAAATGTGGAGCTTAGTCATATTTTCTGGGCTGAATTTCAGTAATTACTTCCACATAACAACCTCTCCACTCATTTTAATTCCCTTATTCGGTTTTACAGTTATAGGAAGCACTGACATGCTTTAACTGTATTTCATGGTGGGTTTAAAGTTCTCATAAGAATCTAGGGGTTTTGTACTATCATTTGAAATGCATTGATATTCCTGAGATGTACATCTTGTTAGTAGATTCACGCTCATGCTTAAAGTTAAGCATGGTCTTAGTACCATACTGAACTGGGGTCTTGGAAACATAACTATGCATGCTGATTTACTAGGATAGTACTGTAGAGTAAAATAGTTAAATGGATGTCAGCCAGGTAAGGGATATGGAAGATCACATAGAAATGAATACTTGTGTAATCACACTCTGGCTATGATGGTTAGGTGATCTGCCAGCCTCTTCTGGCTTCTATTCCTATCACCACCCCCACACGTACAAGCAAAACCCAGGAAAAACAAAACTGAATGCTCTTTTCTGTTTACAAATTTGTTTCCTGTGTATTATCATAAGTTGCAGATAACTATGAAACAGATGAGGTGAGGATTACACTGCAGCAGGTCATTCCAGGACCACTCAGGTACAGCAGGTTTTGGCACAGTGTTGTGATGACTGTAAGTGAAAAAGGAAATTTCAGTTTTCTTACCAACATTGCAATGGTTTTTTGTGGTGGTCTTGTTATATCTGCTGAGAATGTTGGCTTTTTATCATTCACAAACAGGTAAGTGTTTCTGTAAGAAAAGCCTTTTCCTTTACACTCAAGAATATAATCGTTTTTATTACCTTGAGACCCAGATTGAGGGAGGAAGTGAGGGCACAATCAAATACACAGGAAAAAAAACCTTTGCCCTGTGAAGGTCACAATGTAGTAATGAGTCATGTCCTTCAGTAATCATCATGACTTTAAGGGGAATAATGATTTAGGATCATCCTCATTTGCTTTGTCAGACTTTCCTGTAGCATTCTTTTGCCCTGTATTCCCACCACTCTTGTGGATCATGCATGTGGTGTTAGTGAGATTGAACGAGCTGTACTGGATACCCCTATGCTCTATGTCTTTATCATCAGAAAAAGATGGCAGAACAGCATCTGTTTCCCTGACTGCAGGTGTTCTGGTACTTTATCTGTATGTGCATAGCTGGAGGCTATACTAGATCTCTTCGCTCTTGTGGTTTGGTAATTCCAGTAGCGGGTAGCTTTGGCAGCAATTCATATCTGTAACGGTATCCGTGCCTGTCTCTCAGTGAAGCGGATGTGCTCATTTCTATCCATGATTCTTTCATACTAATTGAATAACTGGGGCACATTAACGTCAAACATGACTCAAACAACAGACTAGGTGATGGCCTTCATACCACTGTGCCACATCATGGTTTTCCTACTGCTTCTAGGTCTCCCTGTGGATAGCAAAAGGACCCTACAGGCTCCCTGCCTGGGTTGGCACCTCCCTGGGAAGTGGCTTCATGCAGCTGCTCAAATTAATTGGCATATATGGGGAGGGACAGAGTAAGGGATTTTTGGAGAGACACCAGCTTTAATGTAGGCAGGCTCATCTTTCTTTGCAGTCAGTGAAAAGGGAAAGGTCTCCTCCATATTCAGTTCATCTTTCTCAAAGTATTAAGTGACTATTCCAGAAGTCTCAATTCCCCTTTAGTCTTCAGGGGGTTTTTTTTAGCAAGCAGGTAAAAATTAGCTAGCTATGACTATGCAAACAACAATGAATATCAACAGTCCTATTGCAAACAAGACTAGTAAGATCAAACAGGGAATTACCAAGATTCATCAGAGTACTGTAGTTAAGTGCAAGGTAATCCCCCAATATATGAAAGTCAGTAACCTTCAGAAAATGTGTCCAAATCCCTGGTCCACTCCCAACTCTCTGAAGTCAGTCAAATTTGCTGTTGGTCAAAGTGCTTAGAATGTGGAAATTTTAATGCAGAGCACTTCAGCCTTTCATTCTATATCTGACAGGAGATGCTTCAGTTTGGGCTCTTCATCTGTCTTCGGAAAAGTGTGGGTGTGAGTCTCTTCCCATCACACCCCATACAGACAGCCTGACCAGACTCACTTCCCAGGCTAGCATTAGGCTTTTGGAGATCCCTCACTGTATTTATGTCTTGTGAAGATCCTATTGCATTGTCAGCACTTAACACCAGATAATAATTCTGGAGCCAGACATTCCCATCACAGGCCACAAGTCACTTCTATTGATTTCAAATACAGTGCTGCTTTTATCTCCACTCCATTCAGGAAAGAGTGTGGTTGGGTCACCCTCACCACACATATCATTTGAGTAGTACAAGAAAAGTAACTTACTGGAGAAAACTCTTGTACAAAGGCAATGCTGCTTTATACTAATTCCTAGAATGGTGCACATAAAAAGGAGGATATATTTATTTCTTTGGAAGTGAGATAATAATTCCAATTAAATGATAGCAGTATTGTTGCTGCCTGAAATATGGGTGGGAGATAATAAATTTTCCTCTTCAATTTGCAAGTCTTTTGAGCAGCTGGTCAATAGTTACTAGCCTTCATTAATGGGAAGTAACTAATAGTTAAGTCTTAACCCCAAATTAACTATATAGAAAATATACAATTTCAGTGAAAAAGGTTGTCTCCAAGAAGTCTAGTTTGATCAGGGTCCTTCACCACAATTAGAGGAAAGAGAAAAATGTATGTGGAGTTAGCAACAGATACCACGCCACCACATGAGTCAGTGAGGTTATCAAGGAGAGTAGATTTTAGGACTTTGCACCTGGCTTGCTTCTGAAGCAGTCGGAATGGCTAAATGGTCGGGGGGAGGGATTAGAAGGGACTCTTTATATATATCTATGTAACAAAAAAAAAAGTTGTTATTAATGTAGCAGTATAACCTTAAGTTACAGACAGACATTAGGCATGGCTGCTCATAGCAGGACCCAGATGCCAGACTAGAAAAGATACATAATGCTTCCCATAGCAGCATCTGGCTTTTTGGCAGTCTCCACACACTTGGGCATTGATGACTCTGGATTTGCTTCATAGTCTTTCAGACAGTTGGATTGCAGTGGCCCTGGGCAAAACTGCAGAACCTTTTCCTCCATAGCACATCATTTCACATAGCATCTCCCTTTTCCTGAATAAATTTCTCACTGCCAGATAAGCAAATTTGAACAGCCCAGACCTTTAATACAAAAATATTTTAATGGTGGAAAACAGCAGGAGCTTAAATGCTCACTCTTGTGTTTCATTTTTTTTTGTGTTGCAGATCAATCACTGATCATGACTGTATAGAGGGACTTGGGAAATATCCAATGTGAGTATGCCCCGCCTGCAAATGACAGAAGGGCTCAAAGTGCATGCATATCCTTGCATGTCCTTAATGGACTTAAGCTAGTAGTATGTCAAAGTAAAATACGTTATACTGATATATAATGAAGCGATCTCTTAAAGCAAGTTACGGTAAAGGAGGGAATCTCTATATTTTCATTCTATACCTTTCACCAAAGGCTTTTACAATGATATTAAATATTAACTCTGTATAGGTTTAATCCCAAGCCACAGCAGCAGCCTTAAGGTTAAGAGTCCTTTTAATTAAAGGATAAGTCAGTTATTGAACACAGAAGCTAATCACAAAAGGATTACCACTGAAAATGAACATAGTCTGTGCAATTAGTCTGATAATTAAGACTTAAGTACTGGACAGAGATCAAAGTGCTTGTAATCTGCAATAAAGTTCCTAGAGTTATAAGGATTTTCAAAATGTTAGCTTGTGCTTTATTGCACCTTCCATTTATTGTGTACCCATGATAGCAGCAAACACATTTTCCCAATGGATATCAGCATGTATAACTGCAACAGCTGTTACTACATAAGCCTGGTGTTTCTCACAATATGATTACTCTGTCAACGACTACCATAAAAGGTGGCATCTGTATTCATCAAAAAGAGTTATCAATAAATGTAAAGCCATACAACAATTAGAGATCTCCAAGGAAGAACAAATCCAACCAAAAAAAATGTCAACTACATTATTTAATGACTAAGATTGTTAATCAATAAAATGCCTTCATAACTTTTAATTAAATTTTTATTTGAACTGGATGTTTAGAGAATCTGATTCTTTGTTTTCATTTCATTTAACAGTTGCACTACTAAAGTACTGGTGGCATCTGCGAACAACCATCCTCTGGGGGACACTTCATGTCTGTAATTGCATTTTGTCACCTACAGAGGGTGTTAAGAATCTTGTTAAAAATAAAGGAAATAGTTAGGAGACATCTCACTGTAGCCATTATTATAGTGCAAATTACCAGGTAGAGCAATCCAGAAGCTGTCAGGAAAGGTTAGTAAGAAAGAGTGTCAGGAAATCAACCATTCAGCAATTCATCATGGCCTAACACTAGCTCTAAAATGAAAGCTTTTAAAAAGGCATTGTTTTATGAAGTGAGGGACATTATCTTTTTTTTTTTTTTTTTTTTTTACAGCAGTGAATAAAGATAACAAGGAGAGTGGTTCTCTTATGAAAGATATAAAGACATAATGATGAAAAATGTCGATTATTTTATCGTACAAATTTGCAGGCAAGGTAAAAACGAGAGAGGTTGTTGCAATTGAAGGAGGCCATTTCTGTATATTACTTCACCTTTATTTTTATTTTAATTTTGGAATATGCATTCTGATTTTTGCAATCCTTGTTCAGGCAAAAAATGACAGGCTTTCCAGGTCACTGCTCTGGTCCCTATAGGCTCTGTAAGAAGTCATGAAAACATAAAATTTGCTTTTCAAGAAGTTTTTACAAGTGCAGTCTTGATACTGATTGTAACACAGATTCCCTTTGTTCTGTTAAGGGGTAGTGGACAAGTTTGTTACCATCTCTCTCACTAGCAAATAAATGTTATCTGCCCCTTCCTTTGACTTTCAGATTTAGCTAGTGAATAAGGACCTTCTGATGTTGACTATCAGTGATGATTCTCCACTGCTGTCATGCCACTGATGTGGCCATATCTGTTCTTTGTTATAGACTGCTGTTGTTATGGTGCACTGTCTGAGGAATGCCATTGCTGCTGTTTTGGGTTTTGCTCTTTCCCATTCACAATTATGGCAAAGCACTGGGCACAAAACTCAGTCTTTCATAAAGCAGCTGAAATTGTATGGGGCAGGGGGACAAACAAAAAACCCCTCCAAACCACCAAAAGACTGAACTAGTAAAATGTCAGGAAAGAACATTTTGCATAGACCAGTAGCATTTTCGTGGTTAATTCTGGTTGGGTGAAGTGGAAGGAAGAGAGTACAGTTTGCTGGTGGGAGGGGTGAGTTCTCATAGTGCATGCAAAGAAGAAATAGATTATACGTGTACTACAAATTCAAGTTACTGGGACAGCCTATCAGCATCAGAGGCATAAGGAAGGTGTGTTTTATTTCATTATGTTGCTAAAGGGCCTGAAAGAGAAGATAGATGTAATCAAGAAATCCCTGCGAATCGATGGGTTGCATTTGTAGGTGTCTTCTGGTTCCAGTCCTAGGAATAGATAAACAGTCATCAAACCACCCATCCTGCTGCAGGACCTGAATAAGGATTGAAGGGGAAAAGGAGAGCATTTTGCATCATGTGATGACCCCTAGGGTTACTGAGGAAAAATCAAATTTACCTAATTCATCCAGTGATAAGGAAGACAAAATAAAGCATGAGGGAGAGAAAGAAATCAAAAGTCAACAATCAGTGAAATATTTTACTATTAATTGCTGCTCATGCCCTCTCTTTTCTAGTTCTGTTGCTGTCATCACCATGATACCTCCTTGCCTAACGTAAAGTATAAACATAAAAATCTGAACCTTCAGTGACTAGAATTTTCTAAACAAATTTTATAAACATCTGAATTCTTAGTCTTCCTTTTTTTTCTCAGTCCCTATATACAGACACCAAAAGGTAAGAAGATATTTACAGCATGAAGACAGCACTCTCATAATTTAACTATCATGTTTTCTTGTATTTCTGAGGAACTATTTGCTTACATTCAACATTGTATAAAAAAATTAATCAGCAGTTGCTTGGCAATTTCCTAGTCCTTTCCCAAAACCAAATCCCAGCACCTAGCTAATTTTATTTTTTTAATGGAAAAACATCTGTAAAACTATAAAACCATGAAAAAAGTCTTTGTTTCACTATTAGTAGTAAAAAATTAATAAAATCCAAAAAGCAAAAGTATGAGGTCAACTACATGAATTTCACAAATTAATTTATTATCTCCTGATAAATGATTTAAAAGTACTCCTAAACTATTATATACATAAACACACATGTATCTTGATACTTTGGGGAAAAATATGTTTCAGGAGCTCTTATTTTAATTTTACTGACACTGGAATATCTATAGGCTGCTTTGTGGAGTTTTCTGAAGTTACAATGATGTGAAAAAAAAAACCAAAATTGCATACCTTGTTTATAATCTTGTTCTACTCTTTCTGTGAAACATACAGGGCATCAACTTGAAGATGTTAGACTTCAATCCACTTTCTACTGACATGAATGGCAAAATTACCACTAATTTCAGTGGTGGAGGACTGGGCTCTTTGCCAACAATTATGTTTTGATATTTTGGCCAAATCCTTGTGCCACTAAAGTTGATGGCAACATTTGTATTGACATCTATGGGAGCAGAAGTTTAGGCAAAATACTAGTATTCATTTAATAGCCACGCTTAAAATTTTCTTTTGCTGAGAGAAAAAAGTAGACAAATGCATACTGTAAAAGTGCTGTTCAGAGGCCTGGTTACTTGCCAGCATCCATACAGCTATAAAATAGCTTTGTAATACATTACTTATGAAGCAGAAATCCTGGCAGAAAAGAACGTGACCAAAAATTCTGTACTTGTGTTCCATATGAAAATGTCACAAGAACCACCAGTAGCAAGGGATCGCATTGGAGTTAATAAATAAATGTTAAAAGACAGTTGTCTTAGATTGAGGGCATCCCATAAGTTTAAGAGACAGCTGGAAGATCTGCGAAGGTAATAAACAGAAATAGTAACAAGCAGAAAACTGTACAAGATGGCAAGTTGAAGCATACTGCACTTTACTGAAGTCTCTGAAAACTCTTGGTGTGCTATACTGCCCTATGTAAAATTATGTGGAAAAATAATGCAATTATCAATCAATAATTTTTTAAATGGAGCCGATTGATGATTAAGTGGCAGAAAGTTTAATTACAAGCACAAACTCACATCATGTTTGCACTGATGAAAAAACGGTTGTGTTTATATCCAGCCTTAATGTACTACCAAGAGCTAGTCTTCATTTGCAATGTTAGTGATATTTACTGAAGACTTGTCAGAATGGAGCACTCACTTCTTATAGATATAAAAACACCCTTATGAACAGATAATAGCATCAATCACTTTTAGTATTTGGATGTCAGACATGTATGAAAACCCTGCTAACTACCTTCAATAAAGAATTTTTAAAATTACTCCTCAAAATATATATGCATGTATTTTAATTCACAGGAGAACAGATTAGGAGAATGCTCCTTCCATGACACATTGGATGAGAATCTGTCTTGTTGCAATGCTAAAAATTCTCAATCCATCAATTAAATGCAGATTCAGGGCACCATCTCATATTTCCTTGTCAAATAAATTATGTCTTACATCAAAGACCACACAGATTCCTACTTAACAAAACAGGGGTATGTCTGAACATATCATAAATGTGAAATATGAAAGAGAACAAAATGAGACAGCCAATAAAATGTAAGATTTGTGAGTCAGATAGCATAAACCTTAGAAACAGCATTACTAGTACTCAGAATTTGTGATTAAAGAAATATTCATAATCTGTCACTAATTTTCCCTGCAGATCGAAACTTTCTTATAATACAAACCAGGCAAAATCTGAGAGAAATTAAAAGAGGAAAATTAGCAGATGAAATGGTGTTTAAATGTACACATTTCTATTTTTGCATATATATATATAAAGATATTTCTCTTTTTTTCTCTCTTTTTTCAATTAAAAACTAAGCTGGAAAAAGTATGTATATTGTCAAAGGACAAAGTCTGCAGATATAAAATTATTGAGGGTAGTCAAATATAACAGCATAAGTAGAAATTGCCTATGACTTTCATAATAACTGTCTGGGCAATAAAATGGTAGCTGAAATTCATGTCAATAAGGGCAAAATAACACAGTAAAAAGAAGTGCATGGAGAAATCAGCTCTAAGCAAGCTACTGCTGCTCAAGAAAGAGATGTCAGATTGGGTTGCTTTATAAAACCATGAACTTGATATTCCTCAGTTTTCATAAAACAAACACTGTCAAGAATAATTTGGAAAGAACTTTCAGAGAAAACACTGAGCTGATTAGACTTCTGATGTGTCCATATCTCAGATACAGCTTATTGTTCTGGTCAGAATATAATAGAAAGTTAGAGCAGAACAGGGAAAAATTCAAGGAAATAGAACAGGATGATCAGACACAGCAGTTCCATGCAAATAATAACTGAATAGATTGGGACTTCTTAAGTTTTTAAAAACTACCTTAAAAGATGGCTGAAGGAGATTGAATAGTAATCAATGATATTGTGAAGAAAGCAAAGCTTGTTCATATTGCTCATAACAGGAAGACTAGGCAGCATACATTAAAATAAGGAGATGATGCATTTAAAATAGACAATTAGACAATTTTGTAAATTATAAATCCACTACTGACTAGGAAATGCAACAACCCAGATGCAATCTCCATAGACATACCACATGACAAATCACACTATGCATGCCAGGCATCTGCTGCAAACAACTGTCAGAGACAGACCAGTAGGATGGGTGAACCTTTGGTCTGACCCAGGATGGAAACATTAAGTTTCACTGACAACCCTGATCTCCAAGGAAATGACTGCTCAGGGATTGCAGCCCTGAGCTCTAATCAACATAAAAATACATTCATAATGTGCACTTTCCTTCCAGAATGAATGTTCCTCATTTCATTTCCATTTATTAGGAGCTCAGCGTACTGAAGCAGCTTTTGCAGATGAAGACTCTGAAGAAACTCTGGCCAAACAAAAGAACCAGGTAGGAGGTAAGAATTCTAAGGTACGTACGTAGATAATTATAATTTTTTAGTGGTCTAGGTAATATGGTGTACTTTATGGACATTGGCTCCTGCCAATAGACTTTCACACTGACATTAAAAACAGATTAGCGTATGCCTTGTTTTCTGATTCAAAAGGAAGCTTTATGAGCTATAACTGACCAACAGTTCATTCAGACAAGCCAATAAACATGCTCAGAATCTCTTTTAATCTTGGTATGGATAGACAGTCACCAACTCATTCTCTAGGAGCTCACTTTTATCAGCAACTATCACAAGCTGCTATTAATCCTACATCAACCCTTCATTGATCTGATATCACCTGGCCTCCTGGATAAAACAGGCAGTAGAAATTCACCTCACGATCCATGCATCAAGCCTCTAAGTTCTTGGCAAAGTAGCCTGTTTCTTCAGACTGACATTAAGCTTGATATAAAATCTTCAAATGAAGATGAATCTGCCATGTGGAAATAGTTCCAGTGTTTAAGTACCCTTTGCACTTTATTCTCACTCTATGCTTCACTGTCTTTTTTTCCGGTCATTAGATCTTCCTCTGCTTGTGCCACTAGCTTAACTGGTTTATAAGTATCAAATGTCTTCATCTGTAGATAATTATGGACCATGATCAAACTCTCTCTTAATTAACTGTGGATGAACTAAATAGACAGAGCTTATTCCAAATCTCTATGGAAAAGTAGGTTTCAACTTCTCAGTTTGTTTTGGTCTTTTTTTTTCTCAGAGGTTTTCTGATATGTCAACATACTTTCAAAGGGTAGGTACATCCCATGCTGAACATCCTACCTCAGAAATAGACTTGATGCCACATGTATCACTATTATTACCATCCTCCACATTTTTCTCAGTATTTCCATCTACATCTTGAAGAATGACATTAGGTCTTTCTTTGTCACTGAGACATCTTTTCCAGCTGCTTTTCAGCCATGCCTTCCAAATCTTCATAGCCCCTACTTTCCAAGACATAGTTCTCCATCCTTCTAACATCTGGTGCATTACCCACAGGTCTTCTTTATTTGCTTTATTTTGCTTTCCTCTTACTCCTCATTCCCAAGTAAATACTTATGTGAAAAAAAGCCTTCCTGCAAATTAAAATACATCAATATGTGAATATATATTTGCCCTCAGTTGTCGAAATGCAATCACAATTTCTGTCTATCTCTACCGCTACAATATCTTCCAGTTGAGAAGGAGGTGTGATACAAGGAACATATCATGAGATGGAAAATATACTTAATTTCTTAATTACACTGTGAACTTTTTCTGCATTTGACAATTTCCCTCCCAAGAGAAATATTCAGCATATGACATGCTGTGCCTAGCTAGATGAGCAAACAGCATACATATATTCACAAACATAAAAGAAGCATATGAATTGTAATAATGATAGTGGCAGTGGGAATATAAAGGAGATGGCAGTTCATGACATAGGTTCATTAATCAAAACTGTTTGAGCGCATGTCCATGGGATCTTGCAGAATGTAGGCCTCTTCTAGCAACCTGACTTTACTGTAAGGTTTGGGTAAGAAATGGGTGATTTTATTTTTTTTTCCCAGTCTGAGATCAGACATCAGTGATAAGGTTTTTACTACCTTTGAATAACGTTATTAAATTAATAGCAGTAATATCTTGCCTCATATTCATGAGAATGAATGATTGAATCCAATGGGCTGAATTGTTCAGCAGTGTGCTACATCAGCCTGGTATTTTCCATCATATCAAAGTCAAAAATTTTTGCTCGGAAAGGCAGCAATGCACACTCCTACATGATGTAGATGAAAGCAGTAGATATACGGGTATGTAACTTACAATTTAGTTTATGGTATAATGCACATGTACAATTTCAGGAGCTGTCTGTCTGCCACTCGGTCAGCTGCAGCTGGTTACGGGAAGGAGGGAGACACCATGCTCTTTCACACAGGCTTCATTTCTGCTCTTTTGCTTTATCTTTAATCTGGAGTTACAATCCTTGGGCTGAGAGCAAGAGGCATTTTTCCTCTGTGGAGAAAAATGTGACTGAAATCAAAACAACCTTATTGTAACTTAGTGAAAGATCCACCTCGTCAGCTGCAAGCGAAGTTAAACTGATAAAGGAGAATATATGTAGAAGGAACTTTTCTCTAGCTGTATAAAACATCACTTTAGATAACATCATCTCCTGCATTCAGCAGCTACCAGTAAAGTTCTGAAAGCATTTTCTCTCGGTCTCTGTGCCCCTTTTTACAAGAGGAAGCATGAAGGTAATCTGCTTTATATGCTCACAATTCTTTGGGAAAGATGAAAAGCCAAAAGCTGTGCCAAAACCCTCACCCATGCTGATGGCACCACGTTTTACCTTTCACTCCTGTGAAGATAAACATCCCCCACTCATGAGGCTGTTTGAGACTTTAGGGGTAGTACATAGTGCCACAAGGGAGACTGTAACACTTGAGGGGAAATTTTTCTTCATTTTTTATTTTTAAAACAGAATTGTAACCCCTAACTAGCTTTTATCAAGACTTGTTTGTGAAGTAGTACAAACCCCTCCATTAATTCCAGGGTCATTAAGCGGGCACGCAGGCGTCCAGCCGCGATGTGTGCGGCGCAGGGCCAGGCCCGACCCGGCCTGCAGGAGGGCTGGGGGAGAGGAGCGGGGCGAGGGCATGGCGCACCCAGGCCAGGCCCGGGCCTTGCTGCTCTTCCATCGCTTTAGCAAGGGGACGGTACCTGAAACTCGCATCTCTCTGTAACGGCCACGTTTTCACTATGCCATAGCCTCCCACCAAATGATCTTAGGGGAGGAATCTCAGTCTCCATGGATCTTTCTGCTATAAACGGGAAACTGCCTCCATGGGGGTTTTTTATACAACACAGAAAAGGGGGGGTGGGGGGAAGGTTAAGTTGAGCTGGAAACAAAAAAAACTTCACTGTTTGTTCACAAAACCGCTCTCTGTTTTGAAATCGTCATCTAAAAAATTTAAATTATCATCCAAACAAAAGCAGATCCTTAAGTTGGTTTTGAGTGCTCCTACTACCAGCATAAATACAGGCTTTTGTTTAATTTGCTTTGTATTTGGGGCCTGTCCTGACGAAAGAAAGGTATGGCTGCTGTGCTGGCTCCTTTGGTTTTGCACCAAGGTCAGTAAGTCCCTCTTTTTGCCTGTGCTTTAATCGTGAAATGTTGTGTTAATGCTGATCATTCCATTAAAGTCTTAACTACAGAAATAACAGAGAAATTAGAAAAGTAACCCAAACACTTTATCTTTTGTTTAATCCCATTTATTCCTTCTCTGCAACGTATGTTTCGTCATCTTGGTGAATGGGCGAAGAAGAATGAATTTCCATAAACATCTGCTGAAATTCTAGCCCAGAACTACCCAAATGGAGGGCCTGGGTAAGTCACACATGTGACTATAGTCTTCCACGACATCCTCTCTTTCTCTCAATTTTCTAAGTTCTCTGAAATAAGAGCATGAGGCATGAACATGTGAAGGTGAGAAGGGATACCCAACGAAGTGGAATAAATGCTCTTTCTTGCTCAGTAAGCCTGGGTAAAACTATATATTTAGGGTTAAAATCCTTTTTGTTTGTTTGTTTTTCCTTTTTTAGTCTGTGTTTCTTTTCAAAGATTGCAAGTGAAAAATAATGTCATATGGTATTTCCCTCACAGAATGCTGAATTGTAGAATAGCACAAGTAGGAATGGAATATTTGGCTCATTCCTGCTGTTGCTTCTGAATCCTGACTACTGCCATTTACTTCCTTATCATTAATAAAAGATCAAGGAGATGACACAGAGACCGTGGTGAGAAACAGCAACTCTGTTTTGGCATTAATTTCCCAGAATAATTCTCTTTCTGTACTGATGCTTAGGTATCACATATGGACATTCTTTTGGTTGAGTATGCACCAAAGAATGTTAGCCGAGGAGATGGCTGAATTAGTAATTCCCCTTCGGAATTGCTCTGGGAGTGTGTGCCATTGGGGTTTTTTGGGTTGCTGTATACAGTATAAGTATGATGGACATTGATTATCTGCATTGCTGAAAAGTAACGAACATTATAGATCTGCCACATTCTTGCACAGTGAAGTATGAGTGCAACCAGCAATGTGCTCTCTTTGTCTCTACCAGTGGGTGGGAAACTTAAAATTGTGAAGAGAATGAGAAATAAAAACTATAGGGCTGAGGATTACCTGAGTATTTGTAAAAGGTATTGGTATCCCATTTTTACCCAGAGATCTCAAAGGGACAAGGTGGACCTATATGATCCAGGGACTCTAAGATTTAGATTTTCAAAGAAACTGAACTTTGTTAATGCCTAACTCTTTGGGTCTCTTTTGAAAATTCCAGGTCAAGGAAAAGGTGCAGTTTCCATTTCTTGGTATCTCTGTGAACATATAGAAGGTTACTTGCCTGATTTGAGGATCACTGAAATGTGGATATACCCACAGTCCAGCACAGTGGAATATTCATCAATAAAATAGGTAAGCACTATTCTGTTTAAATTTTAAGGATCTACACCCAAAAACATATCAGAAGGCTCTCACGGGCTATTGCAGTCTACTGAACTAATCACTTTCTAATTAAATATTCCATAGCTTGTCTTTGGAAAACTATCAACAAGCATCCTTCAGTATTTGCTTAAGGCATCTTTTGTTTTTCTGATAAGAGAATTACATGGCTTTTTAATAAATTATTTTAGCAAGTGGAGAATGCTAAGAGCAGAAATTGCAAAGCAGTTTTCTCATATCACTCAATCTTTTTGTAACAGAGCTGTTCCCACAATATTCTGTGTTAGTTTGGATATTTCTGCACATTGACAATTGATGACAATGTATTTGTTACCCAAGTTCAACATTGTAAGTAGTTTGAAATCTGTGACATTTTAGCTGTGTTAACCAGGAGTAGTAATATGTTAAAGAGACTCCACCACCTGTGGATTCACTGTAGATCACTGTCCCCGCAGTCTCAGAAGACAGTGAGCCACAAAACTAATAATAATTAGGACTCCTAGCCGAGGTGAAAAGCTATTGCCTCATGGAACTATTTTCCAATCATCCTCTTTCCAGCTGAGCTGGACTAGTGACACTATAAACTGGCAATTAAAAGACTCAAGTTTAAAAATACCTTCAGCTTCCCAGGTCCCACAATGGCAAAGGTTAAGTGGATTATGTGGGGATAATTCACTCAGCTCCAGGGGGAGGGTGCTGATTGCCTGGGCTGCTGGTTACCTCCCTCTCCCCTCCTCACTTGCTGAAGCAATGATTGTTACAGTAGTGTCATTTTCGCCAATGTAAAACAAGGGGGTGAGAAAAGGCCTGGAAAACTTTCCCAAGAGACGCTGCAATTAGTGAGGGACACCGACTAATAATTGCAAATTTTACTTCAATACAGCCTTGAAAACTGAGTCTGGAAGTGGTCGCTACTCCTTGGCTAACATCTTAATGCTCCTAAATATTGACCATTCATGCAAGTCTTCCAGTAAATACACCCTGTTTGTTCAAGGGAAAAGAAATATGGATAAGATTGCTGGCCTTACATGAACGGCAACTCTTCCCTGTGCTCCAACTGAATCAAAACCACCAGTTACACCTCTAGTTGTGTGGCAACACCTACACAGTGTTTCCAATTAACTTTGTAAGTTTTTAATCAGTGACAAATGCATTTTTGTAAATTCAATTTGCCTTTTATTGCAGCACCTATAAAATGTCTTGCAGCATTCCGGAACTTTGTGAAGGTTTTACTTGCTACTGACATAACGCAGCTGTCGGACCTACAACAAAGGCTAAGGTTTATGAGCAACTTGAATTAGGATGTAGGTTAAGCAATTAAAGTTCAAGGAGGGGGAGGGGGAGATGGCTTTCCAAAATTTGCACTTGCCAATATGAAAAAGCAGACTAAAAACATGCTACATACCAGGATGGACAAAGCTAAAGTGGCTAAGGAGGCCATACTCAGTTTTAAACTCACTATTTTGAGAGTTCCATATGTGAAAAGGTCACACAGATTTCATTAATAAATCTGCACTGCTATTTGTTTTCTTTTTTAATCAAACTCAAATGCATCCTGTTAAAGGGCTGAGTGATTAGATCGTAAATCTGGATATCCTTGAAGATGATGAAGAAAATGCTTATCTGTAAAGCAATCATCATACTGTCAGTCCTGTCATTTGCACGTTTTTACAGGTGCTGGAAAAATGGTTTAATTTTAAATCATTTGCTTGAATTTCTAGGTAAGAAAAAAAATCCGTGCAGAATTTACAGTTAAAAGAGCAACTGGGTTACTTGTGACATATGGAAACAACCCATTACATCTAATCTTCTGTATCTAAATTCAGGGTATTAAAACAATCAACATTCAGAATATACATGAATTAATATTTCATCTTAGTGAAACTCAACACTCAGTACATTAACTTCTGCTTCCAGTTATATGATACAATATCCTAAATTCAACAACTCTGAAATTAGTCAGTTTTAATGGGGCCTGAGTATAAATTTGCTTCACTAGGTTTTAAAAGTACAGCCAGTCCAAATAAGGTTACTAACTCTGGGGTTGGCATATTAATGCGTGGAAATCCTTATTCTGTGGGGTCCAGAGCAGTACATATTGTGCTACATTTCTCATTTCTTCTTTTTTGTTATTTTTTATTTTCCTTGTATCTTAATTTTTCCTATGTTTGTCAAGTATCTATTCAATACTTTTGGCAGTGTATTTTTCTGCTGTAAGCATGATTAGGATATTGCTGCAACTTCTCCTTTGTGCATTTGGGTCTTACAGCTGATTTGTCACTTTGTCTGAACCCAGATTGTGGACATGGCTATGGCTAAGACCAGCAGTGTATTTTGCTATTGCACTGCTAAAAGAAAGTTGGGAAATGAATGTCTCTCTGGAACTTTATTAAAACTATGGATGTGGAAAATAAGTTTTTTGGATTTATAGACATTCTTACAAAAGGAATGAGATATGGAGCAATATTTTGAGGTGGGTAAACACATTTTGCAATTTCTTAGCTGACTGCATGACCTATTTCCACTTTAACTTAAATCCCATCTAGATTGATTCAATGGAGCCATTTTGATTTCTGGAGACTTTTGATTCATAGAAGTTAAGAGCTACAAAATACGCTTATCTGGCATTGATGCTAGTGCCAAAATCTGGCTCAGTGGAAGTTAGCACAGTGCATGTTATCTGATGACAGTGGAGGTGTTGCATTATTTACTGCATAGAATGTCCACCCTGCGAAGATTTATGTGCTTGTTTAACTTTGTTCTGTCTGGTTAATTGCTTCTAGTCACTGAAGATCCTCATATGCATAGAGTGAAACATCAATCTGTTTTATTTTCAACATATTTTAAAAATTACTTGCTAGATTGTTCACTAGTTGAAAAGGCATTACGGTAAAAGCTTATTGTACTTTACAAAGGTCTAAGGTTTTTAAATTATTTTTTTCCCACAGATCATAGCAAGCAGAGGGAGTAACAGTATCATTCAGTCATACGCATCTAACTTTTCTTCACATAGTTTTCTTTAACTGACATTTATAAACATTATTTTTATTTGTTTTGTTGTAGATCCTGCAATCTTTTGCCCATAAACACAAACGCTAACTTAACATTGAGTTCAGTGAGCCAGTTTTGAACTGCATGCAGAGAAGATTAAAAGAAGTAGTACAAAATCCTCTCCTGGGAAAGATCAAATGGTTACCAAAATGAAAGCAGCCTAAAACTGTAGCATTTAGCCCAGAGGGGGGAAGGGGAATTGGGCATTTAGCTATAATTAACACCTTCCACTTGCACTCTCCAGTGTTTCAAACGGATTGTTTCCTATTATGGGTAGTTGCTCAGAAAACTGAAATCACTTTGATTTAAAAAAAAAAAAAATAGAAAAGATACTATCAACTAATATGGCTAAATTCAAGGGTTCAGTCTTCAGGAAATAGTTCTGTAATCTTCAGACATCTATAGTCAGTCATAAAGCCATCAAGCATTAACTACATATACAAATACATTATTTCTGTGTGAATATGTGATTTTTTTCACAATTAAACTTTTTCCCACTTTCTAAGGAACTTGCACTTAAGTTTTGCTTGGGCAAGCACTGTATTAGTTTATTTGAAGCTTGAGATTAGCAACTTTATCCAGGATAAATGTCTTAAAGATTCTCAATGTTATTTCTTCATTCCTCCATTATTTCAACCAATGTTGCTTAAAAATATCTCAGACAGCTCCCTGGAACATTTTAAATGAAGGTATTGTAGCTTTTACTTTTTTCAGTTTGTCTTGATAGATAAAGTGCACAAAGAAACAGAAAAGCTGACAAGCTTCCTTACTTGTCTTTCAGAGGCCTTGGTCAGTGTTTTTGGTGTGTAGCATGCTGGAATCTGAAATACAGTTTATTTTCTCTCCCTCTCTTCTATGATGTATTAATCCTCGTCAGGGCATGGCCTACTGATCATTCAATCCCTCAGTCTGGTCCCACAAAAGTACTTGTTGTTCCTCCTAAACAATAAATATGTTGCTACTTTGTATCAGCTGATCTAAAGTAAGATATTTCCTGGCTTTATGAACTTTGATTTACATGTTGCTACCACTACACTCCTTTGGCATTTATAAATTCATATCCTGTGTACATTCATATCCTGCCCTTCTAACTGCAAGCTGTTAACATACTTCTTAAACTGGTGGAGATAAATGTCAGTAGTACATCAGTAAAAATAAATTCTGGTTCATATGTGTATTGAAGAAAATTTAATCTGTGTATTCCAAGATAACAAGCCAGCAGAATTTGTTTTGAAATTCTTCCCTATCTGCAGAAATCCCTCAAAATCATCATGTCTCCTTTTGCCCTCTCCCACTGTGCTGTACAAGGAACCCGAAAGTGTGAACAGAGTGCCTGCTGAGTTCACTGTTCACCACTGACACCCCTGCACAACGTACCTGGTGATTCTGATAAATTCATGCATAAATTTGTGCATATAGCCACAAAAGATTACGAATATTTGCCCTGTGTTAGGCCAAGAAGACCCTGAATACCACGAGTTTGGGGGGTGATACAGTGGGTATGGAGATAGCAGGTAGCACTTTACTTACTGATTTCAGTGGTCTGTGGTAGTGCATCATCAAGTACTTCAGCGTGTAAGAGGAGATACAGTGTTTAAGAAATAAGCTCCTTTCTTCTCTGGCTGAGATCTACAATATATCTAGATTTGTTTCCAGTTTTCTTGTTTTGTTCCTAAAGAAAGACTTTTTTGATTATAAACTGAAGTAATTTCTTCTTCTGCAGATAAGGTTAATGCTTTCTAACTTGCTCTTTCATGCCTAAGGGGTGTAACACATATGGTAAGTAACAATAAAATACTGATCTGACTGTACAACTTTATGTAGGGCATGTGTGACTAAAACCTGAGCAATAAAATTTCCTTTCCTGCTCAGACAGAATTGTGTATGCCTGTCATATTTTATTGGTTGTTAAATGGCAGATACACTTATGGATCGCAACCAAAAGCAGACAACCTACAGTATCATTGCATATTTATCATTTTCAGTGAAAACATTGTAACAGGTTTCTCTATACTTGGGCAAATTAAGCTATAGGAAAGTAAACAATCATGTTGCTTATGAATATGTATGCACTTAAAGCATGTAGAAACTTTTAACCATTCAGTATTAGTAGCAAAAAATGTTTCTGATTTAACAAAATAATGACACGTGCAGTGATCAGAAAGCAACATTGTAAAGCAATAAATTTTTTAAGAGAAACAGTCACCTTTTCAGAATGCAGACAAAAATAGCTTATAGATCCAACAACTCAGACCCATTTTAGCTACGTTAGCAAATATTGTGTAATTCATTAACATCCAGTGACTAGAGCTATCTGAAAGAGAAATACTCAGTATTTAAGTTACTGAGTTACAATAGTGAGCCACTCAGCCTTCTGAATTCTGAAATTGTTGGTTCTTTTCCTACATAGTTAACAATTCTAGTAAATTATAAAAATTATAAATAATTTTCAAAAGGAATCAGATATAGCAAAATGGAAAAATTGAATGTGTTAAATATACAGTGAAAGTACGCTCCAAATACCTTTTCAAAGAATACAATGACAAAACTTAATTACAGCAATTTTGAATATGAATTGTGAATATGAATGCATATGAATTAATAGTATCACATGCTGCAAACCAAACTGCACTGCTGTATTCAGGAATTTCTTTTTGGAAAAGTGTGAACATTTAATTAATTAGCCTAAGAATTAGAGGGTACTGTAAGGGTGGTAAACAGAAGACATGATCCAGTTACACTGGTAATCCATCCTCTGCCCTTTCTTCAAAGCTGGCTAAAATGATATTTGTTTAACAAAATAAAGCCTTATGATTTTTGCTTAGCCCATATGACATTACAGCCCACTGAATAAGCCACTTGGACACAGTAACATAGACCTTTATCAGAGAAACTTTGGGTCAGGAAAGATATGAAAGTTTGAGTTTGTTCTTTGCAGGTACTAAAAATCTTTGATCGATGCCCAGCCCTCAACCAAATAAGTAACTGGGAGGACCATGCTGATCTGGATACCGAAGAGTGGTTTTGTCATTATTCTGATGCCACCTGAGGTAAGAAAATTTAATTTTGTCATATTCTTGACACCTATCGCTAAGTAAAGACTACAGGAATGACCATGACATGTAAGCAAACAGTGGATACATGAAATGGATTTTGATGACTAAGTATAATTATACAATGCTGTGAACTCTTCAGATAGCATGTGTCCACCTCACACATGCCAGGCAGGCGTGTATCTTTAGCAGGTTATATAAGCTGAGAGGAACTTGCAGTTATGCTTCCTTAGGCACTTTCTCCAGCAGACAGATATGTGATATCATGGTGATAGGGAACCCACAGAGACTCCAAGATCCCTCACTTCTTTTCCTGCAAGACCACCAGCAAAACTCTCGATCTTTGCCTGTGATATGAAGTCTCCATAACTGCCATTTTCCCCATTTTTACTGCTTCTTTACATTCATTAGAAATAATGTAATAGAAATCAAACTGATAATCATGTTAGGTTTTCAGTTTTAGATGGCTGTCTTTGAGATGATCCTGGGCAGGAACTGAGCTGCTAGATTTGTTTTGGCTGTGTTTATAAGCACATAAGGTTTGTAGTGAGAAAGAGTATCTTCCATTAGAGGGGCTGATAGGGTTGAAGGAAAAAAAGGTTTCATGTGCACAGCCCCTTCATCAAGTCTAAAATGTCTTTGTTTTGGGTGATGTTGATTGGGCATATGCATTGGCTTAAGTCTCAAATTCCTTGCTATTAAGTGCTTTTGCTGTTGTGAGAAAATATGGGAGAATAGGCTTAAATTCAACCTGATACAAGATTTTTTTGTGCAGCTTTATGTTACTTCACATAAAATGACAACAATATAGGTGTTCATATTTGGTAAAGATGATCACTGCAATGGATAAAAATGTCACAGAGCCTCCTAACATGTTCGCTGGCATATTAGGACTCAGTTAGGGGTTGTTTAACAGAGGTTTAACAGCTTTCCCCCAGAAAAAGTTTTAAAGAAAATCTAGAGCCTTGGAGATGAGCTATACTGCTTTATATCCAATCTTCTCTTACATATTTTCTCAACAGCTGCGAAGTTCCATTTTTCTGCTAGATTTGAGGGTTGAATGAAAATGCTAAAATATCTGTTGAGGACTGATTTAATAATGCTGACACTTTTATATAGTGTCTGAAAGTCAACTGCAACAAATGGTAACTTTGAAATGCATTCCAACATCTTTCAAAATCTTAGGTTTTGAGTAACTACAGTTTTCATATTTGAAATGTGTTTTCCCACAGAACTGTGGTTTAAGTTGCAAAATAAGAAATAGAGTTTGCTAAACATCTTTGGAGCATGCTTTTGGCTTACAAGATGTGATGGCCATGTGGTCTGTGTAGTCAGGTCTTGGATCTTGTTCCAAATACTACTTGTGTGTATGTATTTTTCACAAAGTTGTAAAGACAAAGCTACTCATTTAATTGAGGGGTAGACAAGAGTTTATTTTGAAGAAAATATGAATATTTAAACACATTCAAGGATCATTCCTACCCTCAGATATTTTTCCTCGGTTCCTACTGGCAGCACTAGAAGTTTTGTCTGGGTGTTTGCAGACAGAATTTGGCTGAGGGAGGATGCTGAGTGCAGCAGTGTACAAAACCTCCAAGGTTTGTGCAGCTTAATCCCTGGTGCTCCCTCTGCTGGTAGTGAAAGATAAAAATAAAATTACAATCAATATCATGCATTTATAAGTGTTTCATAATACAAATTAAAATTTTCCTAGTTTATATACGTAAATTAGCTAATATCCACATTTTTTTTCTACAGTTGAGCTCTGTTTCACCTAATGTGTTCAGCGTGGCATAGCTACTGCAATGTCTTCTATTTTCAAAGTACCATACCATCTCATGTAAAAAACTCATTTTGAAGCAACCATTAAATCAAAATCAGGATGCAAACTAACATCCAGGAGGTATTCTGCCCAAAACTCTGTGAATGTATGGCCAATATCCCATTCCCAACAGAAATTGTTCAGGGATGTACTCTAAGTGAAACAATAAACAGCTTACTCAGAACATGTATGTGCATGGCATTCATATGTTTTCCCATCCAAGACCACTCCACACCTTCTACTAAATCTTTGTTTAACACCATGTGAGTGACAGGTCTTCTTATTTTCATAATATGAGCATGGTAAAGAGCTAAAGCACTGAATTACAGTTTGTTGACAATTCTCTGAACTAAAATTCTCAGCCAAGGCAAATAGATGCAATGCCATATTATTTTAGCATTTAATCCATGTATGCACCTTCCACTGACTGCTATAGAAGTTGCACATGTGCATTTGAAGGAAGAATCTGAGCCCGAACTTGGTGTTTAGCACACAGCTTGCCCCTTTACACACGCAGGAAAGCACATTGCAATGTAATTTTTGATCATTCAGCCACAAGGAAGGTATGTTCCCCACTCATTATTCTCTAAGCCAAAGAAGATAAATACCAACAGCCAAATGTCTTTGGGTCACAAGAAAATGTGTTCCGCTCTTACTTTGTTTTTTATGGATAAGGGAGCTTTCAGGAAAATGTAACAGCACAGCTAAAACTAAAGACCTGAGCCTACTTAAGGCACCTAAGTGAAATAGGTTTGTTGGTCTCACATCAGTGCATATCACAAAAACATTTCAACTCAGTTGATAGTCTCTATTTAAGCGGAGCTTTTTGGACTGAAATAATACAGAGATCTACATGACTAAATTACTTTCACCTCAAGAGATATTTATGGCTGCAATCTGTCAAGGATACACTTGGAAGCAGTGACATGATAATAGGAGTGCTGACTACACAGCTGCATGCAGGTACATAAGGAGCCAGACTTAGATTAGCGATCTGAGCTACTAACATTAAGATACGCTTTTCTGACAAAACAGAAAGACTATCCAATGATTCATAATTCTTACATTGGTAGTCCAGCACAAAAACAGCAGCAGCAGCAGTGACAGGTTTTTTGAGAGGAATACAATGAAAGCTATAGCATAGTTCCAGTTTCTTGACTTTTTCTCATGTAAGAAAGAGCTACTTTGACCTAATTCTAATGCAATTTCCATGTGGGCAGTGATCCTACAAGGAAGCACCACATTTTCACAATCATAGAAGAATGGCAGATGTTAAAGAAATATTAAGTTTAACTGAGGTTAAACTTTTAGTATAATGAAAGTTACTTCACATGTTTTTCCAGAAGAAAATATTTATCAACAACAATTCAAGACAACCACCCCCGTATCAGTTTTAAAGTAAAATAATAAAAGCTTGAAGACTATCACTTTTCTACACAGTATTTATGAGTGGAATTTACCACAATCTTGCTCAACCTGATTTCTTGGGTAATAAAAAGAAAGATATGATACAATGAATGTGATGTTTTCTCTATTGCACTCTGGACTAAGACACTGCTTTGCTGCAATTCCTCTTAGGTAGAGTTTGTATTTTTGTCAATCCATTAGTTTATCTCACCAGGCAAGAAATTTCCACAGTGTGTCTAAGACACCAGGGGAAAAAGCTCCCCAAAGCTCTTCATGTTATGCAGCTTCGCACTCTTGAATTGGTGTCAATCTTCTGGGTATTTTTTGTAAATGAATAAATAAAACCAACTTCTTTTCCTCACCACACTAAACAGTCCGCTTCATGGTAGGAGACCACCTTCTCTCTTATCTCGGAGATACCTTATCAAATTTTACAGGGGAGGCCATAAGTAACTGCATAGAATTTTCTCCTGTGGACAAAAAAGTGAAGTATTTTAATATTGGAGGCAGGATTTTCAAGAGTGTTTAGGGAAATCCCACACTTCAGTGAAAGCTGAATTCCTTGGACTCTTAACCCTTATTGACATAAAATTAACATTTTATACAGTTCTTGAACAGCAAAATGACTCACGAGCAAATTGAAGTTTATGATATGCAGAAATGCAAGTTACTAACAGAATCCTATTCTGGGACTGGGAGGTACAGGATATTTTGCACTCCAAGAACGATGTTTCTGAAGATGAATCGTTAAGGTTGAAAATGTTCCAGCTATAATCCCACTGAGTAATGCTTCCTGAGTGAAGTCATGGTATTACTTCTGGGAATAATTCAGCCCTGGAACTTGGTCATTTTACTATTTTAAATTAGGTGAGCCAATTTCGCTAACACACTTTTGCTATGACTGCTGTTTACTTGTTTCCAAACTTTGAGTGTTCCATTACTTCTGGCATTACTAAATGCCTGTTTGTAGTTAAAAAAAAAAATTATATTTACTCTGTGTCAAGTTATCATGGGAACATATAGGAAAAATAAGAGAAAAACTCAAGGGGGCAGAATCCTGTGTAAAGAAACAGTTACATGCAATCGAAAAGGGAAGGCTGGCTCTGTTCGAACTCCTGCAGAAAGGCTCGCTTGTCTTGTCAGTCCTTCCCACAGCCTGCTGGGCAGGTGAAGTCACCACCTGTGCCTGCTCTGTCATGACAGGTCTTCCCACACACACGATACCTGCCTGCGCTCAGGCATCCTGCACGGCATCCTACATGCAGGTGGCCTCCTATGCCAAGCAGCACACTTACTACACACTCCTCCATGGAGAAAACGATGGAGGCTAATTTCTCAAAATGGAGGAAAAACTTGGCTTCCCTCTAGGCAGGCACCTGGGCCAAATTTAGTAATTGCTTTAGAAATCTGGTAATTAAATACAAGATGATTCTGTTGTATGACATGCAGTTTAATGACTTCAGCTTTTTCCACACTGCATGGATACATTTGATAAAGATTTTTAAACAGTAACAGCTTCTGCTAAGGATTAAAAATGCAAAGCGTAATATAAGGATAATGGGTGGAAAAGCAGTTCTTTAATGTTCTTACACTTTCCTCATGAATTAGGTGGGTACAGTATAATCAAAGGGGATAAACTGCCAGTTTAATATACCAGTGTAACTTCCACTTATGAACTCTGACAGAAGCAGTGATATGTTATACAGCTACTCATTTTTCTTTAACATTGTTTCTTCTGAGAAAGATGGATTTGCTTTGCTGTATTTCTCTCAGCTTCTACTATAATTTGGGTTTCTGTTTCTCAGAAAAGCCTTCTGCATGAAAACTGAATGCAAATGTCCTTCTGATAAAACTATTTCTTACTGTTACAAGGTAAAAAGACACTAAGTAGCATGGAAGATTCTTTGATATCAGACTTGCAAGTCTACTTCCACTAGTAGTTAAAGTATAATTTAGTATTGTCTCCTTTTTCTTGTTTGTTCGTTTTTAATTCTACCAGCGTACTTGGTTTTATGTGATTCAAAGAATGCCTTACCGATAAACAGAGAAATGTATTATGTGATGTCCTTAAGCAGGTATGGACAGACAAAGGACGTCCTTCCTGTAATTTGACTAGCAGCTGTATGCGCTGTCCTGTAACAGAAAGAGTGCATGTAGTGTTACTTATTAAATATGTCTTCCCAGACTGATGTCAGCAGTAACAAACAGACAGCAGTCTGCCTCATCCTTGCAGGTGTGCAATCAAGTGTAGTGCTTTGCCCAGTCTGGTTTTCAATGATTGAATCACAGGGGTTTTCCATTGTTTCCAATTTGCAGTAAAGTCCATTGTTTTGAATTTCCAGTTTCAAATTAAATTAACAGTTCCTCCCTTTTATTATTGTACATCACTGAACTCGTAGAAAAAAAAAATAAATTGAATGATCAGCAAACAATTTTTGCATTAGTTATCATAAACCTGCATGTTCTTCACTACCTCAAGAAGTATTTTGCTTATCTTTCTGATTTGTCAATTATACATTCAATGCTTCCCAGGATTACTACATTATCTTTAAAAGTTTTGAAATGTTTTTCCCAAGAGGACATTTCTGAAGGATGCTTCTGAACTCAGATGTCCCATACCTAAATCATAAAATTAATAGATTAAAAAATAGATTTTACTATTTAGGTAGCACACAATTGTCGCAGGTCCCCTGCCAAAAGTAAAAGCAAGTGTTGGTCCTAAACAGTTTGTAACTGAAGTAAAAACATACAAAGGAAGACAGAATGTGGAAGGCGAGGAAAGCAAAGTGACTACTACATGCACTTTAATGAGATTGCCAAATTAGTTAGTCTTTGATTTCTCAGTCTGACTATTTTCTCAAGTGTAGTTTATCCTTTAAAAAAGATTTCAAGGGTAGAAACTGACAAAGAATGGAAATTTTCAGCCTCACAGAGTAGCCACCAACTCCTTGAAATTCAATATTGTAGGTGAGAAGGAGCTCACTAGGATAAAAAAAGCTAAAACCTGTTATTCAGGAATAAGATTAGAATGTCTTATAACCACTCCTTGTCTGTGAATACATTAGAAGCTGGTTAAAGAAAAAGAAATAGCCCATTGTTAAAATTGATGGAGAGTACAGACTGATGGAGAATATTCCTGGATGGCTATTATTGGCCTTATCTTTTCCTAATACTGTTTAGAAATATTTTAATATATAAATTCTAATAAATGCAATAAAGACATTTTAATGTATATTTCATTACAGGTTCTAATAACAAATATGTAAACATACATACGGTTTTCTATTCATCTTGCAGCACACATAAAAATCAATTTCTAAATTAAAACCTCACTTAGGAATTTTGCTTTCTTTGAAAACTATTAAGCATACTCATGAGTCACATCCATAGCTTGCTTCTAGCACAGAGCTATAATGTGAAGAAAGTTTCCTCCACTCTTCAGGGATTGGTTCTCCCTTGAAGCCTGGATAAAATCATTGCGATAGCACCTGAAGGATCAGTAGAGGATAGCACTTCAATTACAGGCAAGAACCTGGGCCAAAAAGGAGCTCTCGTAATTCTCACAGTGCTCATTATCTTTGGCTTCCTGCCTTAACAACTGGCATATACTATATCAGGTGTATAAATGTTCTGCGTGGTTCTTACATATTCTCCACGCTTAGACTCACTCAGCAGTGCTCTGCACCTCCTCCTCTGTTGCCTTTCACCTTGTGAAATCAATATGTCATTTACATTTATGTAAGGCAGATCCAAACCACTTCTGAATTACAAGTCTTTGCATGGCACCCTCTTTGCAAAGGTGTGAGTGGCCACTTAGGGGCAAGGAAACAAAATTCCTTGCCCAGAATCAGGATTTCTGAGCTGCAGTTGTCTCAATTTTTATAGTGCAAATGTTTTAACAAAAGTTGTGCAGCTGAAACAAATGCCAGTGAGTGCTTTCCAATGCACTCTTCATATGAGCTTATAAAAATGACCTTCATGTCAATTTGCCAGTGAAAAATATTTCTATCTATAAGGTGTACAAATCTGGAGAAGTCCAGAGGATAAACTCAAACAACATTCTGTCTTTGCATCTGGCTTGTATTAGTCAATAGTATATAATGTGATAGTATAATAGAAGTAAAGAGCGTATGGAGGGATTCTAATACTCAGTTACCACATCTGCCTCTCTACATTATCATCATTAGAGTGTTTAGATGCAATTTATCTCCCTTTCCATTTGAAAGATTCATGTTCTCTCCTATGAACTGGGCATCAGCCCAACCGTGATGGGCTCTGTCCATAGAGGAACGCCTTCACTTCGACACCTGCTATTAGCCATCATCAGCCCAGCAAGCTCTATTTTGATCATTTATATGTCTGCAATCTTTAGCCAAGCAGGGAAGGAACCAGTGCATGTTTCTCTGATATGGAAACAGGAGAGGAAACTAGGGGAGAGAAAAACAAAGGTATGCCCACTTTTCCACAGCTGACAGATTTTACAGCTCAGATATATGAAAATTTAGCAAAGCTGGGCTCTGCTGACATTTTAATTAAATATAAATAGAGAAGAAGGATGCTTCTGGGGTTAAGGTCATTGGCTAAGGCACAAGAGATCAAGAGTGAGTCACTAGCAACTGCCACAGTCTGACACTGGGCGAATCAACCTCTCTGTGTCCCACATTTACAAAATAGCTTGTGTATTTAGACTTCATGTTCCTTTGGGCAAGGATTGGCTTTTATTACATTTTTCCCAGCATCCAGTACCCTGAGGCTCTGATCTCAGTGAGGTCATCTGGTTATTATCATAATACAAACAGTCCCATCTATGCCTCTGCTCTCTGGCCTAGATCTTACCCAAAAAAGCTTCATGAAAAAAGGAACTGAGGAAAAATACCTAGATGAAGCACAGAACATTTTCCTTTCAGGTCAAAATTTTAAGCAAAATACCATAGCTATTTCTGTTATGTTAGAACCAAATTGATTATTACTAATTAAGGCATAATGGGAAAAAATGGAGCTGAAGCAACTCCCTTTGTTGTCCAACTCTCAGGCATTCATGGCAAAATCAAAAAGCACTAAGGTGATCAGATTTTCCGGATAATTGAGTTCCAACACTATCATTTAAAACAAAAAAAATGGGGCAAGGACTACTGTTGCAGTGCATACTTTGTTGTATGTAGGAACTTTGTTGTATGTTTTGGAGATGGTTGTTAAAACATGCTTTGGAGGAAGGTACAAGGATCCCTATTTCCTCAGTCTTCCACCAGGGAGAATAATGTAGGATGGTCTGCTCTTCTGCTAGTCTCATTTTACTGGGGTGTGGAGGTGGGTGTGATGCCTGCAGTATGCGTAGGTGTTCTCACGCAAGCTTTAATCTAGAATCTAGCCTGTACGGGCTGCAATGACACATCCAGTTGCAGTGTACACAGATGTTGGATACAAAAGAAGTCTAATTTGAATCAGGAGATCTGGGTTCTGTTAGTGACTCTGCTATATATTTCCTGTATTGCTCTAGGCAAGGCATTCAGGGCCTGATCCAGCCTCCATTTAATTCCACAACAATCTTTTCCCTGGCAGCACTGTGAGCTGGATTAGACTCCTAGCCTATCACTTTTCCAGGCTCTCCATATTCCTCAGTGGTACAATAATACCTGCTCACTTCATAGGTGTCTGATATGGCTTGAACCATTTGCCTCTAAAGTGATTTGCTACTTAGGCATAGCATGAATACGCAATTGAATTAAATTCTTGATTCTGCAAACCCCTCAAACCTCTAATAAGCTTCAATCAAGTAAACACATACTGGAGAATTTTAGGCTTTGTGTCATTAGGTGTTGATATGTAGTCTTAAACATGCAAGAAGATAAATAACTTCAGTGGAACTACTTAGGGGCCTAACATTAAGCATATGCCAAAGTACCTTGCTCAGGGCTGTATTACCTATCATTAGACATACACATGTGCTTAAAGTTAAGCATCTGCTTAAGTGTATTGCTCAATTCATCCCTAAAAGCATAATACTCATACGCTTTCTAGTATAGCACACACAAACATTTGAGTCTAGAAGATACTAAAAATAATCTACATTTGATTATATGAAATGCCACAAATTATACCTTTTATCTTTCTAATATATCTAAAGAAACATGGAAAATTTAAAGTCATGTAGCTCATGCTAATTTCCAGCAATCTTGCCTACCTTATAACCCTTTACTTTTACATAACATTGAAATCACAATACGGATGTGTATTTTGAAGTAATTGTGTTGGTGGTCCCTTCATGCTTTCTGAACATCTAACAGTTAGCTAAGCAAACACACGTGACTGATTAAAAGAAGAAAGGGAACTATTTTTACAGGGACCATTAAACTTTAACTGCCATCTGGCAGGGAATGATTAGAGAAGATCAAAATTAAGGCAGTCAACACAAATACTGTGTGGATACCTCAGGGAATTAATGTGGATAGAAGACGGTGGACTTGTGGCTGTGTTAAGAGACAGACAGAGAAGGAAGTGGTGAACACATCCTTTATGACTGCTGCCCTAATGGCCACATTCATAGCAACAGGAGCAGAGAAAGAAGAAATCAAGAACACCTGGGAATAATCAGACGCTTGCTGTCATAAAAAAGAAAGTTAAAGCATTATACAAGAGCCACACCATTCTTGTTCCCCAACAAGTCAGGAAGGAAATTTTTATGGTGGAGGTGTGTTGAAGTTGGCAGGTAGTTAATATTCAAATTAGCCTACTATCTTTACACAGGCATTTTAAATAGGGTCTGTAATAAATCTTTTAATTGAGTGACCTTACGAAACATGGACCTGTGGTTGATCTAACTGAACACTGGATGTCACTATTTATACACACTATTAGTCATTTTAGAGGCATTAAAAACACAATCCAGCCATGAATCAGAACTATCCAGCCATGGCTTTTTCAAATTAGCTATCTTTAACTATTGGTGTTCTATGAGATAGCAGTTTCAATGAGCCAAAGCTTCCAAGGTGCCTAAACAAACACAGGTCACTGTTTACAACTACTCCACTGCCTGCCCTGGCTATGCTGCTCTTAGGGGCTCCCTAACAACAGCACCACAGCTGACTTCATATTTTATGGGAAAGATTTGAGGTTTGGATAGAGAGATAATGGACTGCTGTTCACTGCAACATCTCACAGCTGAGACCCTTACCAGGCAGCCAGATTATCATCTTATAACTCTGCTGTTGTGACTTGTAAGGAACAATCGAAATACAGCTCACTCGAAACTGCAATATCCCCCATATGAGACAGCTCCTGGTCTGTCTGCACTGAAGTAGAACCTTCTTTTCACCCCTCAAGAGCTATTGGGTTGGAAAACCCCTGGTCCCTCAAGCATCTGCCCTGAGGTTTTTCATTCTATGGCACTAATAACATACAGCTCTTCTGCCACTCTTCTCCCCTTCCCTGAGGGACAGGTGATTTCCAAGGAATACAATTTTTATAAGGGAGTACTTTTAGGAGCCAGGGGAAGGAAAAAAGGAAAAAAAAAAAAAAAAAAGAAAGAGTATCTCTGAGTCCAAGTGGTATGGAAAACAAATCAGTGCTAACAGTCCAGAAGGTCAGGCTAGCTGCCAAAAAGACTAAGGACAGAAGACAGGTGAGAGGAGGCAGAGACTGGGAACAACTGATACAGTAATGTGGTGTGAAATGAGACTGGTTATCTTTGTTTCTTGAGCTTAACACAGTATTTTGAAGTTTGACTTTTCAATAACATAGGAGAAGCATGTTAAGTGTGCTTCAAAGCCTATGAAATCTTGTCAAGTGTACTTGATTTCATAAACTTATGCTAAACAACAACAAAAATGATCAGAAATGTACAAATTACTACTCTGAAATGTACAGTCAGTACAAATGTTTGGTAATTTTAGAACTTGATTCTCAACAGAATTTTCCAATATATTCATGCATCTACTTGTCACTCTGCATCCTTGAAAAAGCTAGGACCTTTAAAAATTTGACTCTTCTGCACATTCTTCAATTCAATATTCTTTCAGGGAGATGTAAAATAGAATTAAAAACAGCCTTAGGTGCTCTGCTAGTAAAGAAAACAACTGAAAATACCTCTCGTGATTTGCAAAAATACATTTCTATGCAGGATATGTGAACGTGGTCTTTCCTAGTGCTATACTGCAAGCGTAGTACTGTAAAAACACTACAGGTGTCAAGGGGGTTGCATTTTTGGGTTTCTTTTCCACAGATCCTGGCTGTATGGCGAAATATCTAAAAGTCAGTAATGGTGACTGGAGATGTATGGCTGGAAATTATCTGCCCTGAATCTTATTTTATTCCAAATATTCCTTTTGGAGAAATATTCTGGGCAAAATTTTCTTTTGCTTAACTACAAAATTATATTTTAAATTTGAGCATAGTGGGCTGTCCAGGTGAGGCTCATGAACAGGTTTTGCTCTTTCCTAAATCATTCCTAGCCTTATACAGTACAGAGTAATTCTGCTAACACAAGTAATCTGTTCAGTGGGGCAAAACAGGAGTCAAGTGCAGCCATAATATATTAATGTGATACTAATGCAATATGTATATTATTATAATATTTATTTATTTTATATAGAACATTATATAGAATATTAAGTTTAATAAGCAGTATTAATTTTGCTGTACATATTTGCCACTTTACAATTGGGTGGAAGACAGAATATGCCTTATACACAAAGCTGTTCAGAACCTGGAAAGGCAAAAGCTGTGATGCAAAAAGGCAATGCTCTGTCATTCTCTCCCCGGAATATACCATAGACACAAAGCAATCAAGGGCCACCTGAAAAAGCAGCACAGCTCTGGTAAACGTCTGCAGTTTGTTGCCCCAGCTTTGATGCAGAAACCTGTTAAGACTGCTCAGAGCCTATAACAGCCTATGGCCCTCTCCTGTTAACAAGGTGCAGAGCATTCATTCTCCACATGCAAAATTCCAAGCACTGAGCCAAACTGAAAGAGAAATACAGTAGACATTTGTTGATTTTTTTATAATGCCCACAAGCATCTACAGATGTGATCCCATGTAATGAAGCATGTGGCATTAAGCTGGAATTATTTGCAAACAGCAGGATCTCCTGGCAAAAGAGATGGCACTTGCTGTGTTATGAAAGCTGTCCCTCTAAAACCATGTTTGGTTAGCACCTATGCCCTGTTGAAATTGGCATAGATAATTTTGAGTGGGAACAACGCCAGCACGACAGATGGGAGTGAATGCAGGCATGCCAGAGAACCAGTATGTTCATCAAGTCTGAATATTAGGGACAAGAGTCCTTTCCAAGAATTTAGTAAACGGCAGGCTGTCCAGGGTTTCCATACTTTAGGTACCTAATATAAGAATATACGATTTCTTTTGTAACTATGAGCAAAATTAATTATAGTAATTTAAAAATAGCTCATCTGAGCCACATAAAGCATGACAGTAGTCAGCTGAATTAGAACAACTTTTCCTTCAGATTCAGACTGGCACCAGGTCCTAGAGGGCAGAACCTATGCACCAGAGTTAAAATGATTCCACAGGTTTTATGCTAAGTGGTTCAGACTGAAGAGCTTTCAGATGATAATGAATATTCCTCATTTATACGGTGCCTTTCAGGCAGTGATTCCAAAGCAATTTGAAAGTGTATGAGAATTTAAACTCAGAGTTGGAAGGTACGTCATTTACAATTAAGCAAATGAATCTTGCATGTATTAATGGGCTATAGTCTCATCTCCCCTCCCACCAGCGGTTATAAACTGGAACTATACTCTGTGCGGAGAGGGTGAAGGAAAACAAAATCCTTCTGCCACAGTCCTGGCAGATACATGTGTACCCTGCTTTTCTCTTTACATGGCACAACTAGCCATAACAGATCAGTTATACAAAACACTAATTTAACCTCCAAACAGGAATTAGTAATTCCTATGGTTTTTGACCACCAAACAGCTCCCTTTCCTATTTCTCTTTTCAGATTGTGAAGAGCCAAAATATATTGCACCAAAAGACTTGCTTAGGATCATTTACATGATTCCGAGAAACAGGAAGAACAAATAACCTAACAAAAATAGCTTAGGTACTATTGTTTAAAAACTAAGAATTTGGTGTTGCAATTCCCCCTGCACAAAAAGCCTGTACTTTCAGAAGAGCCTGCTAACAACACACCCCTCCATTTTGGGTTTCTTCAGCTTCAGCAACCAAAATTTATGGATACTTTCGGAAAAACTGGCTCTAATATGGCCAAAGTCTTGGCTGTCTGTGTTGTCCTCTGTATCTGTGTTTTATCAGAAAGTGTGTATCATATGAAAGGTGTTATAATTCGGTCGCTGACGTTGTATTCTAACTGGTGCAGCTAATAGTGTCCACTTACAGCGTAACTTTGTTTTCTGTTAAAAAGGTGTTTAATACTATTAATAGGAATGAAAATCACTGCTGAATTTATTTTCATTTAATCCAGTGATATTCTGTAAACTAGAAATCTAATCTAGAAAACTGGCTGACCGCTTCAGGTATCAGCTGTTCTTTGTAACACAGCCTTGGGAAATATGTGAGTCATCTGAGTAAGACACCTTAGTTAAAGGAGTTTATGTTCTGAAGTAATACATTAAGAGGTACTTTCATTCCAAAGGTTCTGAATTTTCTGTGTATTTATAATAATTACTTTGATTAAACATCAGGGGATTGTTTTATTACTGCTTTTCATCAAAAATCTATTTCAAAAAAATACTGAGAAGATACATAATAATGATTTTTAAATACATGAAACCTCACCCTGAACATGGTGATCCTGATACACACGGTGTAATAGATGTGAAGCATAAAGTGAAACTATTCATGAACCTAACATTTTGTTTCATTTTGAGTTATATTGCAAATACAAATAAATATGTTAAAATATGGAATTTTTTAGACAATTTATAATTTTTGCTGACATATAAAATGAATTTTAAAAATACAGGATCATCTTCCACCTTGTGACACGCTGGGTGTATTTTTATGTATTTACCCTGTGGTACAGCATCCTGAAGCTAACCATCAGAACCTGAATGCTGGACAATGGGGCTTGTTACTCAGAGTGAGAGCAGCTCTACCAGTCTTTTCTGGTAAGGCTCCCTGGAGCCTTGATCTCACTTTACACCAGAATCCAGTAGCTAGGATGAAGATGAGAACACTTCCTTTCCATGCTGAATTTCTGCTGTAGCAGAATGGTTTTCTTCTTGACAACATCCAATTTTGACGTATAATGGCTACAGTAGTAGCAGACCCTATGTATATAATCATTGTGCCATTTAAAGCAGATCTTAGAGACCCAAAAATGACATGACAAGGATTATCATGATTTTCGATTCAAATTGCATCCATGGTCTCAACAGTATTAGCATACTTTCAGCATCTTGCTAAGTATGAACATGGTATGGTGTTTGTAGTTAATGCCATCCATTTCTAGGACTTGGATGTTAACATAATCAATGGACTGTTGAGCAGAATGCTCTATAGCCTAAACTAGCCCTACTTTGTTATTTGCCTTCAGCTCTCTACTAAAAGGAGCTGTTGAGACTAAAAGAAAACTAATTTTAGCAAAAAATAGCTTGGGTAAGTACTCTAGGGGACAAAGATCACTCAAGAAACAGATTCTCCCTTTCCCCTGTAAAGGAGAAATTTAAAATGGTGAGAAAAAAACTTTATCATCTGCTTTCCTATAAAACATCACTTCCAATCCAGCCAACTCAGCAATTAAAACTCCCAACATTACTTATGTCAAGGTTTGCCAACTACTGATAATCAATAAGGTAAACAGGTATTAAGAGTGTGTTAGCAAGAGAATTTCTACTTAAAGCAGAGCCATCTAGTAATGGCTTCATTCCTTCTTCCCAGAGCTAAATTAGTTTAAATATTCTGAGGTGTATTAATTCTCCTCTATATACCTTCTTTCTACAAGCCATTGCCCCAGTTATCTGAGAGGACCTATGCAGTCCTGAATGGGAAGATTCAACCACACAGTTGTGAATGGAAGGGGTAGGAATGCAAGACTCTCCAGACTGAAACATGGCCCAGGCTGTGAAAAACACTGAAAACCCCTGAATTTGTAAATCAATATCAATCAATACCCTGCAAAGTACACCATAAATCTGGAAGTTCTAGAGAGCTAACCCTGAGGTAATAATACCACTTTACATTTCAAAACATTTCACAAACATTAGGACAATCTCAGGAGGCCTTTGATCCAATTTCATCCTTTGGGGCTCTTCCAACAATTAAGAGTTATTGGAATATATTGGTTTTCCAGACACATGTCCTCTTCAAAACAGATTTAAAAAAAAAAGAAAAAGACTAGTGTGAGTGTGTGACATGTTTTGAGTTAATATTCCTCTTCTGGGAGATAAGATTTAACCTGAAGGAATAGGTTTTGATCTAGAAGGAGAACTTTTTATTTAGGCTTTGAACAATGGGATTTCTCCTGACTCACCAAGATTTCTCCTTCAGCAAATATAGAACAGACATTCATCTTTTACAAGTTATTAATAATATATGTTGAATTCTGAGAGACCCTTTGGTGCATAGCACTCTGGACATACCCATTTATTCAGCACTGTACAGGATTTTACTTTTTCAATTGAACCAATCTGCAATTGCCAAAATTTGTCCATACCTGGAGGAAAACCAACCCATATCTACCATGCAGACGTGCCAGTCTACGGGTACTGTGCCCAGTTTCCTTATTACCTGCTCTCTGGATGGCAAACTGAACAGATATAAGGCTTGATAGATCTCTTTAAGAAGTCACCGGAAAAATGCCATTTGTATGCAACGTCTGTTCTGCTGATACTCATGTGTTGTAACAGTCAAAGTCTGGTACGTGTGGTTACCAATTTATTTCAGGGTTGCAAAGTGGAACTGTATGTCACTGTAGGACTGACCCATTACATGGTGTACCTAGGAAATGGACTGCTTGGCACTGAAGACGAAATAGACTGTTGCTTTTCTAAAAAAAGGGAGGCAAAATGATTGGGAGAATCTTTATGGTTTCAGGGGAAGTCTTCAGAAGGCTTGGGAAATCTGGGATGATCTTTCTCTTTCCTTTCTGGGAAAGGAGAAGGCCACACAAGTGAACCACAGCTTGCTTGTGGTCACTTTCTGTTCTTACTGCCCTGACACAAACCTGGCTCAGCAGCAGGGAGCTGTGGGAGAGAAGGGGACTGACTGGCTCTTCAGGCACCATGTACTGCTCAAACAGCTGCACTGTACCTTCTTTGCCAGAGGCAAAATGGGGAGGAAACCTCCTCTGGCAGCCTTGGCTACTGCCCATATGCATAACTGTCTGGGAGAGACAGTTGGAAAACTGGGAATGTCTTCTAAGAGATTTTGGGAGTTTAAGGTAAAATTCCAAGTAGAACAGACTTTCAGAAATGTGGTGAGCAATTAGAAATTACACTGCTCTTTAGTGCACTGATGCACTTCCTGGGGGACCTAGCAGCAGGTCAACCAGATAGGAAACAGCATGAGATTAACAGAAGTCTTTTTCTATGAAGATCTGCTTGAATTAAACTGAACATGGTCTCCAGAGATCAGTAACTGCTCTTCTAAATCCTCCTGAAAGCAACAGCTGAGTTGCACGTAAAATAGAGTATCTGCTGTTATGCCTTAAAAGCAATGATAAACAAGTGTTTAAGGGTGGTTTTGATGTTGTTCAGATGAGCTTGTGAATGCATTTTTTGCAAAACATTCCAGGGTGGGGATCGTGACAGAAGAGGGCACTTTCTTCGTGAAAGAAGAGTTTCCATTTAACACGTTTTTGAATCCATGTGATTTCACGCTGTGCATACACAGAAGTGTAATGTCCACTTTCTTCTCCATTCATGAGAGCTCCGGGAAGATCTGTTTTATGCCTGGAGGTCCACAACCACTAGGTTCCCAAGAAGAAAACATGCCTCTAACTGCTGTGCTTCCTTCCAGGACCAAGTGAATTTCTTTGTTGCAAACAGCCTGCTTGCTGCTACACTTCTTCAGGGAAGTACGCTACTTCATAAATAGCGCACTTTGTATGTTAGTGTACAGCAGCAAGTTACATTTAAGTCATTCCACCAGTACAGCATCTACATTTGCTTTACGGTTTTCTTCATGGTGCTGGAAATACTTGTTACCACAATCGCATGTAGATTGAAATTTTTTAAGTGAAAAGTTCTGCCTAACCATTAAAGGGTTTTGCCATTGATACTTATTTCTCACTTAGTGTTTGCCTATAGAAGGGCCACTCAACAGACCCATTCACCTCAGTTCCCAAACAATGGGTGTAAGATGTGAAAAGAAAAAAAGAAAACAAAAAAGCAGGCAACTTATAACCTCTTTTGCTGGCCTTTATAGACTCCCTTTTTACGGCTCTGCTACTAAGACTCTGGATGCACACTGGAACCAAATCACACTTGCTGTTGGGTTTGAGGCAGGGAGTGGAAAGCTGAGAAATTCAAACTGTACTCCTGTCTCTCACCTTAGGACCTACAACCGAGTACAACTCCACCATACCCAAGGATCAGAAGACACTGCATTGTAGGTTATAAAAGCAACATTATCATTAACATTAGTATGCAGCTGTTGAAAGTGCCTATTGCTCATGTTTGTTGGTGGGTGTTCAAGTTGCTGGTATGGAGTATGCCTCAGCTGTGTGGCACCTGTGCTTTAATCAGTGACAGCAACATCAACAGCCCATGTAAGCTTGCAGGAGGCCAGCAGCTAACTCCTAAGAGACTGTGCTATGTTCCCATCCCTAAATATAATGCACATATCCTCCTATTCATCCCTTTGGAGACAGCTTGTAGCACACAGACTATTTTAGAATTTTATTTTTATGGCAGAGATTGTATCAAATAAAAATTTTGCCACAACTTCAATATGTTTCCCAGCATTTTACTCCAAACGTGGATTTTTCTGCATTTTTGCTAGTTGGCACTAATACTACTGACAGTGGTGAATGGCCATTAAAACAATGATCCCCCATATCAAGTGAAAAACGTCAAAGGACATATAAGTCATCAAAGTGGGAATCTCGGGAACACATGCTCAGCTCAGTAATGATAAATGTCGTTCCAGTTAAGCTTGACTAAAAAGGATTTTTTTGCTACTTGGGTGTGAACCTGCTCATCGTGCAGAACTGACTAATTAAATAGCAGGGACTTTTTGAGCACTTCAGGTGTTCTCGCACACGCCTTCTTTTTCTGCCCGTGACTCTTGCCCCGCTGGGACCCGAGGAGCTCCGGGTTCGTTTCTGCAGCCTGTGAACGTCCCGCGCCCTGACCGAGGCGGCAGTTCCAGTCAGGCTCCAACGACCCCAGACACGGGGCTTCGCTCTCCTTCCTTCACCAGCCGCGGGGCCTCCCCCCGCCGGCCGCTCCCCGCCAATTCCGCGCCGCGCTGGCGCCACGCCTCCTCCCCCTCCCCTGAACACGCCTCAGCCGTTGAAGGCTCTCCCCGGAACGGGGCCCTCTCCGCACGGCGAATCGCTGCCCCGCCGGGGCGAAGCGACCTCACCCACCCCGCTCCCCTTCCGCACAGCCCTCAGGGTGCCAGCCCCCGCCGCCCACGAACGCGGGGTTACAGCAGGAGCGAAGCCGCCGGGCTGGGCCTACTGCGTGGTGTGCAGCCCCGGCTAACGGCCCTAACGGTCACATCAACGCTCCCAACCGCCAGGCTCGCGGCCTCGCTGCCGGCGAGCCCCAGAGCGGAGCCGCCGCCGCGTCACCGCCCACGCCTGCAGCGCTCGCCCCGCCCCGCCCCGCCCCGCCCCCCCGGCTGCGTCCCCGTGGCCAGCTGGGCGCAGCCCGATTCGCGCCTGCGCCGACGCGGGGCGGGGCGGAGCGAGGCGCCGTGCGCCCCCCGCCGCTGCCAATAGAGTCGGTACAAAGTGACCTTGGCGCCGCGCCCCGCCCCCTTCCGCCGCGCTGCATCCGGGCGCTCGCCGCCGGCCCCGCCGCGCCTGCGTAGAGACGCCCCACCCCGTCGGCTCCGAGGTGCGGCAGCCGGAGAGGGTGAGTGGCGGCACGGCGCCATCCGCCCCCATCGCCGCCCCCGCCCGCCGCCGCGGCCCCCTCACCCTCTCCCTCTCTCCGCAGAGACGCCGGATTGTGGCCCCCGGGACGGCGCCCGCTAAGATGTTCGCTTGCGCCAAGCTCGCCGCCTCGCCCTCCCTGGTGAGTGGCGGCGACCGGGCCTTTTCGCTGGCCGCGTCCCGGGCTGCACCGGGGGCGGCGGAGGTCGCGGGGCGCCCGGGGGTCTGAGCCTCTGAGCCCCGCGGCAGGCCCCTAGAGTGAGCCCGTACCGAGGGCTGCCCGCCCGAGTGCGAAGGGGTGGGTGGGGGGGCTTGCTGCGGCAGGGCCGGGTTCTCCTTCCCGCCTCCTTGGCGTGGGCCAGGGCCCTTTGCCAAGGTGAGGGGCCTTCCCACACGAGCGGTGAAGGGGGAGGGCAGCGCAGCGAAAACCTCTTGGGCCTGGTGCGCTCTGTGCCTTGCTGTAGGTCAAACTCCAGCCTGTTGCTTGTCCTATGCAAGGCCGGGATTTTTTGCCCTTGCAGAGACACGGGACTGTTCTGCTTGAAAATGTTCTCTCTAGCCCGCAGAATGTCTCGTTTTGCATGGTGCAGGCACAGGTTTCCCTTGCAGGAAGAGCTTTGTGCAAGAGCCGGTATGACCTTAGACTGCTGGAAGCCCAAGGACACATGCAGGCCGCTTGTGAAAGAGGATTCATTCATTTATGCCTCGCTAGATTTAAAAGTCTAGGTTACATCTGTGCATTTAACAACGTTGGAATTCATCTTGATGGCTTTTCTTCTTTCACTTCAAAATGTATATGACTGCCTGTTGGTCTGTCTGGCTTTTTTTGTTGTTGTTTTGCTACGTTTTCTGTCAGTATAACGCGTGTACGGGTTCATTGAATGATGTCATTATTTGCAATAATGTCTCCTGAAAATGGTGCTATCAAATTGCAAGGCAGTGTTTCCTTCTGTATCATTGATTGTATATCCAGCTATGCAGACTGCTGCCTTTCAAGTAAGATAAATGGCTTAAGAGATAATAGCCTTATAATCTTGTAGACTATGCTATGGGAACAGGTGTGATCAAATATTTCTTTTTTTTTATAGCTTTTTTCCTCCTCTTGCAGATCCGTGCTGGATCAAGACTCTTGTACAGACCAATTTCGGCATCTGTGTTGTCTAGGCCAGAGGTCAAGAATGGAGAGGTACCTTATAAACAAAATTCTGTATCTTCCTAAATTACCTGGTGAGCCTAAATGTCCTCAACCTGGAGTTCACTTGTACTAACTCAAATATCTATAGTGTTAAACTTGCTTTAAGTCAAACACCTAATAATACTTGTTGCTGTCTTGCTTTTTCCCCTGAGAAGTCTTTCACATTTAAAGTTGATTGCTTTCAGGTGGAACAGGTAACATTCTGAAGTTTTTAACTCTTAGTTATAGTCTCATCACTTGGAAGAGGAGCTACACATTGGATCTAATACAATTTTTAAAACTGCAGAATAACACTATCAAAGTGGTCATAGAAAATGGTCTGTGTCTGAATATAATGCTTTTTCATGTTTTGTTTTCTTAGGGCAATTCAACACTTAATGGGGCCCAAAATACTGTCTCCCGACTAGCACTTAGAGAATTCCAGACTAGTGCTATCAGCAGGGACATTGACACTGCTGCCAAATTTATTGGTGCTGGTGCTGCCACAGTAGGTGTGGCTGGTTCTGGTGCTGGTATTGGAACAGTCTTCGGTAGTCTAATCATTGGTTATGCCAGGTAATCAATCTCTCTCTTATAAAACTCTTGAATTGCATGCAGATGTATCTTGAGACAGCACCCCCACATAAGTTAAGTTGTCATAAGGATGGTGGCACTACAATAAACTCTGTTAATAATCACTATTAATGACAAACATGGCTAAATAGAATCATATGAAACTGTAGTATATTCATCAGGATGGCTCTGTTGTTAAATTCACAACTTTGTACATTGCCTGGAGAAGAGACATGAAAGAAATGAGGTCATTAGACTTGATCAGTGTTTCGGTCACTGAAGTCCACTGTTTGAGCATTCAGTTCCAGAACTGAATTAAAAATCTAGCCTGGATCTTCTTCCATTTGAGGGGACAAGTCCTAAAAACAAACTGTATGAAAACTGGTAATAAGTAATGTGAGTTTGTATGCTTTAGGCTGCGTGGTTGTTTGTGGTGGTTGTTTAGAAATGGATGCTTAACTCAGTTTTCCAATGCATTCAGCTTTGCATCTCAGAATATGTAATTACTTTATCGAATGAGTAATCATTCCTTCTAGAAATCTGAAGGGGGTGAGGGTGGGGAATTATAGTCGGGATGAACTTCTTCCAGATAAGTTTACAGTGTTCCTGTAGTAGGAATAGTTTACATGGTACCATGAAAGATCAGAACTGATACAGGCATAAAAAAAGCTTTACTGAAGGTTTCATGGTTGTCTTTATTCTTTCAACTGGTTAAGACTTAATTAAGTCTTAATAAAGATTAAGCCCTACTGAAAACAAGGAAGTTCATTTTCCACTTGAAGAAACAAGTGTTTTCAGTACAAAACTGATGTCTCCTTTTTTGAATTTGGCATGAATATGTCAATAAGAAGTTGTAGAACATTACTTCATAGTATTATGTTGAAGGGGTTTTCTTCTGTCCCACACACTTCTTGGAGGGATAATTCATTGCATTTTTGCAACAAACTGCTGTGTATTTCTGTTTTTTGCTCTAGGTGGTTTCAGTTCCTGTATTTTGTCTGAGGGCTACTTAAAATGTTAAACACGCGAACTTCCTTGGAATATAGTTCTAATGTCACAGATGTGAAATAAATTTATAAAGCATAGTGCTGATAGTTCCTGCATGGGTGGATGTAGAGAAGTCAAATTCAAAAGCGTACATGCATGTAGTCACAAAAACTGTGCTCATTTGGAAAAGCCATATACAATCTGCATAAACCAAATCTAGTCTTAATTGCCAACTCATTTGTCTTCAGTGAAATCCTTGCTAAAAATTACTTCAGCTTGGGTTTATTGGATTTTCCTGTTACGGAATCTGTGGCAAGGACATATGAGGTTCTGAATCTGTCAGATATGTTAAACTGTATGAAAAACATCTTAATTGTAAAGATAAAAAGGTCTTACACCTTCACTTTCTTTTAGAAATCCTTCTCTGAAGCAGCAGCTGTTCTCATATGCTATCCTGGGATTTGCCCTGTCGGAAGCTATGGGTCTCTTCTGTCTGATGGTTGCTTTCTTGATCCTGTTTGCCATGTGAAAGGAGATCTGCCTGTGATACTGGCATTGGAATGTAACTCTGCATTTTATGGGACTCCCAAAATGTTGGTGTCATGGAAATTGATGCTATTTCCAAAGTCATTTCATTAAAGATAACAACTTTAACTGTCAACCTGTTGCCTGCATTTATTATCTTTCTCGCTAGGATGTCTGGAAGACAGCATATTGTCATTCAGTCACCATGGATTTCTCCTGATAATGACATACTGTGTAGGACCCTTCAAATAATGACTTCAAGTCAAACATTTTATTTATTAATATATATGGGCATGTTGCTTGTTTGTTAAAATCAATGTGGCATATCTTTGAAAGTTCAAAGGATACACAGACTAAATGTGAAAGGCTATACTGCTGGCCTTGTTCCTTCACTTGTGTTTCAAACTTATTCAGAGCTGTTTCTGTGCACAATTTGGTTTTTTCTCAGGCTAGGTGGCACATAAGGTGTTCTGGCACCTCTTCATAGAAGGACAAATCTGTGATAGGAAAGTCTCTTTGCCTCAGTTCTCAGTTAGACTATAAATTTTGATCACCATGGTAAAAATTTTCCACTTTGTTCTGACCAGTGTCCCAGTTGAACAAACTGTTGACTGCTTTAGGTTGGTCTAAGACATTTAAGTGTGGCACATTGACATTATACTCTTACTTAGTTACTGCATTCTTGGTATCATCTAATTAAAAGGGAGAATTTCCAGCTTCCTAATTTTGTAAAGTCAGCCTTGCGTTCTCTCTCAAATTCTTTTAAGAGCAGTAGGATCAAAGCATTTTTATTAACAAAGTACCTGCAGTATCAAGCTTTACTTCTCACAGTATCTGTCTTCTAACAATCTAAATGCATTTACAGTGTTGTCTACACTTACAGCAATATACTGTGTGCTACTATATACTAATCTGGTGGGGGGGTTGATGGCATCTCAAACTTTATTCAGAACATTAAATAATAGATCTGATCACTGTCAAAATATAAGCTGAACCTTGGAAGAACGTGAGCAGGCTTGTTACAAGCTTTGTCATCTTGCTGTTAAATGGGTAATTACTGAATTAAATCTAGGAAACTTTTAACTGTAAACCGCCTATCCCTGGGGAAGTGGAGAAATGTCTAGTGGCTCTCAGATCACTGTGAGGTGCAGGTAAGACCTTTGTTTTCATCTGGAGTCAGATACCAAATTGATGTTCACTGGGACATGGTTTAGTGGTGGACTTGGCAGTTTTAGATTAAGGGTTGGACTCAATGATCTTAAAGGTCTTTTCCAACCTAAATGATTCATGTAGCCTAACTTGGACCTAGCATGAGAAGTTATTTTCCGTATAAGTTCTTAGGAGACAATAGTCATTTTCTCAAAAGGATTAAAAGTTACTGTGTAAATTACAGAGAACATCCTTTTATATATGTGAGGTTTAGGAGTGTAGAATATGCAGCATCTTTAAATAGTCAGCTCTAGCACAGTATTAGTAGTGCCTTACTTGACTAGGTCTGGAAGTGGTTTTGCGGGGGGTGAGAGAGGGGTAGGAGGTAAAGCATATTGCAGCTATCTTCTGTGTGGTGTGTGCTCACGCAGTGTTTATTTTATGAACTTATTATCCATTCTCGTAAGCTATTCTGTTACAGAGCTGACATACAGTGTATTTGCCCTTGGTGAAAGGTAGATAATGATTACTAGAATTCTAGGCTAAAGCTCATCTGTGTATTGCTCTCCTTCTGGTAGGTGATGGAACTTCATTCTGTTCTTTCAGTACTGTAGAGATCTCTGCAGGCATCTGAGGTGGCAATCCATATTTCCTAGTATTGTGGACTAGTCTAGTGGACTAGCTTAATTCAAGCTTCAGATTTCCCTGTCACTGGGATTTGGCCAAACTAGGATCTTCAAACTTTGTCTTGGTTAAGTCTAGCTCCAGCTCTGTTAATTGTACTTAGCAATTTGTTTGCATGTAAAATGGTTCTGTTGAGTTGCAATTGTCTGTTTGGTATAGAAGGAAGATCTTGCTAAGCTATTGCTCCATAACCTGGATAAGAAAGCCAGCTGACTCACCACTTGAATCAGGTTTGAATAACGATTTCTGGATTTACATCCCATCTTTTCCCCTGTGGTTCACCCTGTCAACATGTACCCTTTTCCCTATGATCAGCCTTGTCTGAAGGGCAGCAAACATCTCGGGTGACCCAGTATATGGATGTGAAGCCTGTCTATTTTAGTAGCAGCGTTTCCCAAAGCTTGTTACCTTTTAACTCACTCTTAAACTGGTAAACATGGGCCAAACTCAAGCAAAATTGCAATTTGTTTACGCCAATCTCGAAAGAATCAGATCTTGGTGTTGCAGATAAAGACTAATCAAGGACTTTCAAAACGTGGCAACAAACCTTCACGCAGGGGATTATCCACCTTATAGACAATAAGGGGCTTAGAATCAATGAGTGATGGGCAGATTTTCACATCTGAGTGATCACAAGGCACATTAACTCCCTCTCTCTATTCCTCTGTTTTCCCCTGTTTAAAAACAGAGCTTAGTTTCAGTGGTTACTTGAGCACTTTAACAGCTCAGTCAATTTGAGTGGTCTTACAAAGACAAAAAATACTCTCAGTTTTCCTAAAATGCTCGCAAGAGACAATTGTAAATGTGTAAAAGATTAAATGGTTTTAACAAAAAAAGAAAACCCAGCCTCTATGTAGTGATTGGGAAGCAGCAGATGAAGGACTCTTGATCTTCTCGGTATGAGTTTATATCAAGAAATCTTTGTCATAGGTCAGAGAAACCAGATAGAGTTCTATGAGGTGATACTGTAGGCTTCAGTTCCCTGAAACCTTTTCACAGTTTCTTCTGACATGGACCATGCTGACCTTAGAGATTGCCAACTTCTGAAAATTCGTATTACAGGTTCTCCAGATCAAAAGACTGTGTTCCTCTTTCAGTGTTGAAGATGAAGCTGGCTGATGCAGAGATCTTCATTGTCTGAATAACTGTTCTGCCTGCTGTCCAGTAGATCAGACATCATTCCACCTCTGAAAGTGATGTGCACAGTAGTGTTACATATAATGGAGGGAATGTTTATGTTACCAATTACACCCTTAAGTTATTGCTGCAGGTAAAAGGGATTCATCCTTTCCATCCGGCTGCTTTTTTTTTTTCTTTTTCCTGCTTCCCCTGTGTTTTTCTCGCACCAATTTCAGACTGAAGAAAGGCAAACAACTTGCAGTTCAGTTTTTTGTTCAGGTTCAGGATGGCTGCCATGTGATGGTAGATCTAAGCCACTGAAAAATACTTACTTCAAATACAGCTCTTGGTTGTTCTGCAAAGAAAGATAGATCTCTATTCCTCTCATTTTGCACTCACATTTGAGCCCTTTGCAACTTGCTTACAGTAAAGAATAATTCCACCTTTAAGTAAACAGTGTACTTTAATGCAGTGTTTTTTATCCCGCCTTATCTCAAAGAACTTTGCAAAAGCGCTGTATAGTGCCCATGAAAGCAATTTAGAAGAAAGGAAACGTACTATATCGTCTTTTGCAAGCTCAGGGAAACTTGGACAAAATGTGATTTACTGGAACTAATACTACTTTTTAGAAGTCTTTTTTTTTTGTTATTCATAGTCTCATGTTCTCAGATCAGTTCCAGACTTGAAAGATGACAGTTCTAAATGATACCCAGGCATAGAATTAAAACTTCATGTGTGATTCAGAGCACATACTAAACATAGGATTATGGTATTTTTTTAATGCATCCAATTGCTTCTAGTTCCTTCTGTGTAAAATTTAGGTGCTTCCCTTCATTGTACAGTGCTGCAGCATTTTTGACACAGTGTTAAAAAGGTGAATGTTTAAGAGGACCACAGCTTCACCCCTAGCTCCTGGCATGAGAGTTGTGGTGTGCAGAGAGATGGGGAAACCAAAGGAACATAGCCAGTATGTGGTTTTGGAGGGCTGATTATTCCAGAAGTTAGGCGTGCCAAGCACAGCAAGTGCTGCCGCTGAGCAAAGCCTTGCCGTGGTTTAGTCTCTACGCGCTTTCTGCTGCCTTCCCCCAGCAGCCGCTGCCGGCCCTCCTGCAGAACCAGCAGCGGAGGACGGGCGCTTCGTCCTCCGAGCTCCCCGTCTGGGACGGCCGCACAAGTCCGTCCTCCCTCCCTCCCTCCCTCCGCAGCAGCTTTGCCCGACGTGCTGGATCGCGCACAGACAGACGCGGTTCAGCGTGGCTCCCGCGGCGGATGCGTTGCCCAGATGTGGCCAGCGGAGTCTTCGGCCGACCGGCCACATCCTCTGGGGGTCCCCGGCAGGGACGGGGGCGTATTCGCGCTCTGAGTGCGGGGTCGCCGTGTGACGGGACTGGTGCAGCGGGGAGCGGAACCCGTACGTCCGCCGAGGCGAGAGCTGCCGTTGGCGCCGCAGGTCGCTCGCAAGGGAGGCGGCGCCGCGGTCACCCGTCCGCGGGCGGACCGCGCCGCGCCTGCTTAGCTACAGCCGCTTCGCGGCTCCCCCCACCCCCCCGGCCACACCCAGGCACTTGGCGCTTCCGGCCACACCGTCCCCAACCGCCCCGCCGGCAGCGCCCAATCAGCGGCGCGCGCCGTCCTCCGCGCCGCCCCTCCCCGCCACGTGACCCGCGCCTCCCCGCTGCCCGCGGAGATGTCGGCCGAACTATCGCGAGAAGTGACGGAAGCCTGTGGGGGACCCGGCCTTTAATGTGCGGTTCGGCCCGCGTTCCCGGGGTGAGTTTGTAAACACGAGCGCGGCGCCGGCCCGGCGGCGGCGGCGGCTCCTCCTCCTTCTCCTCCTCCTCCTCCTCCTCCTCCCTCCGCGCTGCGGCGGCGCCCGTGCGGGCGAGGGCACCGGGGGCGGAGGGGAGGGAGCGGCCCCGCTCGGCAGTAGGCGGGGGATACCCGGGAGGCAGTAACATGGCGCCGCCGCTCCTGTCCGCGGCAGCCCCCTCCCCCACCGCGGCCTGCGGCTCCCGCCGCCCCTAGAGCCGGGGCGGGGCGGGCCGGGCCGGGCCGGCCGGCGTCGCGGAGACCGTTACCCGTCCGGAGGTAGGGGTCCTGGCGGGCGCCCCGAGGGAGCGGGACGGGACGGGGAGGCGAGCGGGTGAAGGGGGCTGCAGCTGCCCGCGCCCCCCATCCGGAAGAGGGCCGCCCCGCGGGGGCATCGCCGGCCCCGGCCCGGCCCGCGGCGGGGGGTGAAAGGCAGGGGGGAGGGCGGGAGGAAGGGGGCAGGCAGGCCTGGCCTTTCTGCCTCATCTCAGCTCCAAGGAGGCCTCTCCCCGCATCCATCTTCTGCTCTGAAGGGAGATCTTGGTCCGGGCGCGGTGCCGGTGCGGAGGGCACCGAGAGGGGTACGGTTTGGGGGCGGGGGGGTAAGAACAGCTTTTCTGCATCAGAGGGAGGTGTTGGCCTGCCTGGGATCTGGCCACGGACGTGGACCTTCTGGACCAGTTGCCCTCTTGACTTTGCCTGTTATTGTGCGTTATGCCTCTCGAGTTGCTTTAATAAAAGGCCTCTGAAGCTTTCCCGTGGAAAAACACATCGCAGACCCTCAAGCAGTGATGGCTGCAGGGTGTTTTAGGCACAGATGTTTTATGCCACAATACAACTTCATGTTTGGAGTTAGGAGATATGCGTGCTGCCATGTTGCTTCTGCAGTTCTATTCATTCTACAATCTTTTTGCATCCCTATTCTTGGAGTTAGATCCATGAGTATGTTTCCATGCGCCATCCATGTGCTGTGTGTCACTCCTTTGCTTTTCATTAGGTTGCTCTCTCCCAGAGATGTTTATCTTCAAGTACTGATACTGTCACCTGTTTCCTTGCAGTAGAATGAGAAATTCTAATAAAGCTGGAAATTCTGAATCATCTGCTACTTTCCAAATAGCGACCCTGAATATGGCCAAAGTGTATTTTCTTTTCCACTTTTTAAAATAATGGTTTGTTGTTTTTTTTTCTTGTATTTTGCTCATGGCAGTGAATGTCCTGTCCCAATCTCTTGCTGAGTGTAAAGCTAGATAGAGGTAATAAAAACAAATGTTGCTGAAATTAAGTTCGTAATACTGCTAGGTCTGTCTTAGATGCTAAATTCAGCCCTAGCTGGTAGGATGAGGAGGACCCTTCCTTGTGGTCCTAGTCCTCCATAAGTGTTCTAGATGCAATTTCTTCAGCCTTCCACTGAAACATAAGTTACTGTCTATTAATGGACATCCAGTTGCAGACTTAATTTCAGAGGGACTAACTATAGTCAAGTTAGGCATTTACTTGAATTTTTTAAATTCCACATTCCAGAATCAAAATCGGAAAGTTGTCTTAATAAGAAACAAAATCATAGCTTTGTCAGGGACTGTTTGTTATATAATGCATCAAAAGAAATGTGAAATAATACAAAAAACTTGATGTGTACATGGAGTGAAGTAGCTTTTTTAAAATCCATTATGAGTTTATGTTTTACTACTGATATTGCATGCTAATACTTAATCAACTAGTTGAGCCTTTGATCTGCACAGTGTAGATGGTATTTCTATCCTGATTTGAATTCTAGAAATATGAACATGTTTGGTATGTCTTTTTCCAGAAACTTCTAGAGTATGCAGCATCTAACGTAAGGTGCTTTCAGGTCTTAAATTTGATCATACATAATTTTATAAATAATGTTTTCGTGCTACTTCTGTTTTGTGACGAAGTGTTGAGCGACCTGAAAAGTTATACTCTTTTGAATCTTTTTAAATTAAATTTTGGGCATATCTAGTGCCTAAAATTCCTTTTCTGTCATCAGGTATTCTTTTTTTTCCTTCCAGTATTAATTAAACTTAGAAATGCACATTTTTAGCTCTGAGAAGCTTTACTAACTTTAAAAATGTATATATTACGTCTAATCTCAACATTTTTTTATGGTTTCTTAAAATCTTGAATTTCTGTATAAAAATAATGCATTAACTGTTTTCAAAGGGCCAAGCATGATTCAATACTATTAACTTCTTTGGAATAACAAATAGATTTCAAGTTATCATTGTCCTTCTGCATAACTTAACTACATTTGTTTCAAATCAATCATGTGCATTCTAAGGAGGCATTGGATATAGTTAGTGATACAAATATGAGTTGATATTTAATAACTGTGCAATAAATATATTTTTTTTCAAGTTTATGCTGTACTGTTTCCAACTTTGTTCTGTGTCAGTTTCAGTTCGGCCTGAGAACTTTTCCATTAGCTTCAGTTCAGATAGGAGCTTCACTTAAGTAAGTTATTCCAAGCAGTCTAGTATGTTTCCCTTTCTAGATGGATGCCAGTGGTCATTTATATTATTGCTTAGAGGAAGGAAAAAGATCATTCTGTTTTAATGGCTATTGGGAATCCTGTAGTGGGATATTTATGATATATTTAAAGATTTTTTTAAATTACTTTCTTAATTATTGTATTCAATGGTACACTTCAGGGATGCAGTCTGAAAAAATGTAGAAATGAAGTAACTTTTTGTTAAGATTTTTTTTTTAATTTGTTGAAATAATGTAGCAAAAAGAGATTGGATTTCTAATGGTTGTTAGGTTGATGGACAATATTAAGATGTTCAAACCTAGAGAAGTGAGCTGGAGAAGGTAACTCCTAATATATCTCTAAGTAAATTGTGAAAAGATTGGTGGAATATTAACCCCTGTGTATTTCTTCTCTGAGGTTCATTGGCCTTTCACTTATCTACAAGAGCTGTATTCACACAGCATGAATTTCCAGTAAGTCAAAGAAAGATCAAGGCACCTCTGAAAAATACTTAAGCTGGGGGTAGACGTAGGAGCTGCCATATTCAGCCAACAGGAAGCGTTAGGCCTAAGGACCTTTCCTTATTCCATTAGTGCTCTCTGTTTACCAGAAGTGTACCTTCATGTCGAAAAAGCCTGCTCCTTCAGCAAAGCTGAAGTGACTTAATTGCTTTGTTTCTGTACATGTGACAATCTGTCCAGCTGGCTTTCTTGTTCTTATTTGAACTTGTTAAGTCAATTGTCCTCACTTCTTACATCTTTTCTTCTTGTCCAGATGCTCTACCCTTTACAGAATCTTAGACAAACCATGGAAGGTATGGAATTAACTTCAGACATCAGTTACAAGCAGTTAACTAATAACATCAACAAAAAAAAGTGCCCAGCATTTGACTTTTTTAAAGAAAAAATCTGAGCATTATGCTGCAGGCATTACATTCTTCCTTATTCTTCCCCAGAACTCTCTGAAACAGATCATGTGTCTTCTGGAAACAGCACAACAATTCTATTAAGCAGTGAAGTGTGAAGAAGGAGTTCCCATTTTCCTGTTCTCCAGTTTTGAGGTTTACAACTTTGAAATATTCTGGACTATGGCTTATAGTTTTCTTGCAGAATCTACTGAGCTACTTTCTGGTGATCCCACTTTCTTTATGAGGAGGAATGTTTTTATTTTTCAATTTTTTTCTCCTCCATTCTCTTCATCATTCAGTTTTCTTTTTTAGGTATGCTAAATTCTGTGGCATTATACAAATAGTCAGAACACTTTTGAAACTGGACTGTAATGGTCAAGTATTAATTACACTGCTTTTGCTTCACCTTTCTTCTTTTGCTTTATAGGAAACTGAAAAAAACCAGCTGTTCCAGTCCCTCCAGGTAAGTGGAACAATGATTTTTTTTTTCTTTTAAAAAACAAATTTTTATTTTATTTATTTATATTACTTCTTTTTAAGTGGTGTTTTCAACATACTAACTTCTGATTTTTACTGAAAGCAAAACTTGTAAATCTGCCTCTATAGAAAATTGTGGAAATAAAGATAGGCTCAAATGTGGGAGGTGATTAAAATTTATGCTGTGCAGTGCTGTATGCAAGTACTGAAAGTATAAAGGGTGCCCTGTTCATTTTGATTTGCGTTAATTTGTTTAGTTGCATGAGAAAGCTATCTCTCTTAATTTTGAAGTGTTTAAATTTGGAAAACAAAAATAGTTCTCTTTTTTCTCCTCATCTAAAGAAGCATGTCTGTTAAAATTCTTGTATGGAGCCAAGCAAAACACTAAATTCAGCTCTTCAGGTAACCATTAAGAATGTTATTCTTTACTGTGGCAAATATATTCAGTCCACTTTACTTTGAAAAAGTACGCACCTCAAGTAGAACTCTTAAAAGTTGATAAAGGCTTGAAATTTTGACCTTGCCCTTTTATGTTTCAGTTTCCCATTATAAAATGAAGCTTTAAAGTAAAATCTTAAAAATCTTATACTACCTAAAGCAATTACACACTATGGTGAGATCTACAGAAAAGCTTATGAAGAGTTAATAATTTTGTGTACTGTAAGGGTTTGTAACTTGCAGTAGAAAGGGGCACAATCCCAGATCAAATGTAAAGAATAAAGGAAATGTTGAATAGACACAATCGGTCTTGAGGAAATGCAAACATCCGTAGGAAAATACATCACTGATACTGTAACTTAAGCACTTTGCAATGTATAGACCCAGGGGAGCCTTGATGCTGATGGACTATAATTCTGATTTGTCTCAATGGTCTAATACAGTTTTTGTCCAACTTTTTTTTTTTTTCAAACCATTATGTACAGATGTTTCTGGAGTTGGAGCCACGTGCAAGTGGTCAGTCTAGCTGCAAAACTTGGGTTTGCATCACATGTAAGCAGTAGTAGATAAATCGGCTACTACTGTAGCTGGCAGACTGTCAGATTGTCCTCTATGGACTGTCAAGTTTAGGGGGGTGACACACCTGTGAGAGTGTGCATCTCTTCTTGCTTGCTGGCCAGTAGAGGAACGCTGACGTTGAAAAGTTTTAAGGTTTTCTTTTTTTTTTTATTGGTATTTTTATAGTTGTCTGTCTTCTCTGTGTTCAGTTCAGGCTGTTTTCTTCCATGCTGTTTGTGTCAGACCTGATGTTACAGGAAGGCAGTCTCTGTATTGCTACAGTGCTTAGAATAGGTTATCACAGGGTAAAACTGCACAGGCCATGAGCAGGTTAGTGCATAGAGGTCTTTTGGCATACAGCATGCTTTATACAGGTAAAGTGTTCAGAGACTTTAGCTACAAGTCTGATGAATCTTTACTAGGTACGTGTGAAGAACGATTTTTCTCAGCACATTTGGAGAGGTTTTTGCAAGGATTATCAATATGTATGTATTTTTAAACAGCCATTTAAATGTTTAGTAGAAAAAAAATTTGAAACAAGATGTCAGTTGTGTTTTCCATGCTCCTGTATGTAGGGAATTGAGAGAAAACAGAAGAACCTTTAACAGTAAAATAAGCCAACAAGACATTGCTTAAACCAGTGTGTGTTTCTATTCTTTCACAAATTGTCTACAGGAAGGTATTTTAGAAGCAAGCCTCAGAGTATGTAGTAAAAGTTTCCAAAAAGTGTACCTAAGATGTTTAATTAAAGTCTTATAAAAATATACAAATAATTGTTGAAGCTATTTTTGTAGCACATTTAGATAAACATTAGCATGATGCTCTATAGAAACATCTTTAATTTTTAAATAAGTACACTGTCCTAAATATTACTAAATTGCTTGCAAACCTGTTTTTATTTCTCTGTATTATATATATTTTAAACACATATCTATACTTATTTATATATTTTACTGTACAGTTTGGTTTCCAAAAATGATAAAAGACATTTATGACATTTTAAGTAGGCATGATATGGAAGTATTTTACCTTTGTGTTGAAAGTATGGAGCAAACACCAAAAAAGTGAGATTACTTTCTGATTTAAGTACCAAAGTTGATTATACTGCTGAGATTATTTCATGGTTTTCCCATGTTCAGCTCTGATCCTGTTTCTCAGTGTAACTCAAAAGAATTCTATGTATGGCTTTCTTTATGCTACTAAAAGGAATTTAGGATTGGAAGGTTTACAGAATAAAGTTGCAGTTCAGTGGACTGGTAGTAAGAATCATTTCACTGGACTGTTCAGTTTATCTGAAGAGATAAGTTAAGGCTAGAATTTCACATTCAGATTGGATTGCTTCAGGAACCATCTTTTTTCTATGGGACAAGGTGTTTGCTGTTGCCTGGGTAACAATCCAAGGTGGCTATAATTCATCTCTAGCGATTGGCTTAGTTTACATACTTCATTTCTCATTTGGTCGGGTGAGTAACATTTTTGTCAAGATGGCGTTTAAGTTGCTATTTTGGTTTTCAGGGGAAGAGTATTTTCTAAATTCTTCTTTTTTACTGTGATATTCTCTCTTAGAGCAGTCAATCTCCAATAGCCTTTTGAAATCAGAGTGGCAATCACAAACTTCTTTTCTGAAAATTGGCCTTCTGTGTGTTAGTCTTGTTATTCCAGTCAGACAATAAACAATCCAGAAAGAAAAGAGGAGGCAAAGGATGGGGTTTGTTTGTTTGTTTTCCCTAGCAGCAGCAGTTTCAGTTGTTGAGCTGTAAAGTTAACCATGCTGTTGTCTTCTAAAGCTGTGAGAACGTTACCCAAGTTTGGATTGTCTTTTGCTGTTGTTGACCTCTGTTTCTAGCTACGTCTTTATGGTATACTTCAAATTTCAGAGTTATCTTGGATTGCTGAGAATTTTGTCCACTCAAATTTTGAATATTTCCAAGGATGGAGATGCCACAGCCCCACTGGGCAACCTGTTCCAGTGTTCAGCTGCCCTCACTGTGTGGTTTTTTCTTTGGTTTTAATCCCTGACCCCCTTATACTTGCTCTTAACCTTCTTGGTGTGGCTTGTGAATGTTGCAGCTCATCCTTTTGTTGTACTCTACCTAGAGTCTGGATCTGTCTTCTCTATAACAATACATTAGGTAGTGTAAGACAGCAAGTAGATCCTTCCTTAGCTTTCCTTCTCCATGCTGAACAAACTTTGCTTCATGATACTCCTGTATGTAATAGTCCAGCCTCCTAACTATTTTGTTGGGGCCCCTGCTGATTTCTTTCCAGTTTGTCATCTGTCTTGAGGGGCTCAAAACGGGACACAGCACTCCAGCTGTAGCCTCATGAGTGCCAGATAACGGAGAGTAATCACTTCCCTTCATCTGCTTGCTATGCTCTTGGTAATTCAGCCCAGTAGGCTGTTAGCTTTCATTGCTGTAAGTGACATTGTGCTGAATTATGTTCAGTTTGTTGTCCACCAGGAGTTACAGGTTCTGCCCCAAAGCTGCTTGACAGCCAGTTGGCCCTCAGCCTGCACTGTTGCATGGAGTTACTTTGTTCTAGGTGCAAGCTTTGCATTTGTCTTTGTAATAGGTAAATACAATCCTTACCAATTTGGCTACAGTAACGAATGCGAGCCCTTTGTTTCCCCATCCTGTCAGATCCAGTTTCTGTTTAGATTTATGATGTCCGAAGTCTTGCTGGAATGCATGAGTGAACTTCTTTTCTCTTTTAAGTGCAAAAATTTCAGTGCTTCAAGATACTTTTTTTTTTTCCTCAGATGTTAGCTGGAATCCCTTTACAAGGCATTACCTCACAAAATTCCTTGTGGCCTGCAGTCAAATAATATTATAAAGATCAGGAAATGAATTTATCTCCAACTTTTTTTCCAGTAAGTTTGCCAGGAGGACAATACTTTTTTTCTTTTTCACAAGGATTGATTTTTAGTGTATAAATCGGGCATTCAGAATTCACAGGCATCACAAACCAAAACATGGAATCAGGTAATGACTTCATATGCAGATACGTGTTTTGGTAATATTCCTTTAAAAGAGAAAATGAGCAGACTTGAAAATTTGATCTTTACAGCTTATGACCTAAGAAAAATACTAACAGTATCGATGGAGTAGATTTTATGACTGATACTATGCACTTGTCAAAGACTGACAACAAGGTGTAGTAACAGAGTGGAAAAAATGCCCTACATGCACTTTTGTTAATCAAACTCTTCATCCTTTGGATAAAAAAAAAAAAAAAGAGTTGTTTCTTGCACCTTCAGACATTTCTGATATAACTTCTGCTCATAGTATATATCCATGTGTGTATATTGTAGCTATATATAACTATATGGTGCCCCATGATCAAGATTTAACAAAGCAAATTCCTTTTGAGATCTAAAGGAGACTGACTCTGTTAGTTTTGAACCTGCATTTTAAAAAATCTGACTGTTGCGTAGGTGAACAAGGATAATAAGCTCATGAGATAGCTTTTAAGTGTCCAGATAATAAAAGGATGTAATCCTACAGCTTCATTGGTAAGGACCTTATTTTCTACCCTGAAGCCTTAGTCATGAGCATTCAGACTTGTCCATAACCTTGTTAATGCTCTTGATTGGTGACAGTACCAAGTTCATAGTTTGAACAGTTCAAGAAATATTTCATCCCTTCAGAAACTTGAGACAGGTTATGAACTCTTTGCAAAGAACAGCAGAACAATCTCCATCCCTGATTTGCTTTGGCATCCTTTCTTCAGGACATAAATGTTTCCACAAGTTGTCAGTGCCAAAGGCTCTAAAGTTTCTGGCAGCCATTCATCTCTTCTTGGCTTGTGATCTCAGCTCAGTATCCTCGTTCTGTTGAATGTATATATTTCAAAGTGACACTTTGGAATCTCCTCCACTCCACGTTTTGCTTCTTTGCTTATTGGTGCCCATGACCAAGGACACTGGGATCTCCTTCTTGCAGTAATATCCAAAAAGTCTATACAGTAGTTTTTTACTGTATAGTTGCAGGCAAAAGGATCAGGTAGTGTGTTCCCTACAGATCTCTGAGGTATTAAGTCTTAAATTATTTGCTTACGCTTACTTGATCTGTCTTGTGCCTAGTGCTAAGTGGTGTACTAGAAGTATACATTCTTAGGATGGTTAGACAGTTTCAGAAGCATTGTAGGTTTTCATGACCAGCCTGCTGGGGGAGAGATGGATTTATTCTGCTCATGATCTTTAATCATAAAGACATCTTTATTCATCTTTATTTGCTTCATCAAGCTAAGCAGTGTTCAGAACTAACATTGTTAGATCTCCATACAAATACTCATATTTAAAGATGAATGTGTTTCCTCCAGGGTAAAGCCACAGATGGGTTGAGAGTGCTTGTCATCTCCTGGCTAATAAGCTAATTTGGTATATTCAACTCCCCCACCACCCCTCATTACTTGACCTTAAAATGAGGTAACTTAGAGTGTTGAGATTAGTTACCACTATTGGGTTTAGTGATGTGACAACAATATCTTTATTTTATATGTTCATTGTACCAGAACTTTATTATTTTTTGTCATTGATGTCACAACATCCACATACTAGTTTTATGCTTTGTCCAGCACACGCTGGCTCAATCCTGTCTGCGTCCCTCTTTCGCTCCCTGAAGCAGAGTGATACTACCTTGCTATGTTTGTTCTGTGCTTGCAGGATGAGAGAGTAGAAGCCTGTCTTTCTGTCTGAGAGAAAGTGTAACTAATTAGAGCATGTATCGAAGTAAACCATTTCTTTGAAAAGCTGTTGTGTTTCATGGGTGAATTGTGGGCATTATATCATTTATCTTTACAAAATCATGTATTACTACATGTTTAACATGCATAATAATTAATATCATCTTTCAATTACAGTTCATTGCCATGAAAAGGAGGATATGATAGTTTGCCCTATGAAACAGGTTTATAAGTGAAATCTGGCAGGTATGTGTATTAGTAAGTGTGGCAAGTACGTAAAACAGCACAAAATATAATTAATATCTATTACATCTTAAATATTTTTTAGCCGGTTGGTAATTTAGTTGTACAGCTGAAACGTTACTAAAGTACATGTTTTTGTAGTTTAATTTGTAACAATTTACATAAAGGGCTATCTGCTAACTTATCTTTAAAGATGAGCTGTAAAGATTATGAAAAGGCTAAGGAATCAACCACTTTTTCTCATTTGTTGGCACTGTGTCCTTGACTACTTGGGATTGTCTGCTGCTCTTTGTTCTTTTCTTAATTGTAGCAATTGGATCATTATTACAATGTATTTTTATTTCAGTAACAAGTTGTCTTACTATATTTTCAGATACTTTTGCAAGTAGTCATGTTAAGTACAAATACTTGCCTTTCTGATTGAGATGTATGTTCAAAACCTACTATGTCTCTATTGGGGTTTTGTGTACCTTCCTGACAGAGCTTGGAATGCAGACTCTATTGAATCCTGGGTATTTAGATTCTTAGTGTAGCCAGAAGGCAGAAATTCCTGCCCATGGAATATTAAGATATCCTGTGGATGTTAATGTATTGCTAATTTGTTGCAATACTTGTAAAATCTGTTCCATTCTCATTTCAATACAGGTAGCACAACGACCTGTGGAATATGAGTGATGACAAACCCTTTTTATGCACTGCCCCTGGATGTGGCCAGGTAAGGGTCTGACTTGAAGTTATTAGCATTGATGAAAGTAAAAGTGATATGTATTTCTAGGGATTGAAGAAAGGGGGATTTATGATAATTGGTAGAAAGTATCTATGTTTTGTTGAAAAGCAGGTGACAGCCAGAATTTCTAGCATTTTGTGTGTTTATTCAGAAAATGCTATCCATAGAAGAAAAAACCTAATTAAATTACTCTTTCCGAGCTGAAAGTAATTTCATTTGTTAGCCCTGGTTTATTTGCTTTCATTAAAAAAAAAAGAAATCAAGAAACATCCTACTTTACATCAGGTAACCTATATTTTTCAGAATATTTCAATGTTAGTGGGGAGCTCATTGTGAAGCTTGCTTGTCACTAATCTTCACAACTATGGTGATGGCAAATATTTAATGGCATAACTTTTTATTTATATATATTTTTGTGTATAGGAAGATGCTAACAGTATGCATGCCACAAAATGTATTTCAATTCCTATTGTAGTTTTAATGTATTCTATTTAATAGCATTAGTAGATAAAGAGCTGAATGTGAGCAGAAAAGTAAAAATACTGAGTGTTTTAGCAGATGGTTGCTTAAAAGGAAGCTGTCTTAACCCTTTAATTTAGTAACCTGAAAATAAATTAATTTGCATTATCTGCTGCATGAGGACATCCTTGCATCCTTTATATAGAATTAATTTCTTAAGCATGCTGAATTTTTTTCATTGTATTATCTCTGCTGCGTTTATATAGAATTGATTTCTTAAGCTGTATTTTTACATTATATTAGGGCACTTGGATTTATTTGGATTTTGACTTCAAAATATGTTCATTTTTATTCTGAAAACTTGGGTTTACAATGAATGACAGCACTAATGTTATGTTAATGGAGCCTTCTGTATTTAAAGTGGGAAAGGACTAAGATTTCTTATGATGTCTAACATGTTCAGAGACATCAAAAGTAACAGAAGAGGACTGCCTTCTCCTAGTCAACATGTTTTTCCCCATCCTATTTGAATCTCATTTCAAAGTAAGCTCTGTCAGAAGTGTTTGGCAACTAAATCTCATAGAAGATGCATCATGGGGCTACAGCAGTCCTTGATTCCAGTGAAGAAGTGAGAAGTTCATGTCCTGAAAATGGGCAAGGCTTCTCCAGATGCCAACTAATACTATAGAATACAGAGAGGGAGTCAGGATCTGGAGATCCTATTCCCTCTGAAGGAGCCTGTCCATCACATAGTGGGGACAGAAAGATGTACTTAAGTCTCTTAGTGTGATAGAACACCAAAGTTCCTGGCTTATGCTGTATCTAGAGATAAGGCACAGGAGCTATGGAGAGCTGGCCATTTGGAACCCTTGGCAACAGAGCTCTAACAAAAAAAGTGCCTGGCCTGTATCGACCTGTCTTTCAGTGATCCTGCATTTTTAATTTCCCTCTCAGTTCCCCATATAACATGTGCTTTCTCACAGAAATATCCTGGATGACTGTACTCTGAGGTCAACTAAGCTTTCTGTATTGTTTTCTGAGAGACAACACTTGGTGTGTATCTGTTACAAGATAAAAGTGGAATGACTTAAATTATTGAGGAATAATCAGAAACATAATTTGGGATTCAAATGTTCACAAAGAAAAGAACTTGAGTATTTTGTAAAATGTGTTCCTTTTCAGAAACCTGCATCTTGGGAAACATTTTCTTATATTATCTCAGTTGAAAAACTTTACTCACAACTACAGATGCATAGCAAATTTCAAGATAGTTAAAAGTAAGATTGTCTTTTTACAGCACTTACTTTTTCTGCTTACTGCTTTTTTTTTAAGAAGGTATCCCAGATTTTGGGGGAAGTATGCACAAAACTGGCATAATTCTGAAAACTTGAGAGATTTTTAAAATGCAGTAAGTTTAGTTCATTCACAGCTTCTCAGTTGTCTGACATTGTTCCAGTGTTTCCCACTCTATCTGCCTCTTATTTTATGTAGTAAATGGTCAGGGGCAGGAGCTCTGCTTTATTTTATTTTTATGCTATTAAATACAGTGAAGTCTGTGATTACAGGTCAATTTTCATTATTGTGATAATACACACAATACAGAAATCAAATAGTGGTAATCAATTACTAAACATTGTCGAGATCCATTAGTGTAGCAAATGGCTGTTTGCTAACAGTTGATGAAGTCTGCAGCACTCTGAAATTTTATCTTGGACTTTTGACAAATGCAGGTACTTATACTACCATTTCCCTGGTATCATTGCTATTTAGTTACTATGAACATCATTTGAGTTTTATAATATTTCTGCTTGGTACTGTTGACCAAGGAGCGAGATATATCTGCCTAAGAGGGTTGTCTGTTAACGTAGTAATGATAATTTTACGTGTTGTAAAAATTTCTTTCTGTAGAATTGCATTTACTTTGTTCACACTCAAAATTACAACTGTTTCTTAAAACTTTCCGCTGCAGCGTTTTACCAATGAGGATCATTTGGCTGTCCATAAACATAAACATGAGATGACACTGAAATTTGGTCCGGCTCGTAATGATAGTGTCATTGTGGCTGGTTAGTATATGCTTTTATAACTAGTTTATTCACTTCTCTGCTGGAATGGGCATACATTTTATGTATTTTCTGTACATAATGCATAGACTTATGATAAGAGAATATGAAACATTTTCTTCACTATAGTTTTCTGCCATGTGTGCTTAGGCAATATTTTCTTACATAATTAGCTTTTGTCAGAATTTGAAGCCAGTATTATTCTCCGTAAGTAACTTTTATTTGGATCTGATACATGATCTTAAGTATTTTTCAATTGTCAGTACTTTAATAATTGATTAAATTATGTAATAAGCATTCAGTAAGAACACACACTAACAAAGGCTGTGCCTAACAGGATTTATAAGTAGATTAAACTGTATTTAAGTTTTAATTATTGGTTGATACTACATGTCTCTTCAATTTTAAAATATGCAGTGGTTTTTTACATACTATGGTAACGTGAGAAGAATGAATTGGTAATTATTATTCTTTAAATGGCATAGTAGAAGAAAGATACAAATTTTTTGTTTTAATTTTAACTTCAATTCAAAATACTTTTACTGTATTTCCAACTCTGAATTCATGGTATACCCTTGGTCAGTTGTAACTAACTTTTTTTGTGTGTCCAGGATCAGAAGTAATCACCAGTGGATGATTGATTGCATTATAAATTTTAAAGTTCTTGAATGAAGATAGCACATGCTAATTATTCTAAAGTTACTGTCAGACTGGTTTTTTTTCAGTGGTGCAGCAGCCTAAATGAACTTCACAAAGGCTTTCAGATGTTTTCTGAATTTTTTTCCTTATCAGTGGCTAATTTGTTAGGATTAGCAGACAAAAAAATTTGTTACTCTTAAACCAGCAGTTATGCATTTTGAAATTCTAAACGTGATCCTCAGCAATGCTACCCTAAGAAAGGGGACCTATCAAATAATCAGGTGTTTGAGAATGAAACCATGGCAGTGTCTGTTTTTGCAGCCACATTCCAGCGTATGAACTGTTAGTCGTAAATGCCAGCTTACGTTAGTAAGATGCACATAATACCACTTTACAATATTTTAAATGCAGGTAACTTTGTGACAAACATGGTTAATTTTGATCTGGTAAGTGAAAAAGGGGGAATTTACATAGTGCCAAAAACTTCATAGAAAGGCTTTTTTGAAACTGCTTCATGCAATAGTCACCCAGATAGCAGAAGTCTTATGATTCCAGCTTGACTATACAGGCATCATAGGAGTCAGTACAATCTTGTGTACGATATCACACTTCCTTTTAGAAATTCCACACACTTGAAAGTAATCACTGTTCTTTTTGCAATATGAGAAGAAAGGAGTAAACTGTCTGTGAGGTGTGCACTTTTCTCTCTCTCTTTTTTTTTTCCTTTTTAATTAAAGCCTTCGCGTAGGCCTTATCTTTGTCTGAAAATAGAGCCTGCTTGCTCACTGAAGTGATCTGCTATGCTAGACTAGGCACTTGAGAATAGCTCCCTCTGGTTTCTGGACACAGGCAGAAGAAATGCTTTGATACCCTCCCAAAACTATAAGGGGCTTACTGGTTTGCAAACTTCAGTTGCTTGTCTCCAGCAGGTGGAGTATGCCTTCTGGTTGGCCTCCCTGCAAGGCAGGAAGGAGCCTGCTTGCAATGCCTAAGAGAGTTCTTAACCACGTTGTCTCTTTCTGTTTGCTTTTATTCTGAAAAATATTTACGATAAGTAGGTTAATAAATGGTATTTTTAAAATAAAATTTTGGGGGTTTTGTACACTTCATTTCAGATCAGACTCCAACACCAACTCGATTCTTGAAGAACTGTGAAGAAGTGGGCTTATTCAATGAATTAGCAAGTCCTTTTGAAAATGAGTTTAAAAAGGCTTCTGAAGATGACATTAAGAAAGTATGTTCAAAAACTTTTTCTTCTCAGAACTTCTACTTTTTTTGTATCAGAAATTCCATTTCAAAAAGCAAACTTTGGATTTATATATTGCCTTCTAAACTATACCAATAATCATTTGCCAGCTGCTTGTATATGTTGTATGGAGATAATACAAATCTAAGATTACTATTCTCAAGGTTAGTTTACCTGATTAATTTTGCATAGTTAGCATGGACAATGGAACACATTGACTTTTTCTTAATTCTTTAAGTATCTAGTCTATATCTGTTAAAGTTAATCATTAGCTTTGATTCAAATTTTATTAGACCCTGAATAAGCAGAAAATAATTCTGAAAAGTAAAGAGGTTTTGCAGAAAGAAAAACATACATTTGCAAGAAACCAATGTGAAAAGAATAGTATGTGAACACTGACTATTTTGCTTAGTTTTAAAATACCAATGTTATTCGAAGAACCAATAGTCATGATAATCAGAGTTAAATACTAACTAGATTTAAAGAATTGTCAGTAATTTGGTTATAATTGATTTCAACATATAGTGAATATACTTTTGCTGATAAATTATTGATCACAACCTAAACATCTACTTTTTTCTTAATGTACAGATCAAAATAGAGGAAAAATTTGGACTGTATCTGTTTAGCAACTTCATGGTTTTATGAGGAACTTCCCATACATTTAAATGTTGTTTCTTCTATTTATTTTTGTACTTCCCAGTCATAACTGGTTAGGGGCCCAAACATTTAAACACTTCTGCAAATGAAAAATTTTGTTCAATGTCCCCTTTGAAAAATTTTGCCTTTGGTTGATTACCTGGTTGACTTCCAGAGGCAGTGATAAAAAAATGTATTTTTGTACTTGTGTATACAGATTTTGTAGAATCATTATCTGCGTTTTCTTTGTTTCAATAAAGATTTTAATAGGTACTCATGAATAGGATGGATTATTATCCATTCCTTACAAAGCCTTACCCTTGCTTTGTTACCACAACTATACCAAATCATTATTTTTAATTTTTTTTTTAAATTGGTGTATGCTAACTGTTCTTAAAACACTACATATGGTAATACCAATTCTGGATTTACTAATACTGTCTTTTCTGTGTAATTCACCACTGCCTTGGAAGAGGTAATAGGCATTGCAAAATATTTTAAACATTTTAGCAATTTTTTTCATTTATACTAATTTTCCAAGCTACCCTGTGTGTTATGAGAAGAAACACAGTCCTGCCGTATTTCTGGTTGATTAATATACATAAGCAATCATGGCAAGGGGTGGAAAAATTTGCCATAATAGCACACTTTCTAGGGCGTTGATAGTTGGGGGTTTTTTTCTGTAGTATTTCATATTCAGACGTGGTATGAAAAGAGATTCCACTTTTAACAGTCTTCCCTGCCCATTAGTAATATATTCCTTAGGAAAACTAGGAATTGAATTGAAAAAAGCATCTAGAAGAATGTAAATACAAGATGAGCTTTGGGGGAAGTTTCTTTCAGAAGTATGTGTATAGCAGACCAGATTGGAGTATAGGCTTTCAAATCTAAAGTATTGCTTTAAGTAATTTTATAACTTAATTTCTTTGTGGTATTTCAGATGTCCTGGTGGATTTTATCTGTGTAGTAACATAAAACTTGCTTTTTCAATAATTATTTGCTGCAATAAGTTTGAAATTAATTGTCCACTGTAGCTTTCTTAACTTGGAAATGTAGTGAGGATTTTGTGCTTTGTAGCATGTGATACAATAATTTATAGAAGGATAATACCTTCTTTTAACTGTAATTTTTAAGTGTAGCACAGTCCTTCCTCAGCTATAATTTTCCTGTGACTGGGGAAAGAGAAACTTTAAGAGTGTTTTAACTTTCAAGAAGAAAATACTTGGTTTGACATTGGTATTGAAAGACCAAGCGTTACTGAAGCGTTACTGTTTGTGCAGATGCTGGAAAAATAGCCTTGACTGGTAATGCATCTGCATCAAGATCTTCCAAACATCAGCACCTGTCTGTTGTTATAAGGCTGATATTTCTCTTTAGTTGTTTACATTTTCTTGCATATTTTAATTTTTTAGAGTAATTACAGTAATTTTGCTTTACACTGTTGCTCTTAGATGCCTCTAGATCTGTCTCCTCTTGCAACACCAATTATAAGAAATAAAATTGAAGAACCTTCTGTTGTAGAGACAACTCATCAAGATAGTCCTTTACCTCATCCAGAGTCTACTACCAATGATGAAAAGGTCAGAACCTTTGTTTGTTTGTTTGTTTTGGAATTTATTTTTTGAGTCTTCTGATGATCTGCAAGTTTGTTGTACACGATGATAACCACAGTACTTAACTGGTTGAAAGGAAAAGAATTTTTGTTTGCCATATTCCTGTGGATATATACTTAATTGTTCAATTCTTTAGTTAGCTTTGCTCACCACAATTATTTCTTTGCCTCACACTGGCCATCCAGTAAAGCTAGAAAGGAAACCAAATTTAATATTCATGCTGTGTTAGAAAATGCTAAAGGGGCCCTTTATTCTGTTTTATGTATCATCGTTCATAAAGCAAAAAAAGTTCAGTTTCTTTGATTATTTTTTTAATATTGTCAACAGTTTGCTACTCTTCATGTGTACATTTTTATCCTATGTTTTATCATAAATTGTTTTGTAGAACAGCAGGGGATGTTTTACAAAAATGTACAGAGATGAGTGGGCTGACTTTCAAAGCTAAGCACCAGATAATTTTGTTTCAAGTTTTATACTCTTTAAGCTATAGCAGTATGTTTAAAAGTGGTGATCACAGGCATTTGCTTGTTTAGTGTTTACTTGAATATTCATAGAAGACTGAGGTATTGTCTGTCACTAGAGGATGTTGCAGTCAAACCAGTTTTAGAACTATTGCTCTAAAGAAGAAATAAATGGTTTAATAGTAATGATAACTTCGATATGTGACTTGCAGTGTTTCCATCATGTCGAGTTCTCTTGAAGAACACAAAATGAAGCAAAATCAGTGAAATGAACTAATTTATTGCTATTCCTACTTCAGTAAATAAAAATATTAGGAGCAGAACATAATAAAGCAATATGGTTGCTCTAGTCAGTCTTTTTTCTATGTGCATCTTCAGTGGGCAGTCTGCATTTGAGGGACTTAGATACCTTATTCCCAAAAATCAGCAGGACTTTTTAGGATCACAGGGTAATTCAGGTTGGAAAGGACTTCAGGATTTCCTGGTCCAACTTCCTCCTCAAAGCAGGGGTTAACTCTGAGGTGAGACCAAGTTACTCAGGGCTTTACGCAGTCTGGTCTTGAAACCTCTGAGGAAGGAGGCTGCACAGCCTCTCAGTGATACCCATTCCATTGCCAGGCTGTCCTTGTGGTGAAAGTATTTTTCTTTGGATCCAGTCTGAACCTCTCTGGTTTCAACTTGCACCCCCTTCTCTCATCCTGCCAACAGACACCAGTATGAGAAGAGCCTTAAGTGTGTGACCAAAATTTAAGAGAGTTTCAATTCAGATTTGTCTTTACAAAGCTTCGCTGAGTTTTATTAGTTAGCAAGGATGAGTAATCATAGGTAATCAAGGCAATCGTGTAGTCTCAAAAATAGTAAAGTAGTTTAAAGGAATACATGTAAAGAGCTGCTTGGATTAAGCAAATCACAGCCCAAATCTTAAGTCTTCTTTATTTCATTTCTTCTTTATTTCAGAGGTTAGTTTATTTTTTCACTGCAAATACTTACTCTAAGTACTCTAATTTTGGCAGGAGATAATATTAATATCTTTATACAGTAGTGGTTCAGTATCTCTTTAGCATCATTACAAGTGAAAATTATATCTCAATGCTTGGCAGTACTTATAAACTTGTCTCATTCATGATGTAATTTCAGTGTTGTCACTGTAACAGTGCTGAAGTGAAAAGCTGCTGCTGCTCAATGCTGTTCTGATGTCTGATTGTAGAGACAAGCTGAGCAAGGATGAGGGTGCTGCTTGGAGTGTGCTGCTGCTGAATGTGGCCTGCAGAAGTTGAGAAATGTGAGCAGAGTGTTGCTGTTTTCTCAGTTAGATTTTTATATTCTCCTTCTGTAGATGTATTGAAGGAGGAAAGGGTTTTTTTCAGGGCATAGCTGGTTTTAAAATACATATGCCACTGTAACTATTTCATTGGCTGAATATATTTTAGTAGCCTTAAATGATTACAGCCTGTTAATGTATGTGCAAGACAGTTCTAATTTTCCTTGTAGTTGTCAAAGGAATTTCTTAGAGACTCTTAAAAAATTATGCTTAATTCTTTTCCTAGTTTTCCAAGAGTTCCCTGAGTTCCATTAGCCTTCAATAAGCGTTGATATTCTCCTTTGAATAGATCAAGGTATCATTAGAAGTATATAAAGCCTTTTAGCCTTAAAATAATAAGCAAATGAAATCTAATTTATTCTTTGAGAACTTTCAAACTCATTGTAGTTGCTTATTAATAGTACTTCAAAGGGTGACAGTTTCACAAGTTGCTTAGTTGTTGTCAGATAGCTAATTGCCTAACTTAATTATTTTAAAACCAATTGTTTTCTTACAGTAATAATCAATTACAGTATTAGTTCTGGCCATCTACATTTCTGTGTAAAGAATTCTGTATATTCACTGATAGCATTAGGAAGTTATTGCATGATATTTGCTTTTAGATACAAAATACTTGCAAATATGCATCTCTGAAAACACTTCTTAAATAAAGTAACTGTCCTGTTCTGTAAAATATTTTCCAATTCAGTGGTTTTTAGTTCGAGTTGGAGAGGGCCTTTAAATAAGTCTCTAATATCTTTGAATAGGCTTAAACTTCTTTCTTGTGAAGGTGGATAAAGGTAAGATGACTTTGTCTTAATCTCGTGATTGCAAATTAATCTGTTTTTCATGTTCTTTAGCAGAATATATTTACAAACTATTTTATTTCAGACAAAATTTATACTTGATTAGTGCAATGCTTTGATGACCAATTAGTATGTTCTATCAGACTGGTGTGCCAATGGTTTTTTTATATGCTAATAAAATGTCAGTTTCCTTTAAATACATAACTTCTTAAATCTGCAGCTTGTGTTACTATCACATTGTTGCAGTAACTAGCACATGTTTGCATTTTTCAGTGTAGCATAGAGCAAGTTAGTGTAAGAAGTAAAGAGGAAGTTGAAAATACTTTGTTTTCAACTGTATAAACACACTTGTCAGTAAATGTGTTATTCCTTTAATGGTTGAGGATCGTTTCTGGTCTTTCAAACAAAGTGCAAATGCTATCTTTAATAACACACAGAAATAATTGTGTGCATGTGAGGTTTCTGTTTTCAGAATTTCATAGATTTATTTCAGAATTTTATACATTAATCTTCTGACCGTTGCTGAAATCTGGTTTCCATAGATCACTTTGTCTAAAAGTTGCAAATTGCCTTTTTCCTAGCAGGGGATCAAGCCAGGGAGAGACCCAGTTTTACAGTCGGTATTTTTAGAACACCCATCAATTAAGCTGTTATTAATGGCCAATAAGTATTCACAGAGTGGCATAACTTACTCGCTCGTTCATACATAGTTACCTGGTTGCAGCAACAGTTGGGAGGCCAATCCCAGCTGCTTGCCCAGAGGTAGAAGGTTTTACTGACATGCCAGTGACTTCTAGGTGGGTGTTCAGAAAGTGTTCAAGGTCATGTTGGATGGGGCTCTGACAAACCTGATCTAGTGAAAGATATCCCTGCCCCTGGCAGAAGTGTTGGACTAGATGATCTTTAAAGGTTGCTTCCAACTCCAACCATCCTGTGATTCTATGAAAGTCCTTCAAGGGGTCCATTCTTTCATCAAATATATATATAATCCTGTAGTCGTTGTTCGCATATAGCAGCCACCGTGGTTTTAGATGTTGTCTGAATTGTACAGCATGTTCATGCTAGCGTACAGATTCAGCTGGTATTCTGAGTCTATGAATCATTGCAAATTCAACAGGGCCAGTTTTCTCTGGAGCTTATCTGTTCTTGGGAGATTTTTGCACACTGCCTCTCAGCACTTTTCTTCTTGGCTTTCTGTATTTTGGTAGCTATTTCCCCACCCCCACACACAGGTACTTACAGAAGCCATGGGCACAAACCTATACAGAAGGGGCTGTTATGGCGTTACTGTTGTTGAGAATGTGTGAATATCTGGTTAGTTTACATTTTTGTATTACAGCTATATACATGGCTCCATGGCTGCTGTTAGCTGACTGACTTTTTCCCCTCTTTTATGGAAATCAGAATTACTTTGCCATAGCCACTTGTTCTGTGGTCTTCATATATCTACATATACATTTATACATATACCTTTATATCTATGTAGTTGCCATGTATGAAGGTGTTTCAGGTGAAAGGAAGAACAAGAAAAAGAGCTCTTCAACCTCTCTTGGCTGTTAGGGGCAAGCATGGGTGTGTTCCTGTGTCAGATCCCTACAGTGGGAATGGACTTTCTAGTGGCTCCTTGCTCACAGTAACAAGATGGGTAATAGTGGCAAACAGCAAGCAGGAAAGGGTGAAGCTGAAACCAGTGAAGAATGACACAATATTAATTTCCGAATTGACCATTGCCAAAAGATTATCAGGGCAAGTATTCTCCCCTTATACCTTCCTCTGATTTCCCAGTCAAGCAGTTTGGTCTCCTGTATGTTTTCCCTGTGGCTCTTCTCACTGAATAAGATCTGTATAGCTGTTAATACCAAATCCCTTATTTGCAGAGGAGTGTTTAATCCTGTCCTAAGAATATGCATTAGTCAACTCTTCCCAATTTTTAATTCTGTTTCTGCAATTTCATACTGGATGTTTTCTTCTTTTGACTGAATGCTCATCTGTAATTCTAGGCACTGTGTTCAGATATTATAACATTTATAAATATACCAGATTGATACTAAAGAAAAAAATTCTTGCTTTCCTCAGTACAACTCACTGTTATTCTCCAAAAACTTATTCACTGTAAATAAATACTCTTTTAGGTCCCTTGGAAAAGCCTGAATGAACTAATGAACCCTGATGACAAATCTAGCCTCTGAGCTTTTGAAGGGAGAAAACTTCATCATCTAAAGTCCTTTCTTTTTTAAAGCCCGCAGTTTGCCAGCCTACTTATAGTTCTATGAAGTGTTCAGAGGAGCACATGCATTTTGCAATGGATGTATAAAAAGAAAAAAAAAAAATCTTTAAGACAACTAAGTCCTTACTGCTTAAATCTTTGTAGATGAATTTTAAAAACTTAAGCTTAATTCAGACAAATGGTAATCAACGTAGCCTATATGACACAGGTATGAGATGTTCTCTTTGAATTCGATTTAACAGTGGAGCAACTAAAGTCTGCTGGTCATAAGAGTGTAGTTTTATGTGCCATTGATTGCAGTAGCTAGTGTCAAAAGAATTAATAACTTGGAAAAATCCTGTCTGAAAGTAAACCTGAAGTTTGACAATATCAAAGATTTCCTGAGAAGGAAGGCATTGCTTACAATAAGGCATTTCTACGTTTTCAGAAACAGCAAATGCAGGTACTACATTCTAATTGATAATGTCCTTTACCTGATTGCTAAGAATTATAGTCAGTTCTGTCTCCTATTTACTTGCAGCTGAGGAAATTTAATTTCTATGCTCAAATCATTTCTTCTGCATCAGGATACTCATATTTTGCAAAGCTATGAATGTAACACTCCAAATATTTTTAACTTGGTAGCACTTCAGTTAAGAGAAGTACATGGGTAAGGGATAAAGGCTTAAAAAAAAGACAGATTTTTTTTTTCCTTTTTACTGAACTGTAAAACTCTTCTGTTTCTCTTTTGTTTAAATCTGGAACAATGGACTGAAACTGAAATGTACATAAGGACACCATAAAATGTTTTCCTTATTCAGAGTGTGGGTAGACATGATGGTGCTGATAGCGCCATGAGTTTCTTGGCAAAAAAAACCCAACCTGATCAAAACTGAATTATAATTAATAGTGGGCTTAGCATAAATTGAGCCAGGGTTTGTCATAAAACTAAAATCAGTGTTGTTGGAACAATTTCAGTTTGGTTTAAATGATTCATCTGAAGGTTTGGGGATTTTTTTATGTTTTTAATTGTATAACTGCTTCTACTTGCATAATGTTATAGAAATTCTGATTTGTTCCATCAAACTGTGTTCATTTAACAGTCGGAATTAATGGTCTATAATTGTATTTTACAAACTGATTAATCTTTTGTTTTTCCTCAGGAAGTGTCACTGCAGCAGACTGCACAGCCTACATCAACGATAGTTCGTCCAGCATCGCTACAGGTTCCTAATGTACTACTTACAAGTTCTGACTCAAGTGTTATTATTCAGCAGGCAATACCATCACCAACATCTAGTACTGTTATTACCCAGGCTCCATCCTCTAACAGACCAATAGTGTAAGTTACATAAATCTTAGTAAAATGTTTTCTTACAGAATTTGAAAATATTTTGTCTTGCTTACTTTCAGTTGCTGTTTCTGCAGTTAATGTACAAATTTGAGATGCTTTGGTGTAATGTGGTGCTTTACTACATATGAAACATACAACTTTCACTACATGTGAAGTATAATTCCATGTTCTCTACATTACTAAGTTCATATTTTTTGATCTCCAAATAAATATTACATTACAACTGTAAACAAAAAAAAACCACAAACAAACAAAAAAACCAATTTAAAATAATGTGTAAACTTGTTCTCTTTTCTGGATAAGTTTTCTTTTATATAGTTCATTCCTTTTTCAGTCCAGTTCCAGGTCCTTTTCCTCTGCTGTTACATCTTCCTAATGGACAAACCATGCCTGTTGCTATTCCTGCATCTATCACAAATTCTAATGTGCATGTCCCTGCTGCAGTTCCAGTAAGTAAGCATGATGCTATATTAATTTGAAAGTGGAGCAGATTTGCATAAGTGCAGCATAGAACTTCATTTTAAGCAGCTTGATAGCTGTTTTGTCTTCAGAGGGTAGTGCTGTCATGTGCTCTCTATTATGATAACATACTCAGGTTTTCTTCATTTTTATACTTTATCTGGTCAGCTTGTTAGACCTGTCACCATGGTGCCTAGTATCCCAGGAATCCCAGGGCCTTCCTCCCCACAGCCAGTGCAGTCTGAGGCTAAATTGGTAAGTGAAAAACTCCATTATTCCTCAAGAAGAATAACTTGAGAAATTAATTAAATTCTGTTGCTTTTTAAAACAGCTTTAGTTTTCTTTTGTTAGTCTAAATTCTGCAAGTACAAATTTAATAAAACCAGAAAAATAACAGCTGCATTTATTTTACAGTTCTTTCAAATTCCAACCTATGTTAGTTTGGTTGTTAATAGTCATTTTGATCTTATTTTCAATCATTCTTTTAAATGAACTAGATTTTTAACTAAACTCCTTCTTGTCCTTGTATTGGAGGATAGCAAATATTATCTGGAAGAAAGACAAGATTAATAGCATGTTAACAGTGAACATCACCTTCAGAGAAGCAGAATATGTTTCCTCCCAAAGGATATGATATTTCTTTAAAAATCTAGAGAAAGAAGAAGGTTTTTTTAACAATGTTTTCAGAATCTCAACTGAATATAGTCCATTTGGTGAGAGTTATGTATTACTGACATACTTAGGAAATTGTTTTGTGTGGAGGTTGTTTCTCTTGTGTTGGGGCAGTTTTGGGGGTTTGGGGATTATTTGGGAAAATCATGAGTAAAACAAGCAAAAGAAAGCTTGTTTTTTTAAAATATTAGTGATCCAGTTACGGTGGTAGTTTAAATTAATCAATGTCTCAAAAAAATTTCTGCAACATTAGGTAGTTGCTTCTCTGCTGTCTTGTTTGTTTGTTCCAACTGTTCTAAAGCAATAGAAAATATATTATTAAACAATAATTAACACATTTATATATTTACAAGATGCCTCTGTAAACAGTGTCTGTCTTGTGAAGTAGTGTTCCTCTTCTGGCTCTGTGCTAAAAAAGAATTAGGAACACCTGCTACCTAAAACATATTTTTGTACATCAATATAGATAAGTGGGAGGATGCCCTTAACATCCTTCGATATCTCATTTCTCTCAACCTAAACCTGTGGGCTTTCTTTCCTTACCCATTTTCTCTCCTCAATGCACAATATGAAAAACTGAGTCTGGGAATACTAATTATTCTGCTGTCCAGAGTAATGGCATTCCTGCATAGTGGGCACACTCGACCACATTCACCAAATACTGAAATTATTGTGGAGAGCTGGTCACCAGTGCATTGACATTTCTTAATGCTGTCAGGTCTTCCTTCATTTTCCTCCTCTGTTGCACACGATGACTTTTAAAATAATAGAGAGGGACAGAAAGGAAGAAGGTCTGTCTCTGTGCATCCTTGTCCCCCTAGGAATGGGAAAAGGAATCCTTTAATACCTGAGGAAATACTTATCGGCTCTGATGAGATGAATTTATCTTAAATCCAGGAGAGAACATTGTAAGACAGTGAAAACAAGAGCTGTTTTCTCAGAAATTGCACGTTCCTTAGAGTCAGGAGACTCATGCACTGAGTGTGAAATCCAGGAGGAACTGGTTCCAAACAATTTTTTAGATGAGCAAGAAGTTAGGTTTTTAAGCATATTACTGAGTGATTTGCTTTTACAAACCTTTAAAGAGGGGAAGGAAATACATGTATGTGGTGAAGACTTTGATCTCACATTGGAAGAAGCAATCACTCAGATGCAAAGAAAAACAAAGATCATTAGACTTAAAATTTAACAGTCTCATTAGTCTTCTCGTTAGAATTTAGCTAATATATGCACTTCAGTGATTGCTTATCTTTTTTTAAGTGAGACTGTAAAAAGAGTATTTGCAGTATTTCTTCTTTCCTTTCTTGTCGCTTAATATAAAGCATGAGCAGAATTCAAGAATATCAGAATTATGTATATTTCTTATGCTCATTTACTTCTATATAGTGCCTGTTCACAAAAATAAAAAACTTTATTTCTTATCACTCGTAAAGTAAAAGCAATTTAATGAGAAACTTTATGTAGAAAAGCTTCCAACAGGAAGACTAACTATGCCGTGTGATGCATTGTTGGCAGAAATGGGATGGTTTATTAACTGTAAAGTTCCATTTAATTTTTAAAATTTAAGTCTTTGTGATGCCAAATCCTTTCTTTTTCATGTATCTCTTGAAAATAATTTTGCTTGCTACATACTAAATTCTGCAAAGGTATGGTAATCAGGTTTATTTTTCACTTGTGTTCCTGGTTAAGCCAACAGAAGACTTAATATTTAGTTTTACAGCTACTTGTTTGCTTTTTATTTCCTTAATACTTCACATTTAAAGTTGAAATATAAGCTATTACACTGAAATTTATTAAGTGTATGGTGTATCATTCATCACAGTCTGTTTCACCTATTAACAGGATACTGCAATTTGTGGATTTATTGGTATGTTTTAGTTAGCAGAACACTGGGAACACTTCCTGTGTCCTTTTGCCTACATTTCTCCCTCATGCTGGGAGGCAGTCCTGAAGGGCAGAGGAGTCTAGGAAGGTTAGCGACCTGCTACACCACTTAGACACACGCAATTCTACGGGGCCAGATGGGATCCACCCAAGAGTACTGAGGGAGCTGGCAGAAGTGCTCACCAGCCTACTTTCCATCACTTTATCAGCAGTCCTGGCTAACTGGAGAGGTCCCAGTTGACTGGCAGTTAGCAAATGTGATGTCCATCTACAAGAAGGGATGGAAGGAGGATCTGGGGAACTCCAGGCCTGTCAAGCTGACCTCAGTGCCAGGGAAGGTTATGGAGCAGATCATCTTGAGTGCCATCACATGGCAAATACAGGACCAGGCAATTGGGCCCACTCAGCATGGGTTTATGAAAGGTGGGTCCTGCTTTTGACTAACCTGATCTCCTTCTATGGTAAGGTGACCCACTTAGTGGATGAGGGAAAGGCTGCAGATGTGTCTACCTAGACTTTAGTAAAGCCTTTAACACCATTTCCCACAGCATTCTCCTGGAGAAACTGGCTGCTCATTTTTTGGACGGGCATACTCTTCACTGGGTAAAAAACTGGCTGGATGGCTGGGCCCAGAGTTGTGGTGAATGGAGTTAAATTCAGCTGGCAGCCAGTCACAAGTGGTGTTCCCCAGGGCTCAGTATGGGGGCCAGTTCTGTTTAATATCTTTATCAGTGATCTGGGTGAGGGGATTGAGTGCACCCTCAGTAAGTTTGCAGATGACACCAAGCTGGGTGGTAGTGTTGATCTGCTCAAGGGTAGGAAGGCTCTACAGAGGGAAATGGACAGCCTCGATTGATGGGCCAAGGCCAACTGTGTGAGGCTCAACAAGGCCAAGTGCTGGGTCCTGCACTTGGGTCACAACAACCCCATGCAGCGCTACAGGCTTGGGGAAGAGTGGCTGGAAAGCTGCCTGGCGGAGAAAGACCTGGGGGTGCTGCTTGACAAACGGCTGAATATGAGCCAGCAGTGTGCCCAGGTGGCCAAGAAGGCCAACAGCATCCTGGCCTGCGTCAGAAAGAAGTAGTGTGACCAGCAGGAGCAGGGAAGGGATTGTTCTCCTGTACTCGGTGCTGGTGAGGCCACACCTCGAGTACTGTGTTTGGTTTTGGGCCCTTCACTACAAGAAAGACACTGAGCTGCAGGAGCACATCCAGAGTAGGGCAGCAAAGCTGGTGAAGGGTCTAGAGAGCAAGTCCTACGAGCAGTGGCTGAGGGAACTGGGGTTGTTAAGTCTGGAGAAAAGGAGGCTGAGGGGAGACCTTATTGCTCTCTACAACTACCTGCAAGGAGGTTGTAGTGAGGTGGGCGTCAGCCTCTTCTCCCAAGTAACAAGTGAAAAGATAAGAGGAAAACGGCCTCCAGTTGCACCACAGGAGGTTTAGATTGGATATTGGGAAAAATTTCTTCACCAAAAGGGTTGTCAAGCATTGGAACAGGCTGCCTAGGGAAGTGGTGGAGTCACCATCCCTGGAGGTGTTTAAAAGACATGTAGATGTGGTGCTTAGGGACATGGTTTAGTGGTGGACTTGGCAGCGTTAGGACTTGATTATCTTAAAGGTCTTTTCCAACCTAAACGATTCTATGAAGTCTGTCAGCCTAGTATCCTTAGTGTTTTTTGGACAGAAAGCTGGATGAAGGGGTGAAGCTGCGATGTTCCCTTCTCAACAATCAAGGCCCAGGAGTCAGGATTTTTATGGCTCTTTGGAATTTTCTTAGCTGTTGTTTTATTTTATTTGTTATTTATTATTTGGAGAAATTTTTTTTTGCTCTTTATAGACAGACCTTGCAGTCTCATGGATTTTTTCATATTGCATTATAAAATGTAGAAATAGAATATGTAGCAAATACAAAAAACATGCTTGAATAGTTTCCTAACACTGCAACTATTCCTCAGATATTAAAGTAAGTTTGGTAGTGTATGGGATGCAAAATTTGGAAAGTTAACGTGTTTTTTCCTATCTCCAAAGAGTTTTGTCATATATGCTTTTGGCCATAGTTGTTTGAATCTTTCTTTTATTCAAAGACCATACTTTCCTAATATGGTATGCTGCATTTTCTACTATCGTATGTATGACAATACTGTCTCAAGGTATTCTTACTTGACACAGATCTACCTACTTCAGAGGTTGAGTAAAATTCTTGAAGAGCTGTTTGCAGTAACTTTGTCATTTCAAGATGCAATATCCCCAAATTGCTGACTTGGTATCAGATATAGCTGAAGTGTTATCAGATATAGACCTGTCCCATGTAGGAGGCACAACTCCTTATGTTTTGGCTGAAATACCTGGTACAAACCAAGGCAGGAGCCAGGCACTTCCCTTCATTTGTGCTTTGTGCCTTTCTTTACAGAGGCTATTTCTGCAGTTCATTTCTTGCATGACATTTCAAGGAACTAACATATTTTAGTTTTGTAATAAGAAAAGCACTTTGTGCTCTGATTTCATTTCTTGTCTCAATCATTCATTTCTTTTACCTGTTTACAAAAGGCTACTGTTGTGTAGACTTCCTTTTTTTTTTTTTAAGTGAAGGTGAGAAAAATCAAATCAGAGATTGTAGTGCCATTATTTCCTAATGCTATGGTGTTTAATTATTTAAATATGGATTTGGGGAACTTAATTTCTATATTTTTATTAATGTGAAAACAAAACACTTTTCATCTATCTTGATGAATACCTGTTGTTTCCTTCTGAGTTGCATATACCAAATTGTACATAAAGCATCATATATTTCTTTATATAAAATAATGAATGAACTTCAGTGAAAAAATCCTGACATTTTGATTTCTAAAAGCTAAAGCTTAAAATAACTGGCAGAAGACGTCTTTGGTAATGGGCCTAGGATGCCTTCCTATAACACAATTAAAATTTTTCTTCAGCTATCCTAGAAGTCTTAAAACCCTTTAAAGATAAGGGAACTAACATACTTGCTGGATATTTTTTTTCCCCCACTATGGGCAGCTTTTGGAGACTTTTTTTCAGTTCATAAATGGGCTCTCTTACAACATTTGATAGTGTTTTTAGATTAGAGTATCCAAACTTAATGCATAATAATCAGAACTGTGCATATTTATTTCTGTATTTGGTAAAGTTTTCAGTCTGAAGGGTCAAACCCCTTCAGTGTGGCAGTTTTGGTTATTCATGTGAAGTGAGTTACTGAGATGTCACATCTAGGACTCTATTCTTTCTTTGCTGAAATGCTCTTTTCTCTGGTTACTCTTAAAGTTGCCTGACACTAACAGATGAATTCCATGGAGGGACAGTTGCACGTGAGAACAGGTTCACTGAGTGAAATGGCAGGTAGAAAAATGTATACAAACTGCAAGGAATAATGACTGGGAGGAAAAAAAAAAGTAGTAAACAAAAAAAAACATAAAAGCTGTGAGAGACAAAAATTTAAAAATGCAGTGAGCCAAATCCTTATGATTGGTGACATTATTGCAAGAGGCTCCCAACTGAAACAGCTGAAATTTAGTGGAAGAGTGAGTTAAGCACAATCTTAGTGTCTGCTTCAGCACAGAAGCATATACAGTGCTGTATGTGTTTCAGTGCTATGGGATAATTACATTAAATTAGATTGTATTTTAATTTTATTGTCCAATATTGAAGTTATTGTAGTGAACATAGCTGGTCCGTTCACACCTGGGGAAGACACTGTTACTATAGTTTTGAACATTCTCCAATCTTTTTTTTCCTATTGCTTGTAGAACTGAAGTAAAATATGACCAGAAATTTTATTCAGACACAAGCTATCTTTTACTGCTATTCTTTTGAAAATCTCCTTGTATCTTGTATTGAGAATGACATTCAGTAGGAGTGAAGATGAGTTTCAGATTTCTGTGGCACACTTAGTAATATAAATTGTCAGGTTTTCTGACATGACTCCATATTTGTTGTTATGCTAAAGAAACTAACTTCCACATACTTAAGTAAAATCAAATGCCTAAGTCAGTTTTGTGGAATTTTAGAGAGGCTTAGAAGTAGATGCAATAACTGTGTTTTTAAAAAAAAAAAAACAAAAAAAAAAACAAAAACAAAACTTCCTTACTAAGATAAGGATGCATGATTCTAAATATTACGGAATTGCTTCTGATCTTTTTGTAAGAAGATCTGTAACTGTATGCTTTCTGTATATGAAATGTGAGCCATGAGTTACTCCTAGTTATACAACATCCTTTTTTTGAGCGTACAGCTTCTGGATGCAAACTTAATGTTCAGACCCTTCTGCATGGATTGCAGAAGTTTCCGAAGAACTTAAAAATTGCTTTAACGCTGAATGTTTCCCTCTGTCTCCTCCTACCTGTATAAAACCTTTTGTCACAATCTGAGAAATACCTTGCACACAGTGGGCGACCAGTAGGCTTTCTGCAGGAGGTTTCTACTGAGAAGTGACAGAGGGCAGCTTGGCAAATGTTCAGAAACGGACATTAACTTGCTGGAGCCCGGCATGGGACCTTGTGTTCAGCAGAATTCTTCTGACCTGTCTCTCTGCATGCCGAGCTAATCAGCAAACACCTAATGAGCCTACTCGAAAGAAACAGACCCTCTCACAACCTACTTCATTTTCGTATGTTCTCTGGGGGTGAAGAGACAAGACTTCATAAGGACTGATGATGCTGCAAAGACCACAATAATGATAATTAACTTGCTGAATTTAGAAGATTATGCTGTTAATTAGTTGCAAAATAAAGATAAGTAATAGAGCAGCAGATGGTAGGATAACACCCAGGAGAAGGAGGGTTATTACTCTGATGAGCTTTTGTGGCAGATATGAAATATGGATCTGAGTTTTTCACAAATTGTTTCTGGAGAATATTATCTCGTTTCTCTGAGCTCTTGATGGAATGATCTAGTCCCACCAAATTTTGACAGATGCATTGAGGATTTGTTTTCAGGGATATACATGAACAATAAAACCTTGCTAATAAAGACTTTAAAAGCTATTAAGCTATTTGAAAATACCAATTTTAGTTTCCCTCTAATAACCAAATAATATCAAACAAACCTTGGTAGTCATCAGGTTTCCCCACATCATGATGCTTATGTACATTTATTCCAATATTTGTTTCAATGTACTTGATTTTTAAAACTGAGGTTCTCATCGTATTTGGGGTAACCACCTCCCTACTTACAGGAAGCACAACTTCCATATAGTATTTTACTCCAACATTGCCTTCTAAAATATGAAACCTTTCAAATATATGAGCTGGATATCTTCTTGTGAAAATCTGTAGATATTACTCAGATTTTCACAATATTTCTGCATTTGTGGATTATTTTAATCATAACTATTTGGATTTCAACTTTTAAATTCTGTAATACAAAACTAAACCCAATTTTCTATTTCTGTTTCCATAGTACATTACATTTAACAATGTAATTTTCAAAATGAGTTTACTTACAAGTTTACAAAATTGTAATGTTTAAATGTTAGCATTACAATAGGGAAGGTTAAGTCCTACTTTGACTGTTTGCACATCCGTTGTGCCTGATGATAGATCTTTTATAATGTAGATAGTATTGTGCTATGTCCTTCACTTTCTACTGCCATTTTCAAATTAAATGTAAAATACGGAAATTTAATAGCATGAACTTCCTTTCTTTTTAGGTTAACTTTGCAAGTATTTCTTTAACACAGAAAAGCAGAAGTAGAAAGAATGGAGCCAGACAATAATAACAGTAACTTGCCTTACATGCACATTAAAAAAAAAACCACCACCACCAAACCCTAATTAGTTTTGTTTCATTTGTTTCTAATCTTCTGAACTTGGGCTTTCTTTCACCAAGGGATTGGATATGCTAGTGAAACTTATTCTTTAAGTAACGAACTTTAAACAAACATTACATATGTAGGAGTTCATAGACTCTGTTGTTTTGGGGTATTTTTGTGGAGGATGCTTACATCAAGATTTGCTCATGCAGTCATAAGTGGAGTGGATCAGACATTCTGGCCATATACATACTAACTATATAAATGTTTAGGCTCCACTGCCATGACAATTAGAAGTTAGCTTGTTATCACTGAACTTAATATTCAGACACTTGAGTTGGATGAAATCTAATAATTTTTACTTCTCATGGCAGTGGAAAAGGGGTATATATATGGCAAGTTGCTGTGTCTTGGTTGAGTCATTTTTGAGACTGTAACTTTTAAAAATCTCCTAGTATGATGGCTTGAAATAAAAGAGAGCATACCCTTTAAAACCTCAGCAGAAGTTGAAATAGACACGTTGTAACTAATGTGTTACAACTAATTTGTACTGTCACTACTGTCTTGATTTTGACCCCTGAAGGTTTGTTACATCCAGCTAAACAGCAAGTTAAGATACAAGAAATATTTCTAAAGTAATTCAGATAATAAATGAAAATACATTGTGAAAAATCAGGTGTTAATAACTTATGGAAAGGATATTGGATAAAATTGTCATATTAACATTGAATACTTGCTACTTTCTTTAAAAACTATGTTTTAAAAAGTGATTTGGAAGTGTTTCCCTGGTAGTCCTTGTGGTAGCTTAGAAAATTTTACCATTTAATGACCAGGATTAGTTAGAATTTTAGAGGGTGGGGAATCACCAGCCTTTCAATTGTTGTAATTAGATCATAGAGTTTGGTTTTAGTAATTTTAGTTAGACAATTAGAAAACACTTAGGCCTTTCTGTGCTTGTTTAGCAGGAGACGGGCTGAAATTTTTTTCTTAGCCTGTTTTTCCAAGGTGAATTAGGAAGGTACAAGTTAATTCTTGAGTTTGTTTTACTTCTGTAATGAAAATGTTAAAACAACTACCCTAAGGGCTTAGGATTTTCGGAGTGCTGTACATATACTAAGAATTACGGGCACGTTATGTTAAAAATTTGTGTCATCCTGCCCTAATGTCTACAGCTATCCTAAAGTTTTGTTGTTAGAGCTTAGCACTGGGGAAATCACTGTAAATTTGTTTTGTGTACTTTTCTGAAAATACCTTCTTCATTCTGGGAAACTTACAAAGTTGATACAAAAATGAAGTGGGGAACAGAACTTCATTAACGCTGAATTTTTATGTACACTTGAACGGTCCATATCTGGGGTAATGTGTGCTGTTAATTCAATCTAGAGCAGTCACTATAGAAAAGACTTGGTACAGAAGTCACTGGCTAAAGATTCCTTTAGAGTAAGCCAGCAGAGGAATGTTGGAGTTTCTCAGTTCTCTTTGTAGCCCTCAAATGGGATGTCTACTGGTGGTGGTTAGATGCTACAGTCAACTATATGGATTTGATATTGATGTGATTTGCCATGTTGCAGACCTGAAGATTTTTTGCAGTTCTGGCGGAGGTAATCTGTAATCTGTTGTTCTAATTGTGGAATAGGATCTAGGAAAGCCTGTCATCATGCAGGGTAGGAGAGAGCTGTCACTATATACCAGTGACTTAATTGTTGAGAGACGTTGGATATACAGTTTATAGAGAATATCTACATAAATAGGTGCAAAGTCGCCTTCTTATTGCGAGCTGGCCAAATGCAGCCTAACTCCAGCATTTTTGAGACATTCTATTAATATTAGTACTTTGGCAGTACTTTGTTCATATTCCAAAGTATGATGATACAAGTTATTGGACTTTTCATAAACTGTCATGTATTAAGTCATTAATCTCTTCTTAAACTTGTACTGGATTCTTTAAAAATCCAGTGCTCAGTAGAAAAACATTCTTTAATACTGTTTGTCTAGTAAAACTGAAAATTTCATTATAAATTATACAATAATAATGAAATTTTAAGAAACAATCTGGACTTACGAGCAGTTTTATCTACTGAAATTTAGTATAACTCTTTATCACTTAAGAATTTGCTGTAAATAGAATATATTATCTGTTACAGTTTTAATAGATTTCACCAAAAGTTGAGTGAAATAATTTTCAAGAGGTAGTCAATAAAATGCTTTAGTATCAAGTTGTCAGTAACTCTTGAATGTATTATATACAGCTGAACTTTGAAGTCAATGTTCTTCATAGTGGCCGTCTACAATAAAGGAAGAACTTCAAACCTTTTAGCAATTTTTTAATGTAAAATAGCATGCCGTAACAGTTACCTTGCATATTTCTGTATAAATAAAAGCTAATCTTTACATAAAACCTGAAGCTTATTATTATTTTGTGCATTGTTGAGGTGTTTCAGCAAAGACCTTGGCTTTTATTTAATAATTAATCGTAGGAAGGATTGTAGAGGTGAGTATTTGTAAAGACCATGAAAAAGTGGAGTCATAACAAACTATTTAAAAATGTATAGAGAACACCAGAATTTTTAAAACAGAAAGAAGTTTGTGTTCTGTTTTTTACCTATTTTCCATCACGTGTGGTTGTTATCTTTCTGATCTGTGCCTTGTGTAATACCAGCCTCAGCAACTGTTTGTTCATAGCCTTCCAGTCATCTCTTTGTGGGCATAGTTCATCACGAAGGAAGCTTTCCGTTTACTTCTCCATACAGCTTACCATCCTTCTCTTACTGAGATCCTATGTAAAGCCTCATTGCTATTGTCATGCTTGCAAGAAATTGTCACCTCTTAGTAGGTATACACCTAGATCACTGTTGAAAGCCTGTAAAAAGAAACAGCTATTTTAGAGTTGGAGCTCCTATTTCCAAAATGGAAGTAACTACTAATATAAATAATTAATAACTCCTTAAATTAGCATGATAGAATATTTCCTTTTTTTTTCTTCTTCTTTTTTTTCTGCTTTCAGAGATTGAAAGCAGCCTTGACCCAGCAGCACCCTCAGGTAACAAATGGAGATACTGCCAAGGGACATCCAAGTGGGTTGGTTAGGACTCAGTCAGAGGAACCACGACCACAATCACTACAACAACCTGCAACTTCAACAACTGAAACGCCGGTATGACAACAGAGTGGACATGTACTTCCTACCCTCTTCTTTGTTATGAAAAAAAAATCTTTTTTCTTTACTTTTAATTTGTAAAATAGAGGTTAACATGTGCTACAGACTCCTCTTGGAGTCAATAGTTCTGTAGCAGTAAAATGTTTATAGTTCTTACATGTTCTTAAATGCTTCTAAAATGTATTATCCAAGATGATAATTTCAAAATAGGTATTATCTATCTGCTCAAATTTAGAACTAAGTCCTCCTGATTTCTGGAGTTCATTAACAGGAATTTCTGTGGTAATTGAAAATTGTACAGCTGGTTAATATATATTTGAAAAAACTAAGTGCTTTTCTTTTGTATTTATATTGCATCTGTTTAATATTTTATATCATAAACACTCTTCAGAAATTTTTTTGACTGCATCAGGTATCATGCTTATGTTAATTTGCTTGAAGGATCTTTTCTGGTCTGCCACATGAGGAGTTTCAGTTGTGTGATTGTGTACTGTGTCATCCTGGGTACCGAAAGGGGGGTTCTGAGTTTAAGGAATGGTGTGCTGTCCCTTTGGGATGATAGATGAGAACAGGGAAGTAAAGGGCAAGACCTCTGAGTCAGGCTGGAAGTGGGAGTGCTGCTGGAGGAAAGAGATACTTCCCTGGGTGAATCCTGGAGGACTGCTGCTGTTCTACTTCTAAAAAACTTGTTGGAATGTGTTTTCAAAATGCTTTTTAAAATCTCTTAAGAGTTATTTTCAGAATTCATAGCATAATACCAATTTTATAAAAGCTACTTACTTGGCCCAGAACTGGAAGGACCTGCATCTGCAGTGAGAGCACTCAGATTCTTAGACTAGCCAGTGAAATCAAATACTGTATCAAAACAAATGTGTTTGGAGCAAAAAGAGGAAAAAGGTTACCCATTGTGAAATGACCTCCTTCTTCAGGCTGGTGTTCTCCCATGCTACTTTAAGTTTTTTAAAAGAATATTTTCTTAATACTACATAGCAGAATTTTCAAGATTAAAAGCTTGCTGTTCTGTTATTTTGTGGTTACTCTATAATTAGTATTTTAAAAAAAAAAATAAATTGCAAGTGTTTCATTCCTAAAAGGCTGACTTGAGTTCCCAGGTTTTATTTATTATTAGCTACCTAGAATTTATGCCAAATCAATATGCCAACTGATACATATTTGGGGTTTTTAATTTAAAAATCAAACTTCCTTACTGTGCTAGACTGAATGTGCAGGTGCACCTGTGAATGTGTCATGTAGACAGTCATATTCTGTCTATCCTATCACTTTAAAGGATTTTAAGATCTATTACATTGTTATCATAATTCATTAAATCTTTGCCTAGGGTGTGTATACAGAGTAAGGAGTATAATGTGTAATTTAAAATATTGAAATATTTTGATCCTGTCATAATATGTGGGTGGACATAAGGGAAATTGGCATGCAGCAGTGGGAAACACATCAACAAGTAGGAAGTTGCTGTCTGGAGATCCAGGGATCAGCGAGTATCAGCATTTGTCAAACAGCTTCTATATATTGGGCATAATGGTGTAGTATTTCAGTTGTGACTAGGTTTGTGGGAAGATTATTTGGGAAGGGTCAAAAGTAGAAAAATTATTTTCTGCTAAATGTAACTTCTAAAAGCTATATTGGGTGGAAGAATTTTTTAAAGTTTACCTTTTGTAGATACTTGCATCATCAGAATCAGTAAAAGAATGTCTGACAGTCCATCTAAAGAAGTATTGCTTCCAGGCGTTATTCAATTGCCAGATGTAAATGTCACCTAAACTTAACCCTGTGAAGTGAGCGGCTTCTTTTAGTGCAGTTTTAAACCAAAGCTAGAACAATGATTAAATCATTACATGTTAATGTGACAGGGTAAGGAGTGTAAATACAGTAAAAGTTTTTAAAACATAGCTGTAGAGTTAAACGACATAGCTTTCCACAAAGAAATGCATATAACCTGAATGTATTTAGAAATGTTGTGAATGCTTTTCTCAAAATGTGATGTGTATTTATACTAGTACTGGAGGTTGTCATGAATAATATTATACTGATAACTTTAATACTTTTCACTATTTTCAGGCATCACCAGCTCAGCCTACGCCACAAACACCAAATACAGGTGGTCGGCGAAGAAGAGCTGCCAATGAAGACCCTGATGAGAAAAGAAGAAAGTTTCTGGAGCGAAACCGGGCTGCTGCTTCTAGATGCCGACAGAAACGGAAAGTCTGGGTGCAGTCATTGGAGAAAAAAGCTGAGGACCTGAGCTCACTAAATGGCCAGTTACAGGTATGCTTTTTATTTCAAGTAAAAATTAATAAGTTTTTCCATTCTTAGACAGTGATCCTGGATCGACGGAACTTAAACTTTGCACGAAATCTGAAATATAAATGGTTTTGTAACTGGTGGCTCAGGTCAGCATTGAAAATTCAGCACTAATTGCATATAGCAGTAAAATAAGAATATAAGAGAATACTTAGATTTCAAGATGCATAAACTTTAGGATCATACCCTTTTGTCCTTTGTTCCATTTTAAATGACTTTCAGACTGTGATACTAAACAAGGATGACAAGATGTGTTGGAGTAAAGGCTTATTAGCCTTACCTTAAAAAACATATTGCTCTTAATAATTAGTATCACAGCCTGAGTTATTTAAATAAGACTTGGTTGGATTTCCTTTGGTTCTTTTTAACTTCACTCTTTTTCCTTTAAAGTGAATGTAGTGCTCGTGAAAGGTGCCAGATTGACATCACTGGAAACTGAAGGCCTCTTTTGTCCACAGAACAGGTACAGCACAGGCAGTGGCAGTGCAGATTTCACCACGCTGCCCTCCCAGTGTGCGTAAATCCTATAGTGAGGGAAGTATACTGTAAGAGGGTAGTCTCATGTATGTTGCGAGTCGTTTTTCCACCTCATCTGAGGTGGTCAATCTTGGAAAGTTCTCATGTGGACAGGCTTTCCCCACGTGGAACAATCCATGACCCTTTTGTTTAAACTACTGTTAAATGTTAAAGCATACTTTTTTAATGTTTTCCAGCAGCACATGAGAATTGGCACAAAGTATTGTTTCAAAATAAAAAGTCTAAAAGCTTTGTTTTGAAAATTACAGAAAGGAAAAATTATGTAATTTCCTAAATGAAGCATTCATTTAGAAAATGCAATGGAAAGTATTTTGATATGTTAAAGGTTTAACTTCTTGTTCTTTCATCAGAGCTGTTCAATGAGTCAAATTAGCAGATCTTTTCCTTCCTATTAAAACTCCTCTTTCATGCTGTTTCATAAAGAAAATGTCCCAGTTTGACCAACAGGAAAGTAGGGCATGTTGAGATTACTTTTTATCATGTAAACAAAATTACAGTATATCAGTCATCTTCATGTTCATGTCTTTAAAAATACTCAGCATCCCAGACTGTAAAATGTAAGAAATTCCTACCAAAGCACACAATGTGAAATTGTTTCCTGTGTTCCAAGAATCATGACACTCTGCACCAGCATCAGTTAAACTTCTTGCAAATATATAGTCTTCTCATACCTGTTCACAGTCTTTAGACACGTTCCTTTAATGCAGTCACAGTCCTCACTGTAAATCCATTAAATAGAAAATGGTATGTAGCACTGTATCTTAAATAATATGAGAAACAAGTGAAGGTAGATCTACAGGGAAAAAAAAACAAAGAACAAAAAAGATTGGCTATATGTTGGGTTTTGGGTTTTTTTTTTTAGTGGAAGTAATGTTAGGTATTATGTGAACTGCCTTTAACTTATACATACATAATTTTTGGTCATAAAAATTGGTAAGTACCATAACCAAAAGATTTCCAGATTTCCAAGAGTTAACTCAGTAATAGTGAATTAAAGAAAAAGAATTTTCTTATGGTCTGCCAAAAGCAAAACTGTTAACTGTGAAGAACAGAATGACTTGTAAAGAAAATTGAATGTCAGAGAAATAATTAAACTGTACTTTATATGAAAACATTAATCAATCCTATATTTTCATAATAATTCTTCACTTGACAGGCTAACACAGCTGATCAGCATAGTGGGCAGCAATGACCCATGATTATTTACTTTATATTTAATAGTAAATTTAATAAGTTTGGAGTTTTGCCTTAGTACAGTTTTATAGACTGAGTGTTAGGGTTTAGTAGTTCATATTTTGTTTAATATCTAAATGACCTGCTCAGAATTTACCAAGATGTCACATTTCCAAAAGCAGGTTAATGCCAAAATGACTACATTGCATTGCTTCACGTAACAATTCTGACTTCTTTCAATGCAGTTAGTAGCTTTCTTGTAATGTCTATGTTAAAGCTTCTAATGTCAGTGTCAAGGTTTTTAAGAATGGAAGCTCTCTAACAGTACCACAGATTTTGAAGAGGTTTACTTGGTTCATGTATGTATTTTGTTCCGTAGTTTTCAGCTTTCTGTAGATTAACTTCTGCCTACTTTCTTCTTTAAAATGTTTGAATGTAATTTCCTTTTAAGCATTATTTTTCAAATTTTTGCTCAAGGGAAAATTACATCACACCAGTAACATCTTTAGGTTAGGTTAGCTGTCTTTATTATAGGCTCTGCTATGTAAGTTTTTTTCATGCTTCCAACCTTTTAAAGTTTATTTACTGTTTGCTTTTTGTGGACTGTGTTTTCTACTTATGTGTTGACTTGTTTATTGATCTTAAATTTTATATACCACATTGTGTTGCCTCTGTGCCTTGCACAATACTGCAGGGTATGCTATGCTATGTAACATGTTAAGGAAGTATTGACAGTGCGTCCCCAGTGGCCACTCAAACATATTGCAGGATCCGATGTCAAAGTTCATTATATGGTCAGTATTTGGTCCCTGTTGCTTTAATAATCTTAGAAGGCACAGTATTAGCAGAAGAATGGCCTGTCTTCCACAGTAGGTCATTGTAGGTTTTAAAGGATCAGCAGTCAAGTGGTGGTTTGTACTAATGCTGCAAATGCTGCTTTAGGAATGCTAAATTGTTAAAGAAATGCCTGTAAGTAAAGGTCCTTTCCCATATAGGGGTATCTTCTTGAAGTTGTCCAAAAAGAAACAGGAAGAGCGATGTTTTAACTCGGCCACAGACAATCCCCTATCCCTATAAGTCACATCTACCTGTCACTGATGATAGTTTTGGTAAATATACCTCACAAGTATTGTCCCACACCTTGCTGAGTAAGGGTTAATCCAGTCCCACTATTACATACGCATTTTCGATCCGGAAGAAATATGCAGGTACAGAAGAACATATTATACACTGTGTGGCATACCTTTGTAAGAATACAGAAGGGAAAGTACCTTTTGAAAAATGGAGTGCAGGTAAAAATAGATATGCTTTCCTCCAGAAACGTGCTTTCTAATGTTAGCACGTTTTGAAATATGGGACCATAAAAATTATTCTAGACAGCATGTGAGGTATAGTTCATGATTATTTAAAGAAATGTTGATGCCTGCAATTGAGTTGATATCTACACTTGACTCATATCTCATTGGATATCTCAGGAGGACTTTTCCAGTGTGAAAACTCAAAATAATCTTTCTTCATGCCAACTGTTGAAGTGTTTATTCTATGTCTGTCTTGTTAGCCGGTTTTCAACGTGTTAACCACATGTTAAATGACCACCACATGTTAACCTGTTAACAAGTTTTGAATGAGATGGAAAGACTTGCTATTGTCACATATATGATAAGAAACTACAATGTGTGTAGGAGTTGGTTCTAACAGTCCCCCTTTATTACCAGTTAGAAGTGGTTCTTACTGGTAATATGTAAATGACAACCATGGATTGCCTTTCTGTGACATTCCATATACCATGTGTCTAGCAGACGTACTCTATTCTACTTTCAGGAATGATTTGTGCATTGCATATAGCACTGTTGGCACACGGTGTTTATGTTAGTAACAATGCTAGCTATGTATTCAATGAGAATACCTCACACTTTTTTTTTTTTTAGCATAGGAATGCTGTTCTTTTTTTTTTTCTTTTAATCTGCCTTAATGTGAGATAATATATTTGCTTTTTCTATTTCTGTTAGCAAAATTCTTAGTATTTATAATACAGCTGACATTAATCTGTAAACTGCCTTTTCAAAAATTTTTCATAAACTTTAGTTTTACTTACCCTGATAAACAGCAACTTCATACTTGTATGTGCTGCTTGAGTATAAAATTCTTCTTGAAAATGTGGGAGATGAAGGTAGAAAATTTCTGAAAACCTTTTCCCAATTTGATCACTTATTTCGCCAATGTTCCTTTAAACTAATGGAAGTATGTTTCATATTCTTGGACATTGCTGCTTCTGTAGATTATAGAGAAGTATTGCAAAACTACATCAGCATTTTTATTTTTTTTTCCCCAGCTATGTCAGTTCTGTGCAGCTGCCTGCTTGGCATCCAGATTTGTGGCTCCTCAGTAAATAACATGGTGAACTATGAGGAGACCGAGAGCTGGAGGCAGTGGTAGCGTGCTTTCTTAACAGCCCAAGATTTCAGGACATGTAATGCCAGCTGGTAGAGAATTTGTGGGGGTTTTCGTTTGGGTTTTTTTTTTCATTGCAACCTTTTTTGTTTGCAGTCACATTTTTCTTTCATTAGGAATGTCTGTGAAGTCAGATTTTTGGCTTGCTTTCAGGTCTTGCTTTTATTTTAAATAAGAAGTTTCTAAAAGAGATATTTGACACAATAAAAAGACTGAATGGAAAAGTAGTCCTTAATAGTTTAAGAGGATTTTGCAAGTATAAAGGCTTGAAACTTTTTGTTGTCTAAATAGAGAGAGAGGACACAAAGAGGAGCTTTTATTTTAAAAATCTGGTATTTTAGTTACAGTATTTATAAACTTTGTTATTTAGTGTAATTAAACCTAATAAATACTGTTCTTAAAAATTGTTTTCCTTACTTTGGAATCCTTTTAGTTGTAATTAATCTTCTCTGACTGCATTGCCTTATTTCTAGCTTGCAAGTAAATAAGTTGACTATCTCGTGTTTTATTTTTTCCAAATAAGTTTAGTTGCAATCCAATTTTCCTGTGTTTGTTTTTTCTTTAACTTGCTCCTAAATGCATAAACGTGTGCATTTACCAAACATTTATGTCATGTGTGGTATGTTATGCTAATGTGCAAAGGTTGTTATAGTTTCAGTCACTTAAAGTATCAATGGAAAGGATTTATATTTAAAATAAAATAACTCATGGAAAGCATATATTGTGACAAGATATGGGGATCACAAAGCATTACAGATAACTTGATTCTGTAGATACATAAACATTTTTCTACTATTTAAAGTGAAAATGGGTCTATCAAAAAGCCATACTATTCTTAATTTGGATTGTCACATATAATGCAGTTATGTAGTGCTTCTCATCTGTAGATATCAAACTGCTTTACAGGGAAGGTAAGTATCGCTGTCCTCCATTTTACAAATGGGGAACTTGAAGCACAAAGCAGTAAAATGACCTTGCTCAAGGTCACCCAATAGTGGAAAGGCAAAGCCTGGAAATGAACCCAGTCACTACATTCTGCAGGTGCTGTCTCCTTGATTACGCTTCGCTTTAGTGACATCAGCTGACATTTCAGGATTTTGTCATTATTATCAACGATACCTTCATACAGCATGTTTATGTATGGTTCCCAAAGAGAAAATTAATACGGAAATCAACAAATGTTTACTAAATTATTTTCCAGTACACGAGATTTTCAAAGTCCAAGTACAGATGGCTGGGTTTGGGGGGTTTTTTCACCTTTTTTAGTGTTGGCTGTGGCATTTGTTAAAATGTGGGTAGTTCAGTGTAGGTTTACTCTGATTAGAATTTATCACAAAACCTTGCAGAAGAGTCTTACAGTAGCTGGATCATGTGGATGAGACTATATGTAGACTCTGCATCTGCAAACTGAAAAATGTATGTTGTATTTTCCAAAAAAGCATTTCCTAGTTTAAGAAAATCATAAAATAAAGTTAGCCAAGTTTCAGCTAATATTTACATATTCTGAGATAAAAGAAATGTATACATTTTTGCAATATATACCAAATGGAAACTTCTTGTATTTTATCTACCCCAAAATGAACAACTGAAAATCCTATAAAACTTAATACTTACCTCCAAAATGTGTGTAGTTTGAGCCTGGTAAAGTACATAACTTTCTTCTCCTTTAGAATGAAGTCACCCTGCTGAGAAATGAAGTGGCACAGCTGAAACAGCTTCTTCTGGCTCATAAAGATTGCCCTGTAACCGCCATGCAGAAGAAATCTGGCTATCATAGTGAGTAATGTTCCATTACCTATAGCCTTAGGCTGCATCAATGAAATACTGCCAAAGTGAACTGAATGAACATTAAAATTGAGAAGTGCAGTTCTAATATTACATTAAAGATATTTTTTTTCTAAAAATCTCAAAGGTTATTGGAAGACAGGAATGAATATGTGATATTTAGAAATATATTTTTAAGTCCTTTCAGTTGAAATGTTGCACAACATTGAAGGGTTTACTCTGGTTTAATAAATGCATATGATAATTAGCATTTAAGGGCTATCGATTACTACACCTGCTTTGGAAAATATAATTAAAGTATTAAGAGCACGTGATAAACCATTTTTTATACTTTATCTTAGCCTAGTACAGTGAAAGGTCCTTGTGGGTCTTTTTTTCTTCATCGTAATGAGATTTCAGTAGAGGTATATAACAGCTATCCTCATTTACCATAACATCCAGGATCAGTCAAGCCGTTAAAATAATCAAATGCAGGTTCATGGCTTCTACTGTACAATGTCTTCTAGATTTCCCCATTAAGTGACTATTTTTCTATAAACAGTATTTTAAAAATCAGTTCTAATACTGAAGGGAATACTGAGAGTTTAGTAGCATTTTTTTTCTAATACATATTTTTACTTGAAGTTGCTCATTTGATTTTTCATCCTTCCAGCATTTTAAAGGTTAATTATGCTTTCCTGACTTGTAACTTCCTTTTTGGGTATGATACACAGTGCCAGAACCAGCTGCTACTGCTGTAGAATAAATAGCCAATTTTGTCCATTGTACACAAATTTGTTACAAATAACCGAGCTGGGAATGCATTAGGCAACATTCATAATATATAACCCACAGCTTTCGTTTTTATGATTTAGTGATATTTCAGGATATTTGTAAATGTGAAGATTGTTTCTGCCATATGTAGCCACTTCATTTTAATTTGCCAGTGTCAGTAATTCAGGAGAATAAAGGAACATTTTGTATTGCATGCAAACAGATCCTCAGGTGCTTGCGATAAAACTTAATGGCCACCATCTTTACTTGTAGTCATTGTAAGCAATTTCATCAGAATGGGCAATATTTTTTAATTTAAAAGATTCAGGAGATTTAGCAACTCTCTATTGCCATATATATTTAGAATACTGATTTTGTCAGTTTTGAGCTTATAAATCTTGGTCCTTTGATCTCCAGTCATTTTGACAAGACGGAAAATAGCATCTTGGAGTAAATTGGAACAGTATAGAAATATGTTTGGGATTTATATTAACAATGATTGCTGCAGGGATGAGGCCATTATGGCTCCCATCTGACAGAACAACATAATTTGATACGGAAGCTACTAGGGGATAACATTATGCATGCAAGGTTTTTCAAAAAAAACCCCAAAAAACTGTAGGTTTCTTGAATTTCAATGTTTTGAGGATCTGTGTTCCTGAATTGGCATGAAAAATATTTAAACATAAGTCTTAAACTGGCAAACCAATTACATGGTAAGGATTCCTTCTTCATTGAAGGATTAATGAATGGCCTGTTTAGTAATGCTTATTTTCTGCCCTCAGAAGAGGACCATAATGTTCCTAATTTACTAAAGAAGGCAAAATGAATAGAAACTAAAATACTCATCAGTGGAAAAAGCCTACATTTTACGAAAAAAAAAATAGTAAGCAAGGAGATTGGAAGCATAGCTCACCTAGTTTCTTGAAAAGTCTCTTGAAAGTAAAAGTTGAACATGAAAGTTGTAGTGCCATCCCTCTGAGAGGATTTTGTCACGTGATCTCCATGTGAATATTGTTAAGAAAGCACGTTGGCTAAGTGACATACCCACAGTACAATTTACGAGAGGAAAAAATGGTTTCAGTTAATATGTTGATGAAAATGGTGTTCATAGAAAGTATTTTTAAATAAACATATTATGTTCATCAAGTAATCGAGGTTGAATTGCTTCAAAAACGTATTGAGTGGTTTAGCAGTCTCTCTGTGGAAGAAATTGAAGACACCAGATTACAGAGCTCCTGTAGTGCTGAATATTGTGCACTGCTGAGACAGTGCTAGATTATACCATGCAGACCGTGTTTTAACAGTTAAGCCCATAATTTAATGGGGTTTCATGTATGGTGCACTTAAATAGGCACAAATAATGTATTGCTTTTCAGGGTATTTTTGGCATTTACTTCTACATATCTTTTAAGACCTTCTGGATTTCTTAGGCACATTTTTGTCTCAGGGCGAGTGAAAATCACAACAGTGCAGATACCCATTTCTTCTTAGATCGTTCTTGGGATCATATTTTCTTTATTTAAAAAGTCTTGTGCCTGCCTCAGAAGAGGGTGTCATCAGGACAGAGAAACCAGAAAAATGGTTGTGCTTTGAGGCAGTATGGATGAATTTGTTGCAATGTTTGTGTTTTCAGCCAGTTGAAACTTTTTTATTTCCCAAAGAAGGATGCTATTGGTTCTGAATGCATCTTTAAACATTGGCGGGGGGACATGGCTAGGAGAAATCTAAATGCTGTTTGTTTATTTTTCATTTTAGCTCTTCTATACCAGATTATTTCTAAAATTATTCTACAATACTCCTATATTTTCTCAGGCTTTTTCTGGACTTGGAGCAGGAAAAAGGTGAAAACTTGTGAGAAGAAAATGTGTTGTGAGAATTAAGAGCTGAAAAAAAAAAAAAAGAAAATTAAAAGGGTGTTTTAGGTATTTTTTCATGTTTTTCAAAAGGACATCATAATATTCAAGAACATTTGTACAAAACTGAATACAAAGGAAGATAGATAGAAGCTGCAATGTAGGTGGTGTTAAATGGATTTTTTTGTGTGTGTTCTTTTTCTAGTTAGTTTTAAAGAAATGGTAGAAGATGACTAACCAGTTTCAGACCTCAAATAATGTGAACCACTCAAACCACTATGTTCCTACAGCCTGTTCTGGACAGGTGACAGTCCTTCAGTGACTGCAGGGGATATTCACAAGGGCCAGCTCACTGGAAATGAGCATTTCTAGGCTTGAGTCCCTTTGTAGTCCATGGATGGCCTGATGAGAATTACCATGAGGCTTCCTTTCTAGGGATTATCAGGGGACTGAACGGAGTTCTGAATCACATGTCAGTGCTTGCATGCTCATTCCCATTTTGGTTTTGGTGGGGTTTTATTCTTCTGAAGACTGAAATCCCTCTTTGTTTGCTTACCTTACTGAAAGCTATTGGTAAGCAACGCTAAGCTATAGCAGCAATGTTTGACTACTCTAAAAGGGTGCTGCTTAGTACATCCTCAAAAGTCTTCTCTTTGCTTTGGTATTTTTTAAGTCTTTTCTATAGCTCAGTCTAGCCTGCATTGTGTTCCATTACCAAAATGTGTCACTCCGTCTCATGATGCAGCTTGTCTAGGAACTATGTAGCCTTCAGGAAGGTTCATGTGATGTAGGTCTGTAAATTTTCAGCCTTCTATGTACAGCAGACTTATGTAGATTCATTTCTAATTTGGACTGTGCATTTTCCTTGGTTTGAGGCAAAGCTGGGGGGGAGCCATTAAAAAGTTAAAATCCCTGGGCGCTTTTCTACATTGTTAGCTGTTATGATTCTGGTATGTATCAGTTGCACACTTGAAACCACAGTCCTGTGCCTGGCAATTCTCTGGTCAACTAAGAAAAAAGAAGAAAATCTGTTGGAATTTAAATGTGACTTTCCTGTGTTCTTCTAAAAGCCTTTGTTCTTTATTCCTTTGTAATGAGGTGAATTTATCTTCTATATTCATTGAGTAGATTTTCTTGTTTGGTTTTAATTCTTCAAATGGAGTTCTGTATTCAGTTTTTGGCTGTATTCCTGTAAAGTTAGGGCTACATAAGGAAGGATTTTGAAGGAAATCTAAATAGCTGTTATTTACGGTGGCACCTCATTTCTAAATATTACTTGGTAGTTACTGCAAGGATTTATGCTTCCAGTCAAATTTATTACCATAAACTAGTGTTAGGTCTGTATCTTGCATAATCACCTGTCTGCTGTAAGCTCCCACCTCTAGCCCCTGGCATCTGAAAATACCTGAATCATGTGCTTTTGTCTCTTCAGCACAGTATGTTTGTTCATCTGCTCAATAATATGAAAACTTCTATTGTACATTGGCGATCATAAGTATTCTCATAACTGTTTCTTCCACTGCATATATGGTCTTCCTGAGCCCATCAAAATCAGAAAATCAAGCCTTTCTCGTGTTCTTTACCACTGTGATTTTATTACAGACATTTCTTTTGAGTTAACAACGTACATGTTAAGGGATGCAGAACAATGGAAGACCTTCTTTCTCGGGATGAAAGATAACAATCTACTTTACTGCCTCTCTATCTCTGGCTTGTAGCATTTAAAACTAACCCTTTTTCTTGAGGATAAGGAGGATTTGGCCAACAAGGAAATCAGGGATCAGCAAAAGAAACATAATAGGAAGATTGAGATTCATAGGAGAGTAACAGCTCTGAAGAGGAGGAGTAGGTGTTACAGTGGGGAGACATTACTTGATACATGTTGTCCCACTTGCTGCCATTTCATTCTGGCTGAGTGGAAGAATATGCTACTCATATTTTTCAGGAAGTGGCACTAGAGTTTCTGTTTTTAACAAAGTTTGTGTGTGTTCCTTCTTACTTGTTTTTACATGAGATCTTGTAGGTCTTGATAGAGCTGTAGCAAAGATGAAATCCTGTTGAACAGTATTAACTGAATTGGCACTCGTTCATGTTCTTTCCGTTCTTGAATGGGCAGATCCTTAGGATCACAAATGTTTTTGAGAAGTATTTTAATTTTCCTCCTCTTGCTGTATACAGCTACCATGTAACCTTAGGATATGTGGTAATTGTCAGCAGACCTAGCTCAGTATCATCTGTCTCTGTCTCCTTCAATGCTTGAAAGACCTGTTTTTGAAAAAATGCAGCATCTGTAAAATAGTTGGCCTCATGGATAAGAACATTATGATACTTTCAAACGATTATGTCCGTGCTCTTGTAGTAGAGGTATAAGAGAAATTGCTGCCTTGTTCGTGTAGGCGGTATTTCTTAGAAAGAAATACAGCAATTTTTCTTGCTTACCCATCCTTTTTGACCTTCAGTAATAGAACTGTTGTTTACAGGCTTTGAAGAGGAGTGTGTTCTTAGTATGCATGGGGTTGCTCAACGATCTTTACACTGGGGACCTGACTTGCTAATTGAGTGAATTTTCTTACCCATTGCTAGTATGTCATATAAACCTCAGTACATCATAAACTTCATTTCATCATTGTTTGTTCATGCTTAGTGCTCCTTTTAGTTGCTGCTATTAGCCTGGTTTTCTATGGAAACGAGGCTGTGATACCACAATGTTTTTCATGTTTTAGTGTCAGTGTCATCACTTCCCATCGCTTCATAACTTCTGAATTTGTAGGCCAGTCTCAACGAAATCTGAAAGGGATTGCAAAGACCAGCCTAGAGAAAATCAAGCTTTGTTCCATTGCTATGTCACTACCCATGGTTCATGCTGCTTCTGGCTATGTTTGTGTGTATCTTTCTATATTGTTATGTTATACAATCGTCAGTAGTGTTTTAAAAGGGACTTCCAGTATTCCATCTGTATGCTGGGTTTAAGTCAGCGTGTAAAACTATTGTGAAAAATACTTGAAAACGCTAAGTAGCACAAAGTGATACAAAATAGTTATAATTAAATTCAGTGTTCATACTTTTTAATTTTGAGTGAAGAACAGTAGGCTTATTTTCTGGGTTTGTTCTGGTTTTGGGTTTTTTTAGTCTTTAACTCAGCTTTTTGCTTGACAGTGTTTGCATAATGCCTTGGCTAACTTTTGCAACTCTGGAAAAAAAAGATGATTTTAGCATGACTAGGATGGCATGCCAGAAAGACATTTTAAACCATGCTCATTTTGTAAATTCTAATTTTGCACAATGAGAATTACTTTTCAATCTGTTTACCCTCTGTCATGAGAAAAAATGATCCAACTCTGTAGCTAATTCACTTCAGTTTTGTGGAGGACACCTGAAGTATTCTTGAAGATATTTTTAAAATCAGTTGTAACAATTTTAAATCTTATTGAGAGGCATTTGTATACTAAAGAAGTTACTGCACTTCACTCTGTTAAAAGGGTATGGGTTGAAAACTTGTGGAATTGTGGTTGAATTAATATAGTGGTGTAAATATTTTTTCAGATATCACATTCATGATGACAGGTATTAATTACTGAACGTAGAATTATTCTCGTTTGATTACTAAGCAAATGCACTAAATCACATATGTTAAAAATCTAAAGCCAATTCATATAGCACCAAGAGATCTCGTAGTATTTTTAATCTATAAATACTGCTTATTGACATGAGCATTCATCATAAGAATTAGGTGTAGTACCCACCAGCTGATTTACTAAGTAGGAAACCAGACAATTTTAATCATGACTTTGAAGATGTGAAAATGTTCTTGTTTCCTGAAGATTCCATACTGCAGTCCATATTTTTTGCTTACAAAGTAGTATTTTCTTTAAAAAATGAAAATGAAGATTGCTTTGCAAGTTGTGCTACATTACACTGTGAATTTTAATTATTTAGGGAATGATTGCTGTTACCTGGGACGCGGTGGTGTGCATTCTGGGGGAAAAAATGAATTAATTTTTCTCCTTCAGCTGCAGATAAAGATGACAGTTCAGAAGACATATCAGTGCCAAGCAGTCCACACACAGAAGCTATTCAGCACAGTTCTGTCAGCACTTCCAATGGCGTAAGCTCAACTTCCAAGGCAGAAGCGGTGGCCACCTCCGTTCTCACCCAGATGGCGGACCAGAGCACAGAGCCGGTGCTTTCCCAGATCGTCATGGCGCCTCCCTCCCAGTCACAGCCTTCAGGAAGTTGATTAAAAATTTGCATTGCATCAGTTTCTTAGATATACATTTGTGACTTTAAAGGGAAATCAACAAAAGACCAGTCTCCATCTAGGAGAAATTGTAGCTTAAAATTAGTCATTTTTGAAAAATCCGACTTAAATTTGGCTTTAACGATTGGCAGGTGAAGATGAGACAGAACACCAGTTCTAGTCTCTCTGCAAAAGACTTTTTTTTTTTAAGTATTAGTTTTACTGGTTGTTTTTTGTGCTTAATGTGTAAAGTGTGTGTACAGTACAATGTGGTTTATTTCATTTTTAATTTGGTATTATTTCAACGTACATTGGGGTGAATTACTAAAGGTCATCCCCAAGACTGTGATAGTGATATTATGTGACATTTTTATACCAAAGTTCTGCATAGTCCCTATTGACTTTGTAACGTTAGCAAGGTCATAAAGCACTAGGCAAGAGAAAGACAGTAACAGTAAATTTGCTTTTAGTCTTTTTGCCTTTTTGTTGTTTTGCACATTATGAGAGGAAGAACATTGGGAGAAAAACGTTTGGGTTGTTTTATGTATAGCATTTTGGTTAGCTTTTTAACTGTTGGGGTTTTTAATTTGTTTAATAGGGCCAGTACAGTATATGAGATACAGTACTCTTCTGCACATACCTATCCTAGATGAGGATCATTACTAAATAGATTTGATTTTTTTTTTTAATTTTAACTTGATGTCAGGTGGGGTTTTTTTCCCCTCCAACACTTTCATTCTGGGGGGAGGAGAGCTTTATTTCTCCAGTCAGAGCAGATATCTATAACTACCCTTTGTTGCTAGGCTGAAACCAGTAAGCATATTGTAAAATACAGGGTTATCAAATATGGAATACTTAGTATTCCAAAGTAGGTTGATATTTTGTGGATTTTTGAGTCGCAGACTAAGGAGTTTACTCATGGTTTTGGATGCCAGAAAAGCCTAAAATCCTTCTTCAGACAACTCAAGACTTTTTTTTGTCATTGTCTTGTATTTGCAAGCTAACTTGTACTTAATTCTTGTGTAAGCACTGTCATCTTTTAGTAGCAAAAATTTTGATACCTTTCTTGTGGAAAAAAAAAAAAAATCAGTATCTACCGTATCTTGGAAACAATGTAATTATAATGTGGTGTGTGTGGTGTGTGCGTGAGAATGGTTCAGTAGTTAATGCCAGCAGTCTTTTGCTTGAATGTTTAAAGATGCCTTCAATGTGATGCTGGCTGATAGGTGATTGCAGTTTTAAAATGTTATTTACTGTGCGAACTTGGATAACTAACATTCCATGATGTAGTTTGTTTCTGATGAGATGATTGTAGGTACACTTTTTCTCATTATCCAATCATCTGTAGGATATTGAGTTTTTTAAATGTGCCATTATCTATTTTGATTCTGTACTCATGTTCAAAATACAGTACAATATTTTACAATAGATTAAGTTGTTTAAAAAAAGTAGATGTGTGCTTTCAGGTCGGAAAACTTTGTATAATAGCAAAAACAGATGCATAGTAGCAACTGGCAGTAAAGCAGGATTCCATTATGTATATAACAAAGATTTAATGCATTTATAATGGGTTGTGTAGTTCATTTGCTCTTCCTTCTCCACACTATACTATGTGTTTTTAAGTGTCAGTGCCATCAAGTTTCTATCTGATTCAGTTTTAAATCTAAAAATGTAATTGATCCACAGGAAAATCATAATTTCTACTATATATACAACCATACTATAAAGAAAACTGGACAAAGAAGTATCTAAGTCATATATGTATCATTGCAGGGCTTTAAGCATGAAAATAATAGGGATTCTAAATATTTTGTATTTTAAAACTAAGAAAGTTGAGTTGATAACCTCATGTGTTTAAAAGTGTTACTTTCCCAATTTCACGATAAAAAGCTGTAACAGTTACTGAACGTTTCCAGGATGGTGAAATACAATGGACCTCTTGTGAGAAGGAAATTAATTGCAAAGGCACAAAATGTGAATTCTGCAAGAAAGCTATACAGTCACTTTTCATTGTAGTTTTGGTGGACTAGATAAGGCCTCATTGATTATACTATAATTTGCTCTCCTAAACACAAAGGCTTTTAAATCATATTTATATAAGTGGAGTTTTTTTATAACAAAACTGTTGCGCTTGTAAAATAATTCTACATAAGTGTATAGGAGACGTGTAAACAGTTAATAAATTTAACAGTGGGGCTGGAAAAAGAACCATTAAAATCTGTGTTCAGCAAATAGAGAAAAGTTGTTAGTCGTACTACCATGGATTCCGTTTTGAGACGTATGTCACACTACTTCTGTACTTAGCATTTTGGGTCTTCACATTTGACATGTTTCACAAACTGTACTGTTTTCTTTTATGTGCAGTTTGCATGAGTAAATCATCAAAGAGAATAAAATCTATCTTTAAGTTATGTTCCTATTTTAATGAAATTATAATTGTTCTAAAAGGCAGCACTGTCTTCAGACTTATTTCTTCATCTTTGCAATTATCAGCATTTTTCTGGAAGTCATTACTATAATGTCAAAGTAATGTTATGTAAATAAGAACACATATGTTTCTTTAGAAAATAAGCCAAATTTCATTGCTTTGCAGCTGAGCTCCAGCAGCTTCTGAGGAACAAGCCTTGTATCGTTAGTTCCAGGAGCCCAAGGTAATCCGCAGAAAAAGGAGTTCATATACATAGCTTGGTGATCCCAGATCTTGCTCAGCCATTTCTGGTTGCCCTGAGTTCCACAGCAAAAGCGCTGTGTGTAATCAGAATTTCCAGCTAATTTGCAGATATCTAATTCTTATCTTAATATACATGAAGCCAGGAAATAACAGCTATAGACAGATGAACTGCTCACAGTTGTGTTGTGAAAGGTTGAGAAAAAATCATACCCTCACATTTGATTTTTACAATATTAAAAATGGTTTGGGCTTATTTATGAATGTTGGAAACATTTGGAGTGGCACATTCTGTTATAATTTGAAAAGCTGTAGACAGAACCCTAATACGGAGGCTTTGGAGGAAACCAAAAGGGTAAAGTTGCTGTGTACTTGCATTTATTGCATGTGTTGACCAAAGGAAATTAAACTGCACACAACTTTGAGCCCGGTATGAGAAAAATGCCCAAGGCCTCTGTTGCTTCATTATTTTTCTGCTGACTACACGAGTTATGCTTGTCACTCCAAGGAGAAAACCATGAAGGCTGTATAGCAGGGCAGCTGGGGGGGCAACCAACCCACTTTTTAATGTCTACACTGCAAAAAGACCTGGTTTTATACCTAACTACCCAATCCAAGTAAGCTTTTTTCTCTTTAAAATGCTAATAGTGGCTGGGCGAAAAAAGATACTACACTGATGGAATGGGATGACAAGTGTTGGATGAGCAGTGATTTCAGCTACCAGAATTACAGAAGTAATTTGCTCAGAGACAGACACAAACATTTTAATTGGTCATCATAAATGATAATGAGGAGAAAACATAGTGAAATTAAGTGCATCCTAATAAAGTAAGGTATGTTAAATTGCACTGGAAGAAACTTCAGCAATGCTTCTTGGCATGATTAATATACTCATGACAATGTCTCTAATGAAGGTTGTTTGCATTTATATGCTGCCTGTTGCTTCCCTCAGTAGAGAAATAATTTGAACTGCACTCATTTACACTGCAGAACAGTGAGTGTAAGATTGGCTTACAGTAGTCTTTTCCTTTACATTTAGTTTTAACCATTGTATCAACAGCAATACATGTATGTAACAGTATGTAACAGTAATACAAGTATGGTTTACTTAACCTGTGTCTTGTATAACACTGTAGGGTAGGTCCAGATGACACTATCATGAAATAATTTAGATTTTCAAATCTTTATATTCTGTAATAGTAAGTCTACTGTCCTTTTAATTTTAATCTTAGGTTTTAATAGGACTCTTCTCTCCCCCCCTTCATGGAATTTCAGATCATGACCTTTCTTGTTCTTCACTTTCTTCCTCTTCAAAATTTTTTCTTTGTGTGATGAGCCCCTGAAAATGCTTATATATTTAGTGTGGAATTTCTTTTTTGCATATTGCTTCCTCCTTGGTTGTGTTAACTCTCTATAGCAAACATTCATTTCAAGAAGTTAGTAGTCAGGAAGGAATGTCTGCATGCTGTGTATCTTGTCTTCTTCAGCTAAAATAGATAGGAGAAGCTTATGAAATCTTGACATTTACATCTTCCTAGAACAAGATATATTATGAAATACATACTTTGGTCTGGAAGGACGCCCTGAATCTACAGTATGGAATTTTTAGTGTTACAAAAAATTTCATTACAGATGCTCTGCACAACTAATGAGTGCAGGTTGTATGCTGATGGCTCCATAATTCTGCAAAGTGCAACTATCTTCAGAAAGTTTCTAACTTCCTAGGTGTGGGGTTATCATCTAATTACATGGCTGTCGATAGAGTAACAAGACACATAAACTTTATCCACTATGTGTTATTTTATTTTAAGCCTTGCTCAAAGTCTCTGTCCCTCTTCTATTACCATTTTTATAACGAGGTAAGTTGTTCCAACTAATTTTTTCCTTTTCATTTTTGGGGAAGAGGAGGGAGGGGAGAGAAGGTTGTTAAATTTTTAAATAAACTACCTATAACAGAATTTAACCTGGGAATGAATACTTAGTCTGAAAAGTGTTGTGAGATGATGATGCAAGTACATTTATTATTTTTAATACCTAGCTAAAGAAACAGTAGCTTGAATAGCATAAATTGATTGGAAATGGTAACAAGCATAAAAGGTACAAAACAGCTTGAAGCAAAGAAAATGATTCATTCTTCTAGGAACTTATGTTTGTTTGTTTTTAATACCAGTAGCAGAAACAAAGTAGAGGAGGGAGTGGGCAGTGTTTGTAACCACTTTGGACAGCAGCGCTTGGTGATACTCCAGCTTACAAGTAGTGAGCTTAACGGGTAGTACTCCATGGCTTAGGGAGATCTGTCAGTGCTAGACCAAGAAGATGAGCTTCTATGTCACATAGATACCTTCGGAGGAACGGAATTACAGGTAACAGGGTTTTCCTCGCCTATCTCTCGCCTAGGGCTAGCTTGATACATCAAAGTACAAACACGAGCTACTACAATTCCATTTAATACCGTCTGTCCCCAGGTGGATTGAATGCAATGAATGCAAGTCTGATGGGTGTGTTTAGCTACTGTAAAACAAAAGTTATAATCGTGGCTTTTTTCCCCCCCCCCCCGCTGCGTAGAAAGTCCCTGCTCTGGTTTTGCTGCAAGCTAGTATTGGCATGGTACATAAATAGTGTTTTCCTCCCTTTAGCTGAATCACTTGTTCTAGACTATTACAGAAGGCAAAAATACTGTCCTTGATAAGTCACTGGACTGATGCATTTTAGAAACTGAATGATTTCAAAAGGCCTACTAATTTGTTTATGTTTAAAAATAAAATGGGAGATTACATCCACATCCAACATCTAGGATCCTAAACAGGGGAAAAGGAAGACAAGTAAAGAGAGAATGAGCTCTCTGCTTTAGCAGCAAACAAAACAATCGCCTTTCTGAATAAATTGAGAAAATGAAATGGAAAGAAAAAAAAAAGTCCACACTATTTAGCCACTATTCCCTCTGAACAAGAAGGTGCTGCGTTTCATGTCTCAATTATGCCAGCCCTTTTCTCTAACACTCTCTGACACAGAGGTGCATTCTGTGATGATCTATGTCTTCAAAATGTTTACAGCGATGTTAGAAATGTTTTGATCTCACTTGAGGTAAGTAGTATAAACATCCTGTTATTCATGACTGCACCTTGAGAAAGATACTCTTAAAGGTGGTATAGCGGATAGTACAGTCATTCCAGTTATCTATAAAATGCCAACAGACTTTATAGTCAGCATGGTTATGATTTCAAAACAAGTAAAAGGCTAATATTTCAGTTTTCTTGTTTTCTGTCCTCCCTTTCAGCAGAATTGCTCTAAAGGGCTAATGATTTTTGCTGAAAAAATAGATAGTCTTTGTAAATCCCAAACAGATGCTGTATATTTCACTGGGTGATAGGAACATTTTGAATGCTTGACCATTTTGTTGAATATTTAATGAATCTTAAGCTACTAAGTTTACAATTTCTGACTTTCACATATGTGTGAATATGTAAAAGATTTCTTTATGCCGCCTCTAACAGTGTACCCAAACTTTTTAGAGCTCTGATTCTAATAGGACTTAACTCTTTCTTCTTCTATACATTAGGGATCACTCTCTTGAATGCTGTGTAAGAAGGTTGGGGCTATAGATTTTTGAGCTCTGTTTCCAGTCACCACACAACTGGAATGACATTTGAGTTGTCAGCATGGTTGTATTTCTCACTTCTGCCTATCATATGGCACAGCGTTGGCTTCCTTGGGATGGAAACAGGTTGTACCAACTTAGATGCTTCCCTTCTATGGTCTCTTTAAATCGTTAAGTATCGGTTATATAAACTCTGGCCTTTTCCATGTGCCAAAGGTCTGGCGAAGTCATTTTGTTTCAGGGAAGACATGCATGATCTTTACCTGCTCTTGTAATTTCACATCTAGTTTAGATTTGTTGTTGTTGTTTTCTCCTATTGGCTAAGGGCACACCCCCCACTTAACATAACTGCCCTTTATAATGAGCAAGGCACCCAGACATGTTCATGAGGGTGCATAAAATCCTGTGGGCCTTGTCTACCTCAGAAAACGTCACTATTTTGGCAAAGGTAGATTGTTATAAAAACAAACTTTTAGAGATTGTAAAGTTTTGTTTTGACATTCTATTGATTTATATCAGTGCAGCTCACGTTGCTGGAGAATAGTATTAAGCTAAATTAAAAAA